>NC_050097.1:50965366-51268397 GCF_902167145.1 Zea mays
TGGGAACATGGAGCGACCACCCGGGAAAACAGTGCTACCACAAGGGTATAATGGGACGCCCTTGGCTGATTAACTAGGAAAGCTAGTGGAGGTCTTCCTTACCCGAAAGGGGCAAGGGCAGTAGGGGAGTGGTCAGTGTAGGGAGGTCCTTGGTTGATTTTGCTGCGATGGCGGTCAGGCAAGAACCCTGCATTGGAGCTTCCTATAAACTGTAGCGGGATTTCTGAAGCTAGTGGAACTTTGTAAAGGCCTCGTAGTGTTACCCTGCCTCGCCTCCTCGGTAGAGGTGTATGGGATTGGCCATCTCTTGGCAGATGGGTAACATGACTTGTGGGTAAAGATGCGCAACCTCTGCAGAGTGTAAAACTGGTATACTAGCCGTGCTCACGGTCATGAGCGGCTCGGACCCTCACATGATTAATTTATGGAACTTAAATTTAATTGGACATTTGCATCGCATTTGGGATTATTTTACTATTACTTTATTTATTATTATTAAGGTTTGGTATTTACTTACACTTAGTAATTGCTAATAAAATTTTGACCAACTTATAAAAGCAATGCTCAGCTTCAGCCTTTATTCCATTGATCAGCCTTACACTTCATGAACTCCCACCTTTGGTGAGTTCATGTCACATTATTCCCCACGACTTGTTGAGCTATGAACGTATGTGAGCTCACTCTTGCTGTCTCACACCCCCCACAGGAGAAGAACGGGTGGTTCAGGAGGAGCCACAAGGCGAGGAGTATGATCTGATCTAGGTGGCGTTTCTCAGTTGACATTGGCGCCAACGATCCTTAGTTTGTTTTATATTTATCTTTATTTTGTAATAAGTCTTCCGCTATGTAATAATTACTCTGATGTTTTATGACATTTATCTCTATACACTCTGTTATTGTATATGTTGTCTTCTTGGCGCATGTATGAGATGCACCCGGCTTTGTTCCTTAAAACCGGGTGTGACAGAAGTGGTATCAGAGGAAATGTTGACTGTAGGACGAAACCTAGATATAAATGGACAACCCTTACCTACTTACCTTACTCTGACTCATTCTATACTTATCTTATCTTGATCTTGTCTCATCTTCTACTGTTCTACTCTGATCATTCTTACCTTTTCTACTCTGAGACAAGATGGATTTCACACCTTGGAATCCCTACCCCTATGACATTTTTAAGAGATAGGGAACCTAAGACAAAAAAAACAAAACTATTTTCTATATTTAAAAATGTTGTTTGATTGTTCTAATGAAAAATGCCTGATTTGCTTCTTTGATTGATTGAAATAGTATAGACAGGCATCTTAGCATGTACCACCATAAGGTAATGAATTAGCTTTAGTAGGTGACACACTTAGCTAATAAATCCCCCAAAGTAACATGCTTCGTAATCACTACCTTGTCTACAATCCTTTCTTTCTTACCCTGTGCTCTAACCCAGATGGGCGACCCCTATAGTGTAGAAGAGAGCACTATAGACGTGATCCTTGGTATGTCATGGTTAAGAAAGGCAAAGGTGGTTTATACACTGTGCTAAAGGAACCATAGAACTCACCAGTTCCAAAGGAGAAAGATTTGAAGTTGGAATTGCAGTAACTACCGCCACCAAACTAGCGGCATGCTTAGTCGATGAGAAGTTTGTTGGTGACAACATCCGTGTGGTTAAGGATTTTCCGGATGTCTTTCCAGAGGAGTTACCAGGGATGCCACCAGATAGGGAAGTTGAGTTTGTGATTGATCTTTTACCTGGAACTGCCCCTATTTCTAAGCGACCATACAGGATGGCTGTAGAAGAACTGAAGGAGCTTAAGAAGCAGTTAACTGAGTTACAAGAAGCGGGGTACATTCGTCCGAGTTCCTCACCTTGGGGAGCACCGGTGTTATTTGTGCAGAAGAAGGATGGATCGCAACGGATGTGTGTGGACTATAGATCACTTAACGATGTCACGGTAAAGAACAAGTATCCATTACCCCGTATTGAGGATTTGTTTGATCAGATGAGAGGTGCAAGGGTATTCTCGAAGATTGAACTCCGACCGGGTTATCACCAAATGAAGATTAGGCCATCGGATATTCCCAAGACGATTTTATCAACCCGATATGGTTTATATGAGTTCATCGTTATGTCGTTTGGATTAACTAATGCACCAGCTTATTTTATGAATTTGATGAATAAGGTGTTCATGGAGTATTTGGATAGATTCATCGTAGTATTTATCGACGACATTCTTATCTATTCTAAGAGTGAAAGTGATCATGAGGAACACTTGAGATTGGTGCTACAAAAGCTAAGGGATAATCAACTCTACGCCAAGTATAGCAAATGCGAGTTTTGGATTGACGAGGTGTCATTCCTTGGACATATCATTTCTAATGGAGGGATATCAGTGGATCCTGCTAAAGTCAAGGAGATAGTGGTGTGGAGCATACCCACTACAGTTACTGAGTTTCGGAGTTTCTTGGGACTTGCCGGATATTATCGGAGGTTTATTGAAGGGTTCTCTAAGATTGCCAAGCATATGACATCGCTTTTGGAGAAAGGAAGAGAATTCAAGTGGGATGAGAAATGCCAAGAGAGCTTTGATCAATTGAAGGAGAGGTTGATGTCACCACCAGTATTGATTATGCCAGATCTGCAGAAGGGATTTGACATTTACTGTGATGCATGTGGCCAAGGACTTGGATGTGTGCTCATGCAAGAAGGACATGTGATCGCCTATGCATCTCGTCAGTTGCGGAAACATGAATTGAACTACCCCACTCATGACTTGGAATTGGCTGCCGTTGTGCATGCACTGAAGATTTGGAGACACTACATTATGGGAACTAAGTGCCAAGTATACACGGATCATAAGAGTTTGAAGTATATATTCACTCAGAAGGATCTCAACCTTAGGCAACGCTGTTGGTTGGAGCTTATCAAGGATTATGATTTGGAGATTCATTACCACCCAGGCAAGGCAAATTTGGTTGCAGATGCCTTGAGTCGGAAGGAGCATGTTCACTCCGCTTTCGTTGTCCAGCTACCTGATGAATTAGCAAAAGATTTTGAGAAGCTCAACCTGGGAATTGTGGCACATACGGAAGGAGTTACCATTGAGCTAGAACCTACCTTGGAACAAGAAATTCGTAAAGGTCAAGTTGGTGATGCTAAGATTCAGGAGATCAAAGATCTAATAACAGAGGGTAGAGGCCCGGAGTTCACAGAGGATGAGCAAGGCACCATATGGTTCAAGAATCGGATCTGTGTTCCCGATATTGATAGTCTTCGGGAAACCATATTGAAGGAGGCACATGACTCAGTTTATTCTATTCATCCTGGAAGCACTAAGATGTATCAGGATTTGAAGCAAAAGTATTGGTGGTATGGTTTGAAGAGAGATGTGGCTGCACATGTGGCTATGTGCGATGTATGCCAAAGAGTTAAGGCTGAACACCAGAGGCCAGCCGGACTACTGCACCCACTGAAGATACCTGAGTGGAAATGGGAAGAGATTGGCATGGACTTCATTGTTGGATTACCCCACACGTCTGCTGGATATGATTCTATATGGGTGATTGTGGACAGGCTAACTAAAGTAGCCCACTTTATTCCAGTGAAGACCACGTATTCAGGAGCCAAGTTAGCAGAGTTGTACATGGCACAGATTGTTTGCCTACATGGTGTGCCAAAGAAGATTGTGTCAGACCGGGGATCACAGTTTACCTCTCGGTATTGGAAGAAGTTGCACGAATCATTGGATACGAGATTGAATTTTAGTTCGGCTTACCATCCACAGACTGATGGGCAGACTGAGAGGACCAACCAATTGCTAGAGGATATGTTAAGAGCTTGTGCTCTTAAACATGGTGGAAGTTGGGATAAGAGTTTGCCTTATGCGGAGTTCTCTTATAATAATAGCTATCAGGCCAGTTTGAAGATGTCACCGTTTGAGGCTTTATATGGCAGAAAGTGTAGGACTCCATTGTATTGGGATCAAACTGGTGAAAGGCAGTTGTTTGGGCCTGAGATTATACAAGAAGCAGAGGAACAAGTTCAGCAAATAAGAGAGAATTTGAGAACTGCACAATCCAGGCAGAAAAGCTATGCTGATACTCGAAGGAGACAGCTCGAGTTTAAGGAGGGAGATTATGTCTATTTGAAGGTGTCACCACTCAGGGGTATGAGAAGATTTAAAGTCAAAGGAAAGTTGTCCCCTCGCTTTATTGGACCCTTCTTAATCTTAAAGCGAGTGGGTGAGGTTGCATATCAATTGGAGTTACCGGATCACCTTGCGGATGTTCATGATGTCTTTCATGTATCTCAGCTGAAGAAATGTCTCAGGGTACCTGAGGAGCAGTTACCAATAGAGGACCTTAGTGTTCAAGATGATCTAACTTATGCTGAGTACCCCATCAAGATTTTGGATACTTTGACTCGAGTTATGAGGAATAAGGTTATAAAGATGTGCAAAGTGCAATGGAGCCACCACGGTGAAGACGAAGCAACTTGGGAAAGAGAAGAAGAGCTTCGCATAGATTTTCCCCACCTGTTCCCTAGATCTTCCTAAATCTCGTGGACGAGATTATTTTTAAGGGGGGTAGGATTTGTAATACTCAAAATTCTAAATAAAGAATATAGAGAGATCTTCTCATTTTATGTGCCTTATTTGCATCATAAAAAGAACACACATATAATTAAGAGTGATTAATCAGAACAAATGATACTAAATAAAACAAAGTGCATCTCGTTGGAGTTTTATATGTTTGTGCATTAAATAAAATAACAAGGATAATAATAATAAGATAATAATTACTAGAAAATTTGAATCCTAGATTGAGAATTAGGGTTTGAATTAAGAGAAGGGAAGAACTGAGAAAAATACTACATAAAATAAAATAAAAATCAAAATAAATACCTTTCACACTTATATTATTAAACTATACATTTCAAATTGAGGACAAGTTATTCACAAAGTTTGAATTTAAACTTGAATTCAAATTGAATTTAAAAATGGAGAAAAAGAGATAGAAAAGAAAAGAATAAAACAGAACTACCCTAACTAGGCCCCAACTTCGCTTTCAGCCCACTAGGGGAAAACCCTCTGCGCGGCCCACTTTCGTCACGCGCGCGCCGACACAATGGGGCCAGCAGTCGGCCACTCAATGCACTCACGCCCGTTCCAGTCACTGACCTGCGGACCCCACCTACTTCGGCCACTCACGCGCGACTGCACGCCTGCTTAACCTGACTCGTGGGGCCATCGTGCAGGACCGTCGTCCTCGCGTGGTTGTTGCGCTCCGCGCGACAGACTCGGGCTCCGTTGGGATTGGAATCTAGGCCCGCGAGTCAGCCTCCCACGCGCGTGTTGCCTCCTTCGCGCTTGCGCCGCGGTGTCGTGGGTCCGGGCCGTCAGACCTCAACCGATTGCCCGGTAATGGTGGAATCGCCCCGCGGACTCGGGCTCCGTAGCTCAAATCACGGCGCTAACCGCAGCTCCACCTCGTCGCAGCTTCAAAAGCGGCCGAAGACCCTCCTCGCTTCTTCCCTTACCTCCCCTGCTCCGTGGATTCCATACCAATCGTTGCCGCCGCTGTTTTCCGCTCGCGAGTGTAGCCGCCGCTGCCGAACCACGCCGTTAGCGCCGCCGCGCCCGCAAGGCCTGGTTTTGGTGGCTCGTTGGCGTGCCTGGAACCCGATTGTTGCAACCGTTGAGGGTGTGGAGTCCGGGGTGACGACGAATTGCTCATCGTGCTTCTTCCTCCGCCGCGGATCCGCGCACCTCCGTGGTCAGGACGCTGCACTGCGAGATTGACGGTATGGGTCCCTTCCCCATGTTCGAGTTCTTCCCAATTTCAATTCGCACCTTGTACACCTAGCAGTCGTGCACCGTAGGTTGGATCAGGGAGTCCGACAATGGCGCGCCGCCGTGCTGAGTGCCGGCCCGCCGTGATTGTGCGTAGTGGGGGGGGAGAGTCGACCACCGTCGATCTGTCGATGGAGGGCAGAGATTAGATGATAGCATACCTATTCGCGCGATTAAATCGTGACCATTGATCCTCTATCTGATGGCTTAGGGCAGATCGGGCTAACATAAAATCAGAACCCTAGGATCTTGATCTAATGGTCAGTTTTCCATACCGCTTCATAGCGAATAGCGATCTAATCTGGACCGCTGGTGCTCGATCCAACGGCTCAGATTCACCGATACCCTTTCGTCGTGCTCATATTGCTAAAGAGCCCCTCTATTTATTTAAAAACAACCCGCAGTCCAGACCAGTGGAGCGCTGTGTCTTGGAGATCTTGTGGGTTAGCCCCTGAACTTACCAGTAATTGAGGCCCGATCCAGAACTGTTTTAAATCAATTAAATGAATTAGAAATTGGATTTTTAATATGAAAATAAACCCTAGAACTTGTATAAATCATAGAAAATCCATTTTTAGTCCAAATTGAGCCATTCCAGTTTCTAAAATTTTGTAATAATATTCTCTACCATTTAGTGTCTCTGTTTTGACATGAACTCTGTTAGAAAAAAAATTTATCATTTAACCCTATTTCAAACACATTAAATCTTAGGAAATCCATAACTTGAAATCTATAACTCCAAATTTAGTGATTCCAGTTCCTGTGATTTCATTTTAATGTATAGATTTTTACTGTATATTTTATTCATCTGTTTGGTGTGATGTTGATTTTGGCTATACTATGTATGTATTGTGTTCATGCGAATAGACGAGCAAGCCACTGTGGAAACTGAGGTTCAACAAGTAGAGATAGCTGAGCAGGAGCTCATTGAAGGCAAGTTGTGCCCTTGATCACTTACTTTTTCCCAGCCATGTTCTTATTAATTATAATGATCTGCATAGGTTAATTTTGATGGGACCCAATAGGTTACCCTAGTTTTGGCTATCTTTATACCTTGTTTACCACTGAAATATTTTTGGATAGTACTTGCTATTGCTTTATGTGGATTGGGTATGGAGATACAACATTCATGATTACTCTTTTATTATCTTGTTATTCTTACTATTTATGTTAAGATCATTAAATTAATGGGAACATGGAGCGACCACCCGGGAAAACAGTGCTACCACAAGGGTATAATGGGACGCCCTTGGCTGATTAACTAGGAAAGCTAGTGGAGGTCTTCCTTACCCGAAAGGGGCAAGGGCAGTAGGGGAGTGGTCAGTGTAGGGAGGTCCTTGGTTGATTTTGCTGCGATGGCGGTCAGGCAAGAACCCTGCATTGGAGCTTCCTATAAACTGTAGCGGGATTTCTGAAGCTAGTGGAACTTTGTAAAGGCCTCGTAGTGTTACCCTGCCTCGCCTCCTCGGTAGAGGTGTATGGGATTGGCCATCTCTTGGCAGATGGGTAACATGACTTGTGGGTAAAGATGCGCAACCTCTGCAGAGTGTAAAACTGGTATACTAGCCGTGCTCACGGTCATGAGCGGCTCGGACCCTCACATGATTAATTTATGGAACTTAAATTTAATTGGACATTTGCATCGCATTTGGGATTATTTTACTATTACTTTATTTATTATTATTAAGGTTTGGTATTTACTTACACTTAGTAATTGCTAATAAAATTTTGACCAACTTATAAAAGCAATGCTCAGCTTCAGCCTTTATTCCATTGATCAGCCTTACACTTCATGAACTCCCACCTTTGGTGAGTTCATGTCACATTATTCCCCACGACTTGTTGAGCTATGAACGTATGTGAGCTCACTCTTGCTGTCTCACACCCCCCACAGGAGAAGAACGGGTGGTTCAGGAGGAGCCACAAGGCGAGGAGTATGATCTGATCTAGGTGGCGTTTCTCAGTTGACATTGGCGCCAACGATCCTTAGTTCGTTTTATATTTATCTTTATTTTGTAATAAGTCTTCCGCTATGTAATAATTACTCTGATGTTTTATGACATTTATCTCTATACACTCTGTTATTGTATATGTTGTCTTCTTGGCGCATGTATGAGATGCACCCGGCTTTGTTCCTTAAAACCGGGTGTGACAGGCAATGATACAAAAGTGTCTGTTTCTTTGCAGTGCGGCTTGAAAATAGAAATATAGCAAGACTCAAACCGACATTAACCTAATCCTAGGCAGTTGCATTGGGCCATTTAATGAAAAGATGGTATTCTTCTCCTATCCTTAGGGAATGTTTGGTTTTTAGTTTAAGGGCTAAAGTTCAGTTAGGTACTAAAGTTTAGTCCTTGCCTTTCTGAATTCTAGAGACAAAAAAATGTTAAACTCATTAAGCGACTCATAAGAAAACCAAAATGGCATTTAACATTCTCACGTCATTACTCTTCTTCCACTACAATGGGAATAAATGAAGGGTAAAAGGTAAAATTAATATGGCTCAGTTCCTGATTGGTTTCTTCAGTGAGCCTTCTTAACTTTAGGGGCTAAACTTTAGTCCCTAAATCACGTTTAAAACTGACTAAACTTAAGCAAATAATGTTTAGGAGATGAGAACCAAACATGGCTTTGGTCCCTTTTAGTCACCTCTTAAAGGAATAGGGACTGAAGTACTTTAGTTTTGTTTTAGTCCCACTATTTGGTAAATTGGAGACTAAAAGTGACTAAAATATAGGAACTAATTTTTAGTACCTAGAACCAAATAGACCCTTAGAGCCAAACTAATAATATAGCAGACTGTTGACTATAAGTATCTCGTATCCTACCCGTCGTGGTTTCAGGAACCGAGGGACAACAAGATTTGTGTTCGACGGGAGTGCTAGCGCGGTCTCACTCCAACTGGTGAGCTACGTGGGGCTCGAGGGTGGATCCAAGGTGAGTTAGTTATACTGGTTCAGGCCAGAGCCATAGTCTAATGCAATGTTGATCGTGGTATTGCTTGGAACGTGTTACAACTAGGTGCTTGTGTGAAATTGTACAAATATGGGGATGATGCTTGGATGAGGGTTGTCTTGCCCTTTAATAGCCCAAGGATAAACGTTACAATACGGATTAGTATTCTACTGGGGTGGAGTTCGACCTCTTGCTTCTGGGTCTCGCAACCACTATGGTCTCATCTGTTGGTAGGGGTGGAAACGAGCCGAGCCGAGCTCGGCTCGGCTCGCTGTGGCTCGCTCATGCAACGAGCCGAGCTCGGCTCGGCTCGCTCCTGGCTCGTCGAGCCAACGAGCCTAGCCATAAACGTAAATCTGTTCTCTAAATTATAATATAAGATCTTAAAAATATTTTAAATTAGTAAAATAGGTATATCACTAATATAATATAGAAAATAGATTATTTTTATAGTAATCTCAAATAACATAAATTAATTGTTTACTCAGTACTAATATTATATGCTAATTAAGATTTTATGTAACAAATTGTTGTTGGGTCGAGCCACGAGCCAGCTCGTGAGCTGCACCGAGCCGAGCCGAGCTGGCTCGCTCTTTTCACAAGCCAAAAAACAGGCTCGGCTCGGGCTCGTTTTGAGCGTCGAGCCGGTCCGAGCCTAGACAGCTCATCGAGCTTGAGCTTTTTTCCAGCCTTATCTGTTGGGTCGTGCTTCTGGGCCTTGTAGCTTCTATGGAATCGTCTATCGAGGCGTGCGCTGCCGTACCTCCGGTATGGCGTCGTATCCCATTCGCCTTCCGATGGGTTCCTGTAGCTACTCTGATTTAGACGTGACAGTGTTTGGTGGGTTCTGTTGAGTCAGCTCATGTCGTGGCTTAGGGATGTCTTCAGTACAACTTCGTCTTCCGTCATCCCTTAGCCTTACCTTTTATCATGCGTAGGCATATGCCTGGTACGGTGTATTGTCTCATTCCATCCGGCGTATGTAGAGGTGGATAACGAGCCAGTTCGGCTTGTTCGAGTTCGAGCTGGCTCGTTAAGCTAACGAGCCAGCTCGGCTCGGCTCGTTTACGAGCTCGAGCTGGCTCGTTTAGCTCGCAAGCCAGAGCAGAAAAAAATAATATGTACATAATAATTAATTTGTAGTTAATTTCAAACTAATTTAACAATAAAAAATATTAATTATACTCATAATTTCACAAACCACGTCAATGTAACACCAAATTAGCATAATTCATCACTCATCAATTCACAATTCACATACATGTTCATCAGTTTAACACACAATTATATTTGCATACACCAAATTAACACATAGACATAGTTTATTAATCATTAGTTTAACTAATAGGCCATAGACACCTCACATATATATAACATGTTCATCAATTATTCTGTAAATGATATGCATATAGTTTCGTTTTGTTGGAATGTGGTAGCTCGTTTAGCTCGTGAGCTGGCTCGTTAACGAACCGAGCTAGGATGTCAGCTCAGCTTGTTAAAAAGTTCAAACGAGCCGATCCGAGCTGAGCCGAGCTAGCCATGAACCGAGTGAGCCAGCGAGCCACGAGCATTTCGTCCAGCCCTAGGCGTATGGGTCATTGTAGAGACCCTGATGCTGAGGTCTCTACGGCTGGAGTCGTCCGGTCCCACTAGTCAGCGGGGATACGTATCCGTCGTAGTGTTTTGACAGAGACATCTCAATACCTCTTTCTGAGTCTGGGTATGGCTCGATGATGTCCCATCGTGCCGACGTGGCTTGATAGTACCAGGTCGGCTCTTCCGAAGAGCCGATTGTTGCCTCGCTGGGTTGCTCGGCTGGCAGGTTGTTCGATAGCCTTACCTCGCTGGGTTCCTTGGCAGGTAGGTTGGTCAGCAATCCCGCCTCGCTGGGTTGCTCAGCGGATGTTAGTTCGGTGGGCCGGTCGGCTTGGCGGGCTGTCTCTGGGCAGCCTTTTGATCCTTTCAGCCGATTTGTTAACCAGGCAGATCACCCGCTTCGTGGGCCGTCTTTGTGAGGCTTCGGGTTTTCTTTGGGTTCCTAGTACGACCCAACTGGTTTTGGGACAGCCAGGATAAGGACGTCTCCTGGCGTCCTCTCTCATTTCTTCAATTTTAAGGGACAATTAGGGATAACACTGAGATAATCATGTGCTTCACTTGACCCTGAACCAAACAACCTTATTTGAGGGATCGTCACATCCCATATTGTACTGTTATTGTAACCAAACGCACCCTTAGTTTAGAGCTAAGGCTAATAGTTTAGTCGGTTGTCGATGTCGAGCAATTTGACACACCTTCATTCTCCCGTTCTCTCACCGCATACTTTAAAATATATGCTACAACCAGTTATTATTCGTCTGGTAATTAGTAGATCGTTTCTTCTCTCTTCTAACTCAACAAAAAATTAAACTGATGCAGCAAACTATTTAGCCCAGTTACATTATCCTATTACTCTCTTCTCTATTCTCTCTCCATTTTAGTATTTAGCCCTCTTGCTTACATTCAAGTTATTATACTTGCTCTTACACAAAGTAGCTGTCCGTCAAATTTGATTTGTGAAGTTACCCTAGAACTTGGAAGGACAAAAGGGTTTTTACTGCTGCGAGACGCAGAAGGGTGGAATGTCCCTGTCCGTGGTCTCTTTTTAGCTTTAGTCAGGCGCGAGTTAATATCCCCTTGTCCTGACGTGAGCCGCCGAGATAAAAACACGCATCCTCCCCAAGTAAAACAGCACAGTAGGCACCTTTTCATCCCCACGATTCCACGCCAAAAAGAATCTGTCCTGAGAAAGCCGTGCACCTTCCTTTCTTCCGACGATAGCCATGAATCACAAGACAGCGCCTCGTGACTAATAATAATAATAAAGTGTACATAAAGAAGAATCTGCAAATGCACTGTCCTTTCTTTTTTTCCAGCCATTTACAGTTCTACTACTGAGGAATTCATAGAACAGGATTAGCAAAACAAAAAATTGAAGTGCTAGTAATAAATAAATTATTAATTTACAGTGGGAGAATGAAGAGATTTAATGACGACATTGCTATGGCACTGCTCTAATTTCTCTGTATCAGCTGACGATGAACAACACTGAAATCCTATTTATTTACAGCATCAAGAGCAGACCTCCTCACTCCCGTGTCTAATGGATTATCATAGCAGTATAATACGTAACTTACTAGTAGGCCGTACGATCGCATAGGAAGGAAGCAACGCATGCATGGTTCTTCTTCCCTTGTCGCATAGGAAGCAACTCATTACATTCGTGGAGGCAAATGGCAACTGCCTGCCTGGCTGCGCCTGCGCAAGGGTGCGTGGTCGTCGCGTCAGCGCGCCCTCGCCTTGGCAGCGGCGCGGTGGCGCTGGCGCCTGGAGACGACGGTCTTCTCGACAACGAAGAGCCTCCTGAAGATCCGCATGAGCAGAGCCCACGTCCCGGCGCGGCGGCGGCAGTGCCGGACGGCGCCGGCCCGGGATGAGGGCCGCAGCACCGGCGCGCACCCGCGGGCCGCCGCGGGCTCCGACTCGGAGTCCGACGGCGACCACGGCCCGGCGGCGGCGGCGCGGCAGCAGCAGCAGGCGCCCCGCGCCAGCTCCTCGTTGAAGTCCTCCCACAGCAGGTCCATCCTGTCCTCCTCCGTGGCGTCGCCTCCCGCCCCCGCCGGCGCCGCCACGGCGGTGAGCGTGGGTGCTCCGCTGCTTGTCACCGGCGGTGGCGCGGCGGCGGGAGGGGGAGGAGGGGACAAGGGCGGCGGCGATCTGGCGACGACCGCGAACCGGGGGGACGGGAGCTGGCGGCACGCTGCCGCCGCTGCCGGGAGTGGGCCTGCGACGGCAGCCGGCGGCTCGGGCGGCGCCGTCGAGGTGGCAGGGAAGGTGAGGTCGTCCATGTCCATTGTTGTTGTTGTTGTAATGTTAGCGTTCGACGATCGAGTCGATGTGTTATGTGTGTGTGCTATTGGTATTTGCTAGCCAGAGATATAGATGACGTCGCTGCTCGCTGTTAATACACTTCGCTCGGCCAAGCCGAGCCTGTGTCGATCTGTGTATGCCGGCCGTACTACCAACACGCGCGCGGCATATGGACCTGGACTGCAGTGGTAGAAGGATGGAGTTCACTGTGTGCCACTGACATGTGACGCGCGTACTAGATGCGTAAAGCTGTACGGTGTCTTCCACCACCGATCTGCACTGGCTCTGCTGGGGTGCAGCTCGATCCGCCGACAGGAGAGGGCATACGGTACGGTGTCTTCCACCACCGATTGGTACAGCCGTCCACGACCCCCTACGTCCCTACCCAGGCCCCAATCACCCTGGGAGCCCGCCCGGGACCGAGCGAGCAAAACGCAACAGAGGGCGGCCGCACCGCATCACACACAGCTAGTCCGGGGCCGAGGCCGATCGGTGGGCGTGCCGTGGTGGTGGTCTGGTGGATGACACCTGACGCCTCATGAGTCGGAGTCGGGCAGTCGGCGAGGGCCCTGGCGCATTTGGCTGCCAGCTTCGGCCGTCGCTGTGGCGTGATGCGGCCTGGGCAGTGGGCACCCACCCACCCATTGCTCTATGTCGCCGTCGCGCGACACTTGCCTTGGCGGCTGCTCCGCTTACCTTGCCTCACACCCGTGTGTGTTTGCGCGCGCGGCTAGCGAACGAGCGAGCAGCCACCGCCCCACCGGCCGTCAGGTATGTGTGCCAGGTCAGGTGAGGTGTGTCAATGTGGGCAACCGCTAAAATGCAGCCAGTCATTAGATGCAAAATGAAAGGGTATAAGTAGGTCTTTTGGTTCATTCAATCTAGATTCAACCGTATATTATATTTAGAGATAACCAAACGAGCCGTCCGGCCCGGTCCGGGTCCGGTGAAGCCCGGCCCGCCAGGCACGGTAAGAAAACCAGGCCGACCGTCTAAGCACGCGGGCTCAATTTCCTGTCCGAGTCCGGCCCGCAGCGGGTCTAAACGGGTCGGGCCGACCCTTTTAGCACGAAAAAAGCGGGCCGAAAAGCGGGATATGCGGGTCGGTAATCACGTTTTAATATAAAAAAGCGGGCTTAACGGGCTTAGAGGTTAACGGGTCGTACCGGTCTAGCTAGAGATGGCCAAACGGGCCGCCCGGCCCGGTCCGGCCCGGGCACGGTGAAGCCCAGTACGTTTTGGGCCCGGCCCGCCAGGCACGGTTAGAAAACCGAGCCGGGCCTTCTAAGCCCGCGGGCTTGATTCTCTGTCTGAGCCCGACCCACAGCAGGCCTAAACGGGCCGTAGCACGAAAAAAGTGGGCCGAAAGCGGGCTAAGCGGGCCGAAAAAGCACGTTTTAGTGCAAAAAAACGGGCTTAACGTGCTTAGAGGTAAACGGGCCGTGCCGGGTTACCTAGTTTCCTGTCCGAGCCCGGCCCACTTATTCGTGCCGGACCGGACCGGGCCCACATAGAACGGGCCGTGCCGGGCTCGAACCGGACCCAAACAGCGGGCTTCGTGCCGGGCTCGCGGGCCTCGTGCTTATTGGCCATCTATAGGTCTAGCCCACCGTGCCTAGTTTCCCGTCCGAGCCCGACCCGCTTATTCGTGCCGGCCCAGCCCAGGTCCGCATAGAACCGGGTCGTGCTAGGCTCGGACTGGGCCCAAACAGCGGGTTTCGTGCCGGGCTCGCGAGCCTCGTGCTTATTGGCCATCTATAATTATATTTAACATTTAAACTCTTTCACCACTATGTTGGGCAGTTTTATAAAAAAAATAACAAACCACGATTATATCTACGGTTGGATCTAAATCAAATAGACCAAGAAACTTGCTTGCATGCTTGAACCTAATACGGTTGGATCTAAATCAAATAGACCAAGAAATTTGGTTGCACGATTGAACCTAATGGTTGCTTGCATATTAGTTGTAGCCGTCAGGATGTGCCTTAGCGTCGTTCTTGTTTACATATTTTATGCTTTTTACGTTACTTAGGAGTGTTTAATGTCTGATGGCTGTTAAAATTAGATAAAAACATCTAAACAGTTTAGCTAATAATTTAACTATTAGCTATTTTCAGCAAATTAGCTAATAGTTAGCTACTTATTTGTTAGTTAGTTAGTTTCGCTAGTATTTTTTAGCCAACTAGTGACTATTAGCTTTGGTGTATTCAAACACCTTCTTAATGGATTTAAGATTGTGAGAAGATATGTTTTACATCACACAAGGGGGCGGACGAGGTGTATACGTGGCCAATGGGCCATGCCGTGTCAGCACGGCCCGAGCCCGTCCTCGCCCATGCCGATTTAATTTGACCGAGGCACGACACGGATAAAATAGCGGGTCGTATCATACCCATCCGTGGGCCAAAGCCTGAGCCCAACCCCAACCATGACCCTACTAGTTTTAAACGGGTTGTCTGGGCTATTGTGCTGTGTCGTGCTACCGTGCCGGACGACACAAGGCCCGCCTTATAATAGAGCTTGAAAATAGCTTATTTTTCGTAACAAACTTGAAGTGGGGGTCGAGTTGATCATATTTATGGGCTAGATTAGGACAAGTAAGGTTGGTCCTGTCGGTGTTTTGGGTCCGACCGCACACCCGGGGTTGCCCCTCAAGGTGTTTTTAGGAGTAGGACGGTGTCAACGACTGTAGCAAAATGGTTCGTACCAGATGCACGAGGGACAATGGACAATGTTTACAGGTTCGGACCGCTTAGAGATACGTAACACCCTACGTCCTAGTGAGTATGCTTGGTGAATGAGGTTACAAGAGAGCTCTCCGAATTGAGAATGCAGAGAGTTGAGGTGGGTGGCTGAGTAATAGGGTCGATCGTTCTGAAGGGGTGCCCCCTAGGCCTTATATACTCGACCGTGGGGCAATACACGTGGATATGATAACAATGTGTCGCTAAAAGATAGTGAACTGTTTGAGTTTATCTCCCTGTAGTTCTGCCGACCTATCCTCGCACGGCTCCGTTGCATGGGGGCTCCAACGCGGGAAAGTCGGATCTCTGTTGTGGTCGCTCGCTCGACGTTGTGGGCCGTCCGGGCTGGCATCAATCCGGCCTCATGTCGATCTGCTTTGCTGATTGTCCCTCCCCAGGCCCACGAAAGAATGACCTTACGATTTATTGGGCCCTTGGGCCTTTCGTGAGGTCTTTTACTCTTTTAGTGGACCCGGGGGATATCTGTCCCCCACAAGCCCCCGATCTTTGGGTTGATTTTGAGGTAATCAGCCCAAAGATCCCAGGTCCAGCTTGCAGGTAATTTGGGGAAAACGATTTCTTACTGTCTCCCCCTGCTTTGATCATTTGTAAACTGAAGCTTTGTTTCGTGCTTGTGCCTTAGAGGTCGGCATTTCATTTTGTAGGACCCTGAACTTCATTGGGTGCAGCCCCCGAGCTTCGAGTAGATTTTAGAAAATAACCTACTCGAAAGTCCTCACCAGAAATTATTTTCATCTTTGCTCCTGTGTTTTGGTTGAGGGCCAACCTTGTCTTTAATCTTGTCTCATGCCTTAGAGGTCGACACTATCTTGGCTTGAAATGGTAATCCATGGGGTGCACCGAAGGTGCACCCAATGGGTGTAGCCCCCGACCTTCAAGTGGATTTTTGAGGATAATCCATTCGAAGGTCTTCCTTTTGTGTCTTTTTGCTGAAGATTATCCTTTCTGCTTGTAAAAAATCGGCATGATGCCATCCGCATTATGCTTTGGAAGTCAGCATTATGTCATCAATATTATGCTTCAGAGGTCAGCATGTATTTTGTCTTCTGCAGCCGAGTTCACAATCCATCCATATCTTGCTGGGTGGTGTAATTTATTTGCTCTGTGACTGATTGGACATTTGATGGACGCTCTCTGTCTAGTCTTCACGTCGCTTCTGTTGGTCATATTTTGTACTTCATCGGCTATATTTGGCTTTCCTCTGATCCTTACTGATATCTCATTTTTGTCTTGAGGTATTCATTGCATGCCCTGCACAGATGTGACAGTTTTGAAAAATATACTGATAATTCCTGGGCGTCCCCCCCAATGGGTGTGGGCAAGGGACGGCTTAGTACGCTGAGTGTTTTAGCCGGCTGCTTCTGAGTAGTAATGTGATGTGATGGCGTGTGTAATCATATCTTCCGCGCTGTTGACTGGAGTCCCAATGGGTGTTGCGTTGCGTGAAACGGCGTCAGCCGCCTGACGTGTCTTCAGACGGGTTGAAGTGCTTATTGAATGCTTTGCGACTGTTCAGTGACCGCGGTTGGAGGTGAGCGGTTGCCTTCTCCTTCTATAAATAATGTCGTTGTCTCTCCGGCTTTTTCACATCTCTTGCTGTTCTCTGTTGCTTGCTTTTCTCCTCTCCCTTTTGCTTCCACCATGGGCAAGAACAACAAGCGCAAGCGTGAGCCAACTCCTCCATCGGAGGATTTTGGTGACTCGGAGTACTCAGAGGAGGAGTTCTCCTCTGAGTCTGAGGGGTCTCCGGCTCCCATCCCCCTGCGTGAGTCGTCTGACGACTCAGACGACTCCCAGGGGCTCGCGACGGAGGTCTGGACGTACATCCGGGCCGTCGAGCGCTCCGGGCTCGAGGGCTCGGATGAGTCGGAGTACTCCTCGGATGAGGAGGACTCGTCCGAGGAGGACGGCGACGACGACGGCGAGGATGACAACGACGACGATGACGACGATGAAGGCGGTGGCGGCGGTGACGGTGACGGTGGCGGCAGGGGCGGCGACAGCGGCAGCAAGGGCGACGGCGGCGGCAGCAGGGGCAACAACAAAGGCGGTAGCGGCGGCGGCGGCAACAGGGCCAGTGGCTAGATGCCACTGGTCCTTAAATGTTAGTATAGTATAGTTAGAATAATGTAGTAGTATTTAGTAGTGTAGAGTAGTATAGTGTAGTAGTAGTAGTAGTAATGTAATGTAATGTAGCAGTAGTAATAGGGAAGTATCAACTCATAATGAGTTGATTTGTAAGTATGATATCTTACCTTTAATGAAGAAATGATGTTGGCTTCTCTGTGATGATTGCTCATGACTCAAAGTTCTTGAATCATTACTCTTCCCGCCTTTTTCGTGAAGTCGATTCCCTTGGAATAGTAAGTGAGTAACTCGGGCATCATATCGATGCTTTTAGAGGTATCTGCCGAGTGACTTGAAGACGATGTCAGCGTTTTAGAGGTAACGCCGAGTGACTGGAGGGCAACGTTAGCGTTTTAGAGGTAACGCCGAGCGACCTGAGGGCGGCGTCAGCGTTTTAGAGGTAACGCCGAGCGACTTGAAGACGATGTCAGCGTTTTAGAGGTAACGCCGAGCGACTTGAAGACGACGTCAGCGTTTTAGAGGTAACGCCGAGCGACTTGAGGGCGGCGTCAGCGTTTTAGAGGTAACGCCGAGCGACTTGAAGACGACGTCAGCGTTTTAGAGGTAACGCTGAGCGACTTGAGGACGGCGTCAGCGTTTTTAGAGGTAACGTCGAGCGACTTGAAGACGACGTCAGCATTTTAGAGGTAACGCCGAGCGACTTGAGGGCGGCGTCAGCGTTTTAGAGGTAACGCCGAGCGACTTTGAAGATGACGTCAGCGTTTTAGAGGTAATGCCGAGCGATAGCGGGCTGCGTGGGCCACTTTGAGGATAATATCCGAGTGATGATGTGGCGCACCGGTGTTCTGGAAATAACTGCCGGGTGATGACGTGGCACGCCGGTGTTTTGGAAATAACCGTCGGGTGCTGACTGGGCGCTTTTTGAAACGGTATCTGGCTCGGGAATATCCTATAAGTGCTGCGCTTTTAGCCGCCTCTGCTTTCCGTGCCCTAGTTCTTGCTTTCTCGCTTCCGAATCCTCTCTGCAATTCGCCTTCCACTCTGCTCGCCAGTAGAATCGAGATGGCGCCCAAGAGGAAAGCCTCGAGTTCATCTGCCGCGGTGATTCCTCCAATCGACCCCAACAGCCAGTTGCCTTTCGCAGGTAACCACATGTCCGTCATCTCTGAGCCCGAACTTCTCCACCTCGTGTCCATCGGGGTTCTTCCCCCGAGGGAACTCTGTTCTTGGCGGATTTGCCATGGGGTTACTGTCCCGACTGAGGATACCCATGAATCCGTGATTTACGCTCCTTTCCTTCTCCGCGGCCTCGGTCTTCCCATTTCTCCCTTTTTCCGTGGCCTCCTTGATTTTTACCATCTTAACTTGACCCATCTGAATCCCAATTCTATCTTGCAAATTTCCATTTTCATCCATTTATGCGAAGCTTTTCTCGGCGTGCTGCCACATTTCGGGTTGTGGAAGCACTTGTATCACTGTCGCCCTGGGATGGCCGAGGGACAACATCAGTTGGTTGGGGGTGCTAGCTTGGAGATGCGCCGCGGGAGGAAGACTGAGTATCTCAAAATCCCTCTCAAAGACAGTATCAAGGGATGGCGCTTGGAGTGGTTCATAGTTGAGAATTATGGAAACTCTCTCCCCCTCGGTCGGGAAGACAACCGGATGTTCGTACCCCAAGCTGGACCAAGTCCCCCACAGATCAGGAGGTAGCTGAGGCAGGTGCTTTGCTGGCTGAAGTTGGATTGCTGAAGGAGAGGGGTCTGACTGCTGAAGCTGTGGTTGCTGATTTTGTCTTCAAGAATATTCAGCCGTTGAAAGACAGGGCATACCCGGCTTATCTGTATGGAGGCCTAGCCGACTCAACTCGGGTTACCAACAGAAGAGTTCCCTCTGTGGACTTGGTGAACCGACTTGAGATGATCCTTAGAGGCAAAGTGTCAAATGTTGGTGCCCTAGTGGCATACTCAGCCTGGAACTTGCCTCCTCCCAAAGCCTTCACTCTTTTTGTGTCGAATCCACCTGTCACTGATGGCAATTTGGGCCTTAGAGTGCGGCCCTCTGCTGAAGAAGTTAGTGCCTTGGTTGCCTCGCTCGGGGAGATTCTTGATGATGAACGGCAGGTTCATTTTGAGGTGCCCCTGAACCCTAGTGATGCAGAGATAAGCGCTATGCTTGATTTGCTGGCTGAGGATTCTTCTGATGCTGCTCCTGCTGGGGCATTGATGGTGGCACCCCTCCCAGAGGCTGATACGACCTTGGATACTCAGAAGCCTGCCAGTACTCGCCCGAGGCGCCCTTGCCGAGCCAGTCAACCTGATCCTTCTGCTAATGAGCAGAAAAAGAAAAAGAGACGCCTCCGACGAGTGTCCAGTTTGGATCGGGACGTTGGTACCTCGATTCCTGCTGCTGAAGAAGTGCCTGTGACTGAATTTACTGACGCTGATCCCAATGGGTGTACCCAATCTGCTGCTGATCCCAATGTGGGTGCTCCATCTGTTGCTGATCCCAACGTGGGTGCTCCATCTGTTGCTGATCCCAATGGGTGTACCCAATCTGCTGCTGATCCCAATGTGGGTGCTCCATCTGTTGCTGATCCCAACGTGGGTGCTCCATCTGTTGCTGATCCCAATGGGTGTGCTGCTTGTGTTGCTAATGTAGATGACGAGGAGGAAGAGGATGAAGTTCCTTTGACTCGGAAAAACAGTCGGCAGTTCATCGCTAGTGGTGAAAGTAGTGGAGTTCCTTCTCCTGCTTTGTCTGCTCTCATTGGTCTGCAAGAACTGTCCTTGGCCAATTTTGATCAGACTCTTGAGGATATGGTTTCGGAGGATTTGTTATCGAAGCCAGCAGATGATGGTGTGATGGAAGTTTGTGCTGATGTGCTTGACGCTGGGTTGAGGTCATCCCGTGCCTCGTCGACCTTAGAGCGCGATCTCGAGGGTCGGGAGACTGACTTGGATCGTCCTGGTCCCATGGAAGTAGCTGAGGGCCCATCAGCCTTAGAGGTGGCTACCGCAGAGGACTTGGACCCCAAGGATGGTGTTGACACATGCCCAGCCCCCGAGGATGTCGTCGGGGATGACTTGGTTCGGGTGGGAAGTGCAAGCCACTGCCCAGCCCCCGAGGGTGCTGCCGGGGATGATCCGGCTCAAGTGGGCAGTGCAAACTTTGACCCAGCCCCGAGGGTGTCCGAGCGGGGTCTCCCTCTTGTACTTCCATGGACGTTCATGCGGGATCTCCTCCGCACTCCGGCTGTATGGTGGTGGCCCAAGCCTTGGACCAGGGAGTCGCTTTAGAGGGTAGCGTCCCCGCTGACCGAGTGTTGGGCTCTGTTGATGGCACTGAGTTGGTTCCGGCTGGTTCGTCGCGAGCTGCTTCGGGTGGCGTCCTTACGCCCGGTCATCAATTGATCTCTCATGATTTGGGGGTCCCTTCGTTCTTTTCCAACCTTCAGGTACTGTGGTATACTTCAGCTTGATTTTTACACCGCATGAACTGTTGTCATTACACTCATCTGTTCTTCTTATCAGGCTTTGGTGGACGGGATGGCTAGCCAGCTGAGGTTACAAGGTACTTCTGTTCCAGAAGGAGCTTTGTCTCTTGCGCGTTGGTATCCAGTGTTACTTCAACATCGTGTCTCTGACTTGGAGGCGACCAATGCTGGTTAGTGCTTTTCGCTTCTCTTTTGTCTTCTCTATTAAACTGCTTTACATTCTGACCCCCTTTGTTTGGTTGTCTCCTGCTAGGTATGACTCGGCAGATTTCCACTCTTGAAGAAAAACATTCTCGAGATCAGGCTGAATTGGTCCAGCGGTGCTCTGACTTTGAAGGAAAGTATTCTCAAAGTCAGACTGAACTAGCTCAGGTCTCTGCTGCCTTAGATGACGCCAATGCACTGAGTTCTTCTCTTCATGCTCAGCTCAATTCTGAAAAGGTGATTTATGAAACTGTGCTTTGCCTTGTTGTGCTCCTATTACTTGCTTGGTGTTTGAGGGAGTTGACTTTTGTTTGCAGGAAGAAAAACGTATCCTTGCTGCTTCTCGTGACAGTCTCGACAGATTGTATCGTGATTATAGCAACTCGCTGACCATCTTGGAGAGGAGTCATCGCTTCACCATGGAAGAGTTGGACAATCAACGCTGTAAGCTGCAGGAATCTACGGATGAGGTGACTCGGCTCAAGCAGTTGATATCAGCGAAGGACGCTACTATCAAAGAACTCCGAGCTTCCAAGAAATCCGTCGCCCAAGAGTTAGAAACTGCTCGGCTGACTGCCAAGGTTGCCGAAGAAACTTCTGTTACTCTCAGAGCCCAGCGCGACAGAGCCATGGATAAGGCCATTCGGGCGGGGCGAATCTTGATGAGGAGACCCGGCGTGGTTGTTCCCGAAGATATAAGGGCTGACGTGAATGCTGCCCCTGATTCCTCGAGTCGTCCTTCCTCATCGATTGCTCCTGAGAAAAATATCACAAAATAGAGAGACATTTTGCGTGCTTTGAGCGCGCGGTTAGCATGGTCAGACATTTGTTAGAGGACGTCATTTCAGTACTTGGACGATATTGTTATTCTCATATTGTTTCAGAATTCATCGGTTCGTAAATTTGCAGTAGTAAAATGATGTGCGACGGTTTTGAAATTTGTTTGCGGGATATAGAAGTCATCCTTATATGAGTAATTGTAAGCGCGTCAGATCGCCTTAAGTCGCTGCTGACTTAAGTCGATTGCTTCTGTTAATAGGGCGTAGTGGTCACCCTGAATTGCGTAGGCATGAGCATGTTGCACCGGCTTAAGTCGCTGCTGACTTTAGCCGATTGCTCTGTTAGCAGGGTATAGTGGTCACCCCGAGTTAAGTAAGCGCGAGCATGTTGCACCGCCTTAAGTCGTTGCCGACTTAAGCCGATTGCTCCATTAGCAGGGCATAGTGGTCACCCCGAGTTAAGTAAGCGCAAGCATGTTGCACCGCCTTAAGTCGTCGCCGACTTAAGCCGATTGCTCCGTTAGCAGGGCATAGAGGTCACCCCGAGTTAAGTAAGCGCGAGCATGTTGCACCGCCCTAAGTCGTTGCCGACTTAAGCCGATTGCTCCGTTAGCAGGGCATAGAGGTCACCACAAGTTGAGTAAGCGCGAGCATGTTGCACCGCCTTAAGTCGTTGCTGACTTAAGCCGATTGCTCCGTTAGCAGGGCATAGTGGTCACCCCGAGTTGAGTAAGCGCGAGCATGTTGCACCGCCTTAAGTCGTTGCCAACTTAAGCCGATTGCTCCGTTAGCAGGGCATAGTGGTCACCCCGAGTTAAGTAAGAATGCAAGTCAATCATGTACAAAGTGAGTATCTTTGAAGCCCTTTTTTATTGATGACATATTTCCATTTTATAGAGTACATCGTCGTCTCGATAGCTTTTGAAATACAGCTAGGGATAAAACTTCCTAAGGTGTTCTATGTTCCAGGAGTTTCCGACTTCTGTGCCGTCCATCTGAGTGAGACGATATGATCCTGGCCGAGTGACTTCTGCTACTATGAAGGGTCCTTCCCATAAGGGCGATAACTTGTGCCGTCTCTCCCCCGTTAGAATTCGGCGGAGGACGAGATCTCCTACTGAGAAGGATCACCGTCGCACGGCCTTGTCGTGATAGCGCCTTAGAGTCTGCTGGTATCGTGCTGATTGGATTACTGCGTTCAACCGTTCTTCCTCGAGTACATCAATGTCCTCCAGCCTGGTGGCTTCGACTTCTGCTATGCTTTTGAAGATCAACCTTGGTGCTCCGAACTTGAGGTCGGCTGGTAATACTGCCTCTGACCCATAGACCATGAAGAAAGGAGTGTTTCCATGCAGAGCTCGGTTAGGCTGGGTTCTTAGGCTCCAGACGACATAAGGCAATTCTCTTATCCATTTTCCTGCGAACTTTTCATTCTTATCGAAGACCTTTTTCCTGAGTGCCTCCAGTATCATCCCGTTGGCTCGCTCAACCTGCCCGTTGGCTCTTGGATGTGCTACAGAAGCATACTTGATCTGAATGCTTTTTTGCTCGCAGAAGTCGAAGAACTCTGAACTTGTGAAGTTGGATCCTAGGTCAGTTATGATGCTGTTTGGTATCCCGAATCTGAATATTATGTCTTGTATGAATTCCACGGCCTTAGCTGAGGTTAAAGAAGCAATGGGCTTGAACTCTATCCATTTAGTGAATTTGTCGATTGCTACCAATACATGAGTGTATCCTCCTTGAGCTTTCTTGAAAGGTCCAATCATATCCAGTCCCCAGCATGCGAAGGGCCAAGTTACTAGTATGGTCTGCAGTTGCTGTGCCGATAGATGTTGTTGTTTTGACAAGTATTGGCAAGCTTCGCACCTCTGAACTAACTCGGCTGCATCACTCTTCGTTGTTGGCCAATAGAATCCTGACCTGAAAACCTTTCCGACTAGTGTCCTGGACGCTGCATGTATTCCACATTGCCCAGCATGGACCTCCTCCAGAAGTCGCTTCCCAGTAGATGGGAGAATTGAGAGCACCTAGAGGGGGGGGGGGTGAATAGGTGATCCTGTGAAAACTTAACCTTATAGCCACAAAAACTTGTTAAGTGTTAGCACAATAATTGCCAAGTGGCTAGAAAGGAGTCTCAACAAAACACAATACCACAAGAGATCAAACACAGAGATGACACAGTGGTTTATCCCGTGGTTCGGCCAAGACCAACGCTTGCCTACTCCACGTTGTGGCGTCCCAATGGACGAGGGTTGCAATCAACCCCTCTCAAGTGGTCCAAAGACCAACTTGAATACCACGGTGTTTTGCTTTGCCTTTCAATATCCCGTTTGCGAGGAATCTCCACAACTTGGAGCCTCTCGCCCTTACACTTAAGATTCACAAAGAAATACGGAGTAAGGGAGAAACTAGCAACGCACACAAGACAAAATCAGAGCAACAACATGCACACAAGTCGCAACAAGAGCTCGCAACACAACTCAATGAGTTCACCACTCAACAAGAGCTCTAGATGCTATCACAATGAACCAAATGCGTGGAATCGATGTCTTGGTGCTTAGGAATGTTGTAGGAATACTTGGTGTTCTCCTCCATGCGCCTAGGGGTCCCTTTTATAGCCCCAAGGCAGCTAGGAGCCGTTGAGAACAATTCTGGAAGGCCATCCTTGCCTTCTGTCGTCGGGCGCACCGGACAGTCCGGTGCACACCGGACACTGTCCGGTGCCCGATTTCCTTCCTTAAACAGCGCAGCCGACCGTTGCAGATGCGGGAGCCGTTGGCGCACCGGACATGTCCGGTGCACACCGGACAGTCCGGTGCCCCCTTCTAGCAGTTGGCTCGGCCACGTGTCCCGCGCAGATCGCGCGGCCGACCGTTGGCCCGGCCGACCGTTGGCTCACCGGACAGTCCGGTGCACACCGGACAGTCCGGTGAATTTTAGCCTTACGCCGTCGGCAAATTCCCGAGAGCGGCCACTTCGCCCGAGGCAGCCTGGCGCACCGGACACTGTCCGGTGCACCACCGGACAGTCCGGTGCCCCAGACCGAAACAGCCTCTTGGCTGTACACAGCCAACTCTTCTCTTTTCTTCTTCATTCTGTTTCTGATACTTAGACAAATATATTAGTACACAAAACCAATGTACTAAGACTTGGAAACATACATTTGCTCTTGATTTGCACTTTATTCATCCATGGGCATAGATTCACATTTAAGCACTTGTGTTGGCACTCAATCACCAAAATACTTTAGAAATGGCCCAAGGGCACATTTCCCTTTCAAGAATGCACTTCATGAGGACGCCTGATGCATCCCTTCTGTACAATGTCTTCCCAATGAGTGTGTAGTGAGCCGACTGTCTGGCGATGCACTCGGCCGCATTTTTGTCATCTGGTTCCTCTTCATTCTTTATATACCTGATGATTGGCCTTCTCCAGTCATCAGAGTCTGACTCGGGTTGATTTATAATATTACACTCCTCTGCTTGATCCATTGAGATGCTCGGCTGTAGTATTTCTTGTACAAAGACTCCAGGTGGGACCTGAGTTCGACTGGATCCTAGCTTGGACAACACATTGGTTGCCGTGTTCCGATCTCTTTCCACATGATGAAATTCCAGACCTTCAAATTTATCTTCCAGTTTTTGGACGTCAGTGCAGTACTTTCCCATTTGTTGGGGACTCGTTCTCAAATGCTATGAATTAAGAACAAGGCAACATAAAATGTTAAATGTTAATGCCCTTCGTCCGATGAAGCATTATTCCTTTAAGGATTAATGAACTTCGGACGAAGGTTAAAGACGATACAATTACGAAGGTTAAATCTTCGTAATTGAACTCTAATAGATTATACAAAATACTACGAAATATGAAGCATCAAAGACAAATAAATTATAAATGAACAACATCACTTTCATATTATATCAACTTAATGTATTCAAATATTAGATACATTTATACCTCTGCCTTGACAAAGATTAATTCCCGAGTGATGCGATTGCAATTACAGGAATGCGTGAACAGCAAAGGAATACTGTTCACTATTTATAGGCACAGACACAGCCTGTGAGGAATTACAATCATGCCCCTCATAAAAGTTTACAACAACGACTCAAACACTTATGGACTAAAAGGTCATTCTACTTTTAAGTCACTTTGTAATTCCGAAGCTTCATGAACAGCAACCTTCGGTCATTACGTGCAGACAGCTTCAGCCAAAGCTGTTTCTTCCTGCAGGACCTTCGGCGACGAAGCATGATCCCAACAGTAGCCCCTTCGTGGTGCTAGATCGTTTTTCGCAACGAGCTTGATCCGTGAAAAAAGTCTCTTAGGCTTCAGGAAGCCGAAGGTCCGAAAAACACCTTCCCTGAGCTCGTTGTCGAGAAACGATTTAGTTTCCGTGCGCGTAGCGGTCCCACCCTGAAGGGTTACTATTTGGCCTTCTGCGGTCCACCGCGCAGCGGGTGTAAGCAGCTGTTTGCCTGGTGTAAAAATCCTGACGATTCACCTTCTTACCTACAGCACTATATAAACAGACAGGTAGGTGTGAAGTTACCACAGCATTCATTGCTATTGCACTGTTTTGCTGCCAAAAATTTTAACCATAGCCGAAGCTTGACTCTCGCAATCAGACGAAGCTCCAGTTTAAAGCCTACTTCGTCATAAGAAAAAGCTTCGGAAGAAAAAAATTTTAGTTCCCAAGAAATTCAGAATTAAATGGCCAGAGTGCGCTCTACCGCTAGAGTTGAGCGTGAGGGAGGCGAAGCCGAAGGAGCGGAGACTGTTCCTATCTCCGAAGCGATGCAACGATCCGGACTGGTGACCTTGGAAGGAATCCGTACTGCCGAGACAGAGCAGACTGTTGCCGAGACAGAACAAGTTGCTGCCGAAGCGGAAGAAGGAAATATTGAGGAAGCTGATCCCGATGATGATTACCATATTGTCGTGCCAAGCAAGCCCAGCCACTTGGACTTTGGAAAGTCGACTGTCTCCAAGGCTGATCTCTCCAAGATGGTGAAGTCGGGTTATTTCAGTGAGAATGAGAAGAAGCTACTTCGCTTCGGGGGGGAAGAAACTACCCCGAAGCCAGGAAAGGATGAAATAGTCATTTTCAAGAGCTTCCTAAAAGCTGGGTTGAGATTCCCCTTAAATAGGATGATTTCTGATGTGCTGCAAAGATTTGGCATCTATTTTCACCAACTTACTCCCAACGCGATTGTCAGACTCAGCGTCTATATCTGGCCTCTCCGAAGCCAGGCGGTGGAGCCGTTTGCCGACAGCTTCTGTCAAGGTAGCCAACAAGAAAAAGAAAGATTCTGAAAGTCTTAGCGCTGAAAAGTTAAATCCTGAGCCGAAGGTGGCCACTACAAGAAAGAGAAAAAGTGCATCCCCAGAGCCGGAAACACCGGTCCGAGAAGAAGATATTCCTGCTTCTCCTTCTGTTGTTGAAGTAGAAGAGATTATGAAGATAATGAATGAACCCTTGCCTATCAGGTTAAGTTCGCTGGCACTGGAACTGACGAAGTTTTTTCAGAAGGACAAGACAGCTTCGGCAGCAGAAAGTCATGCGAAGCCGAAAAAACGGAGAATTATTCAAGTAATAGATGTGATCCATTAGACGCCGCCACCGGCAACGGTGTCAAAAATTGTCTTTGCTGAAACTGCTGAAGCCGAAGCTACTGGAATGAAAACTAGTGAAGCTGAAACCGGCGAAGCCGAAGCTACCGGGGCCGAAGCCGGGGCCACCGAAGAGTCGAACCTGGAAACCACACTTGAGGTTATTGACAATATACTCCTGAAAATGGCTGAAGAAGAAGCTACTGTGGCTGCAGTGAATACGGCAACTGAAAAGGGGAAAGAGCAGATTGATGAAATTTCAGAAGAAGGAGATTTTAACTTTCAAGATTTGCTCGGACAAGAATTAACAGACACCGAAAAAGAGGAGTTGAAAAAATATGCCATATCTTGCGGATATAAATCAGGGGCTATGCTATTTGGTGGGGTCAACGAAGGGAAACTAAGATGCCTTCGGAACCGCACCGAGGCCAAAATTGTTAGAACCCTTTCCAAAAGCATTGGCTTGCCGAAGCTGGAAGCGGACTTATGCCGTTATCAACGACAACACATCGCCGGAAGCTTGCTTTATGCTAACTTCAAGGTAACGAATATTTTTGTTATTTTATTACTATTATTATTAACTTTTTGGGTCGTGTTCTAACGAAGATCATTTCGACAGAGCATATTATTAAGCAAGGTTCTGAAAATGCAACAAGACCTGGAGGAAGAGAAAAACAAAGCCGTCATTCAAGATTTGGCTGAAAAAGTTGAAAATTACGAAGGCAATCTGAAAAAGAAAGACATCGCCATCCAAAACCTTGAAATCATGGTCAAAGAGCACGAAGGTGCATTAGAAAAGAAGGATTTTGTTATTCAGACCATGGAGGGCTCTTTGGCTGGAGTCCAAACTGAAAATGACAAATTAAAGAATGAATTGCTCCGTCAATCAAAAAATTCGAGCAATAAAAGAAATATTTTGAAGCAAGCCTGAAAGCTGAAGTGGATAAATACTCAAATTTGCAGAAATCCTTTAGAGAACTTCAGGAGAAGTGCTTAAGCTTCGGCAGCCGATGTGTGCAGCGGCTGAAGGATGTGTTTCACTCTGTCGGGGCTAGCTCTTCGAAATTTACACCTTTAGCTGAGAATCTGCCAAGAACATTAGAATATATTGAAGGCGAAGTTGACGCCCTTGATGAAGTTATTGGTGGGCACGCCGACTTCTGCGCCCTGGTAGCTTCTCGGGGCACAGCTACGGCTTTTTTGAAGGCTGGCTGCACGCATGGAAACATTGTGAACAGACCAAACTTCAGCTTGTCAGCTTCAGATTTGATGGATATCCCAAGCTTAGCCAGAAGTATCGGAAATAGATTCATGACCCAGATCTGGGTAAGTGGCGGACGGAAAATGGCAGGCGACGAAGCTCGAAGCCATCTTAAGCCGGTAAGAAACTTATGTTTTGTTACTTTTACCTTCTCCTTTGAAATTTGTACCTTTCTTACTCTGTTATTTGGTATATACAGGATGACGAAGCTGAAGATTGACAATGCTGAAGTTTGGCAAAACTGAAGACGAAGCCTTAGCTGAAGCTTAAAGTTGCTTATAATATGCTTTCCTGCAAAAATTCTTGGAGAAACTCTTGTAATATAGATATGGAATATCTTATGTAAATTTGTACATACCTTGTAATATATCATTTCTCCCTTATCCGTATTCAATCTGCTTTGCTGTGGACGAAACTTCTCTTTTGAGCCGAAGGCGAAAAACACCTTCCCTTCTTTTCGTACACAACGAAGCATAGAAAATTTTTCCTTCGAATCTTTTTCCTTATTTTCTGAAGCATCTGTCTTTTTTGTGTAGCATAATGATGATTCTATATATGTCTAAATGGATGTTTATGAATGCAAATGACATGATGACATGTAATGTGCAAATGAATATTAGAACAAATGTTCAAAAACCATAAGTACGGCCCTTCATCCCCTCAAGAATGATAAAAATCTTTTTGCCGTTTACTTTTCGGCTTCACCGTTTACTTTTCGGTGTATCAGCGTTGACTTTTCGCTGTAAGCCTCCCTTAGGAGCTTCTTCGCCTTTTACTTTCGGCGGTATCAGCGTTTATTTTTCGATGTAAGCCTCCCTTAGGAGCTTCTTCGCCTTTTACTTTCGGCGGTATCAGCGTTTATTTTTCGCTGTAAGCCTCCCTTAGGAGCTTCTTCGCCTTTTACTTTCGGCGGTATCAGCGTTTATTTTTCGCTGTAAGCCACCCTTAGGAGCTTCTTCCTGTTTTCTTTTCTTTTTTCTTTGCACTCGAAGGTGCGTTCTCAGCTTTTACATTTACATTTTTGGGGGATATCTCTCTTATAGAATTGAAATAAGGAAAAGAAAAATTACATGTTGTGGCCCCATTAAAAACCTTTCTCCCCCTTTGGAAAGGAAAAGGGTGCCATAAAAAAGAATATAAAAAATTACATCGAACTAAACATAATATCGCCGAAGCTCATCCGCATTCCACGATCTAGGAATGTCATTGCCGTCCATATCCTTCAATCTGTAGGAACCGGGTCTTGACGAAGATACTACCAAAAAGGGGCCTTCCCATTTCAGCTGTAATTTGCCTACTGTTTTCAGGGTTAGCTACTCTTCGAAGTACCAAGTGTCCTGGTTCAATATTCTTCAGCTTGACCTTTCTATCACGCCATTTTATTGTTTCAGCTTGATATTTATTGATGTTTTCCACAGCTTGAAGTCTGATCCCTTCAATAGCATCTTTTTCTACAGAACAATCAGCTTCGTTTTTGCCTTCTGCCGAAGCTACTGTCCTCATTGATCCTGTTTTAGCTTCTTCTGGGGTTATTGCTTCGTCACCAAACAATAGTTTAAAGGGTGTAAAGCCTGTTGATCTTGACGTGGTTGTGTTATGGCTCCACACCACTTTGATTAACTCGTCTGGCCACTTTCCCCTGGGCTGATTGAAGATTGACTTCATTATTCCTGTCATTATGATCCCATTGGCTCTTTCAACAAGTCCATTTGACTCTGGGTGTCGGACTGATGCAAAATGGATCTTCGTGCCGATTTGATTACAAAATTCTCTGAAGGCTTCAGAATCAAACTGTGTTCCATTATCCACAGTGATAGCCTTCGGCACTCCGAAGCGACAAACAATGTTTTGCCAGAAAAACTTTTGAATAATAAATGAAGTTATTGTGGCTAAGGGCTTCGCCTCAATCCACTTGGAAAAATATTCTACTGCCACCACCACATATCTTAAGTTCCCCTGTGCTGGTGGTAATGGACCTAGCAAATCCAGACCCCACCTTTGCAACGGCCAAGTGGGTTGTATTAATTGAGTTAAAGACGAAGGTTGTTTTTGATCTCTTGCACATTTCTGACAACCTTCGCACTTTTGAACTAAATCCGCTGCATCCGAAGCTGCCTTTGGCCAATAAAATCCTTGGCGAAAAACTTTCCCAAGCAAGGGCCTAGATCCAATGTGAGATCCACACAGACCTGCATGTATGTCCTTCATTAATTTTATACCTTTGGATCTGGATAAGCACTTGAGCAATGGGGAACAGACCCCGCGCTTGTATAACTCCCCTTCTATTATGACATATGGTCGAGCTCTTGCTTCTATTCTCCTGTTATAAGCTTCGTCATCTGAAAGAAAATTACCCTGAAGGAAAGAGATGATCTCAGTTCTCCAATCTTCACTATAAACAGGGGATATGTTAAGGATTGCTCTTTCAAGAAGCTCGACCGAAGGTGCTTTTATTGTTTCAAAAAATACTTCCGAAGGTATAGGCAGCCCCTGGGCTGCTGACTTAGCCAATAGATCAGCGTATTCATTTTCTCCACGAGGAATATTTTTGACAGAGAAACCTTCGAAGGAAGCCTCAATCCTTCGGACTGTATCTAGATATTTTTCAAGCTTCGGGTCTCTTGCTTTGTAACTTTTGTCAATATGACCAGAAATAACTTGGGAATCAGTTTTAAGGATGGCCCTTCTGATTCCCATTGCCTTTAATTTCCGAAGACCCAAAAGCAGAGCTTCATACTCAGCAATGTTATTTGTGCAACTAAAATCAAGTTTTGCCGCATAACAAGTTTTAACTTTGGAAGGTGAAACCAACACAGCAGCTGCTCCCGCTCCGAAGGTTCCCCAAGACCCATCGCAAAACACTGTCCATGCTTCGGCGTCTTTATTTGTTTCTTCCTCCTGAGCCCCTGGCGTCTAGTCAGCAATGAAGTCTGCTAACGCCTGGGACTGAATCGAAGATCTATGAACATATTCAATGCAAAATTCATTGAGCTCTGCAGCCCATTTTCCAATCCTTCCAGTAGCTTCTCGGTTCCTCATAATATCCTTCAGAGGTTGTGAAGAAGGAACAATTATGTTGTAAGCTTGAAAATAGTGCCGAAGCTTCCTGGAGGCCATCAAGACAGCATACAGTACCTTCTCCAACTCTGTATAATTTTTCTTTGATAAACTAAGAACTTCGGATACAAAATATATTGGGGCCTGCCTCTTAACTTGGCCTTCAAGCTTCTCCTGAACAAGTGCTGCACTTACCGCTGAGTGCGAAGCTGCCACATATAATAACAAAGGAGCCCCTGGCGTAGGTGGAGTTAGTGTTGTTAGATCTATCAAATACTGTTTCAGCTCTTCAAAGGCCTTCTGCTGGATTGGTCCCCATTGAAAGACTTCGGCTGACTTCAGCACTTCGAAGAATGATAAGTTTCTCTCTGCTGATCTGGATATGAATCTATTGAGAGATGCCAGCCTTCCTGTCAATCTTTGAGCCCCCTTTTTTGTACTCGGTGGCTCCATTCGAAGTATAGCTTCGATTTTACTTGGGTTGGCCTCAATTCCCTTTGTTGAAACTAGGCAACCAAGAAATTTCCCCTTCTTTACTCCGAAGACACATTTTTCTGGATTCAGCTTTAGACCAGCCTGTCTAAAATTAGCGAAGGTCTCCTGTAAATCAGCAATGTGGTTATCCTGCTTCGTGCTCTTTACAATGATATCATCAACATAAGTTAGTACATTCCTGCCTATCTGAGAATGGAGAACCTTTGCTGTCATTCTGCTGAAGCTTCCTCCAGCATTCTTAAGCCCTTCAGGCATCCGAAGGTAACAGTATGTCCCACTAGGGGTTATGAAACTGGTTTTTGGTTCATCCTCCTTCTTCATCCAGATTTGATGATAGCCTGAACAGCAATCCAGCAAACTCATAAGTTCTGATTAAGCTGCTGCATCAACTAAAGAATCTATCCTTGGCAATGGAAACTCATCCTTCGGACAGGCCTTATTGAGATCAGTAAAATCGATGCACATTCTCCATTTACCATTGGCCTTCTTCACCATAACAGTGTTAGCCAACCATTCTGGGTATTTTACCTCTCTAATAACTCCGGCACTGAGGAGTCGTTTCACTTCATTCCGAGCACCTTCGGCCTTGTCATCAGACATCTTCCGAAGCCTCTGTTTCCTAGGTCTGAAGGATGGATCAACATTGAGCGAGTGCTCAATAACATCCCTGTTAACTCCGCAAAGATCATTAGCTGACCAAGCAAAAACATCTTTATTGTTGAACAAAAACCTTATCAAGGTTTTCTCCTGCTCTTCGGACAATTGAGATCCCAATAGCACCTTCTGCTCTGCTATATCCTCACATAAGAGCATGGGTTTCGGCTGGTCAGCCGAAGCAGCTTTTTCCCTTCTGAACTTGTATTGCTCACAAGCTTCAGTTCCATCTATATTATGGATTGCTTTTGAGTCTGTCCAATTTCCTTCGGCCCTTCTGGCAGCTTCTTGACTTCCATGAATAGCAATGGGCCCTTGGTCCGAAGGTATCTTCATGCAAAGATAAGCTGGATGCAGAATTGCTTCAAAGGCATTAAGAGTACCACGACCAATGATTGCATTGTAAGGGTACTCCATATCAACAATATCAAACATAACTTGCTCAGTCCTTGTGTTGTTGATGAATCCGAAGGCCACTGACATTGAGATTTTGCCGAGTGCTACAATCTGCCTTCCTCCGAAGCCGCAGAGGGGATGTGTGGCATCAAGAATTTTATCTTCGGGCTCTTGCATCTGTCTGAAGGCCTTAGCAAACATTGTGGACCAGAAATCCTTTGATAACATAAGAGATAACCATAGCATCATTGTGTGGGTAATCCTTGAGTTGAAGGTCCTCTTGGGAGAAGGTAATAGGAATGTGAGACCATCTTGACTTGATGAAGGGTCCTTGCACCCCGACATGTTGTACCCTTCTCTGTGCTTCCTTCTTCTGTTTCTTGTTGGCTGGTTCTGAACATGAACCGCCCGTTATCGGGAGTACCAGCTTTGGAACCGAAGCAGCTCCAGCTCGAATATTGAACGAAGCCATCAGCTCAGAAAAGTGGAAGTGAGTTCACCAGAGGTGGGCGCCAATGTTGGGGACTCGTTCTCAAATGCTATGAATTAAGAACAAGGCAACATAAAATGTTAAATGTTAATGCCCTTCGTCCGATGAAGCATTATTCCTTTAAGGATTAATGAACTTCGGACGAAGGTTAAAGACGATACAATTACGAAGGTTAAATCTTCGTAATTGAACTCTAATAGATTATACAAAATACTACGAAATATGAAGCATCAAAGACAAATAAATTATAAATGAACAACATCACTTTCATATTATATCAACTTAATGTATTCAAATATTAGATACATTTATACCTCTGCCTTGACAAAGATTAATTCCCGAGTGATGCGATTGCAATTACAGGAATGCGTGAACAGTAAAGGAATACTGTTCACTATTTATAGGCACAGACACAGCCTGTGAGGAATTACAATCATGCCCCTCATAAAAGTTTACAACAACGACTCAAACACTTATGGACTAAAAGGTCATTCTACTTTTAAGTCGGTTTGTAATTCCGAAGCTTCATGAACAGCAACCTTCGGTCATTACGTGCAGACAGCTTCAGCCGAAGCTGTTTCTTCCTGCAGGACCTTCGGCGACGAAGCATGATCCCAACACCATTGAATCGCTTGAACAATCCCACTCTTTGTTTATTTGGCTAATGACTACCAGAGAGTCCCCGTACACCATCAATCTCTTGATACCCAATGATATGGCGATGTTCAATCCATGGATCAGAGCTTCATACTTGGCTGCATTGTTGGAGGCCGGAAACAGCAACTGGAGGGCATATTTGAGGTGCTCGCCTCCAGGTGCGGTGAAGAGAATTCCTGCTCCTGCTCCCTGCAGCTTTAGCGAGCCATCAAAATACATTCGCCATACTTCTGCAGTCTCTGGGTTATCTGGTACTTGCTGTTCAGTCCACTCTGATACGAAATCAACCAATGCTTGAGTCTTGATGGCAGTGCGAGGTCGAAATTCGATATCATGAGATCCCAGCTCGCAAGCCCACTTGGCTATTCGGCCAATGGCCTCCTTGTTGTGAAGAATATCCCCTATTGGAAAACCAGTAACCACTATGACTTTGTGGTCGTCAAAGTAGTGACGTAGCTTGCGGGCAGTTAGAAGTACTGCATACAATAGCTTCTGAACTTGAGGATACTTTTTCTTCGAGGGACCCAAAACTTCACTGATGAAGTAAACAGGATGTTGCACTGGGTAGGCATGTCCTTCTTCTGCTCGCTCGACTACCAACGCGGTGCTTACCACGTGAGTCGTGCAAGAGATATACAGTAGCAGATCCTCAGCTGATTGAGTTGATGTGGCTCGCCGTGGCGACTTCAGTACTGGTGGTGTTGTCAAGAATCTTTTCAGTGCGTCTAGAGCTTCCTGTGCCTCTGAAGTCCACTGAAACTTATCCACCTTCTTGAGTAGCTTGTAAAATGGTAAACCTTTTTCCCCAGCCTGGATATAAATCTGCTCAGAGCTGCCATACATCCAGTAAGTCGCTGAACCTTCTTTTGTGACCGAGGTGCTTCCATCTTCATGATAGCCTCAATTTTATCCGGATTAGCCTCAATTCCCCGGCGGCTGACAATAAACCCGAGTAATTTTCCTGTTGGTACCCCAAAAACACATTTTTCGGGATTAAGCTTCCATCGATACCGCCTCAGACTGTTGAAAACCAGTTGTAAGTCTTCGATGAAGTTTTCAGAGTTCTCCGTCTTTATTACCACATCATCTACGTAGGCCTCCACACGCTTGCCCCAGTGGTCGGCTAAGCATGTTTGAATGGCTCTTTGATAAGTCGCTCCAGCGTTTTTGAGGCCGAACGGCATGGAGGTATAACAGAAAGCACCAAACGGAGTGATGAACGCTGTTTTTTCCTCGTCTTCCTTTGCCAAACTAATCTGATGGTATCCGGAATAGCAATCCAGGAAAGACAGCACAGAACATCCAGCGGTGGAGTCCACCACCTGATCTATCCTCGGGAGCCCGAAGGGATCCTTCGGACAGTGTTTGTTGAGATCAGTATTGTTGGGACTATGCTTCGTCGCCGAAGGTCTTGTAGGAAGAAGCAGTTTTCGGCTGAAGCTGTTCGTATGAGATGACCGAAGGTTCCTCTTCATGAAGCTTCGGAATTTACAAACCGACATAAAAGTAGAATGACCTTTTAGTCCATAAATGTTTGAGTCACCGTTGTAATCCCTTATGAGGGACATAATTGTAATTCCTCACAGGCTACGCCCTGTGTCTATAAATAGGTGAACAGTACCTCTGTACTGTTCACGCAATCTTGTAATCACTGGCACATTACGCTGGAATTATTGCTTTCTGCTAAGACGAAGGTATAAATGCACCTAAATATTATGTTTCAATATTTAGGTTCACATAATCAAATATATGTGAATATTGTTATTCATTTTCAGCATGTCTTTCTATAACGCCTTATGTTTTACATTTTACTTCATATTGTTTTTCAAGTCTGATCACGAAGGTATGACCTTCGTGATATTTTGTTTGTGGCCCTCGTCCGAAGCTCATTAAATCCTTGGGGATATAATGCTTCCGCGGACGAAGGACATTAATATTTAATATTTTATGTTGCCTTGTTCTTAATTCGAAGCATTTGAGAACAAGTCCCCAACATTGGCGCCCACCTCCGGTGAACTCACTTCCACTTTTTTGAGCTGATGGCTTCGTTCAACGATCGAGCTGGAGCTGCTTCGGCTCCGAAGCTGGTGCTCCCGATAACAGGTGGTTCGTGCTCAGAACCAGCCAACAAAAAGCAAAAGAAAGAGGCGCAGAGAAGGGTACAACATGTTGGAGTGCAGGGACCCTTCATCAAGTCAAGGTGGTCCCACATACCAATCACCTTCTCCCAGGAGGACCTTCAGCTCAAGGATTTTCCTCATAACGATGCTATGGTTATTTCTTGCGTTATCAAAGGGTTTCTGGTCCACAATGTCTTGGTTGATACAGGCAGTGCAGCTGATATCATATTTGCTAAGGCCTTCAGGCAAATGCAAGAGCCAGAAGATAAGATTCATGATGCTACACACCCTCTCTGTGGCTTCGGAGGAAGACAAATTGTAGCACTGGGCAAGATCACCATGCCAGTGACCTTCGGATTCATCAACAACACCAGAACTGAGCAAGTTGTGTTTGACATTGTTGACATGGAATACCCTTACAATGCAATTATTGGTCGTGGCACCCTCAATGCTTTCGAAGCAATTCTTCATCCTGCTTACCTTTGCATGAAGATACCTTCGGATCAGGGACCCATTGCTATTCATGGGAGTCAGGAAGCTGCCAGAAGGGCTGAGGGAAACTGGACTGACTCAAAAGCAATCCATAACATAGATGGAGCTGAAGCTTGTGAACAGTACAAATTCAGAAGGGAGAAAGCAGCTTCAGCAGATCAGCCGAAGCCCATGCTCTTATGTGAGGACATAGCAGAGCAGAGGGTGCTGTTGGGCTCTCAATTATCCGAAGAACAGGAGAAAACCTTGATAAGGTTTTTGTTCAACAACAAAGATATTTTTGCATGGTCAGCCAATGATCTTTGCGGAGTTAACAGGGATGTTATTGAACACTCGCTCAATGTTGACCCATCCTTCAGACCCAGAAAGCAGAGGCTTCGGAAAATGTCTGATGACAAGGCCGAAGGTGCTCGTAATGAAGTCAAAAGACTCCTCAGTGCAGGAGTTATCAGAGAAGTAAAGTACCCAGAATGGCTAGCTAACACTGTTATGGTAAAAAAAGGCCAATGGCAAATGGCGAATGTGTATCGATTTTACAGATCTCAACAAGGCCTGTCCGAAGGACGAATTCCCTTTGGCAAGGATAGACTCCTTAGTTGATGCAGCAGCTTCGTCAGAGCTTATGAGTCTTCTCGATTGTTATTCAGGCTATCATCAAATTTGGATGAAGAAGGAGGATGAGCCAAAGACCAGTTTCATAACCCCTAGTGGAACATATTGTTACCTTCGGATGCCTGAGGGGCTCAAGAACGCTGGAGGAAGTTTCAGCAGAATGACTGCGAAGGTTCTCCAGTCTCAGATAGGCAGAAATGTGCTAACTTATGTTGATGACATCATTGTAAAAAGCACGAAACAGGAAAATCACATTGCTGATTTGCAGGAGACCTTCGCCAGTTTTAGACAAGCTGGCCTAAAGTTGAATCCAGAAAAATGTGTCTTCGGAGTAAAGAAGGGGAAATTTCTTGGATGCTTGGTTTCAACAAAGGGAATTGAAGCTAATCCAAGTAAAATTGAAGCTATACTTCGAATGGAGCCACCAACTACAGAAAAGGGGGCCCAAAGATTGACAGGGAGGCTGGCATCTCTTAATAGATTTATATCTAGATCAGCAGAAAGAAATTTACCATTCTTCGAAGTGCTGAAATCAGCCGAAGTCTTTCAATGGGGACCAAGCCAACAAAAAGCCTTCGAGGAACTGAAGCAATATTTGATAGATTTAACAACATTAACTCCACCAACGCCAGGGGCTCCTTTGTTATTATATGTGGCAGCTTCGCACTCAGCGGTAAGTGCAGCACTTGTTCAGGAGAAGCTTGATGGCCAAGTCAAGAAGCAGGTCCCAGTGTATTTTGTATCTGAAGTTCTTAGTATATCAAAGAAAAACTATACAGAATTGGAGAAGGTGTTATATGCTGTTTTGATGGCATCCAGGAAGCTTCGGCATTACTTTCAAGCATACAATATTGTTGTTCCTTCTTCGCAGCCGTTGAAGGATATTATGAGAAATAGAGAAGCTACTGGGCGGATTGGAAAATGGGTTGCAGAGCTCAATGAATTTTGCATTGATTATGTGCATAGATCTTCGATCCAGTCTCAAGCGTTGGTAGATTTTATCGCCGATTGGACGCCAGGGGCTCAGGATGAAGAAACAAATAAAGATGCCGAAGTATGGACAGTGTTTTGCGATGGGTCTTGGGGAACCTTCGGAGCAGGAGCAGCCGCTGTGTTGGTCTCACCATCCAAAGTTAAAACTTGTTATGCGGCAAGACTCGATTTTAGTTGTACAAACAATATTACTGAGTACGAAGCCCTGCTTTTGGGTCTTCGGAAGTTAAAAGCAATGGGAATCAGAAGGGCCATTCTTAAAACTGATTCCCAGGTTGTTTCGGGTCATATCGACAAGAGTTGCAAGGCTAAAGATCCGAAGCTTGAAAAATATCTAGACACGGTCCGAAAAGTCGAAGCTTCCTTCGAAAGATTTTCTGTCAAAAATATCCCTCGAGGACAAAATGAGCATGCTGATTTGCTAGCTAAGTCAGCAGCACAGGGGCTGCCCTTACCTTCGGATGTGTTCTTCGAAATAATAAAAGCACCTTCAGTGGAACTTCTTGAAAGAGCAGTCCTCAATATATCTCCTGTTTATAGCGAAGACTGGAGAACTGAGATCATCTCATACCTTCAGGGTAAATTCCTTTCAGATGACGAAACTTATAACAGGAGGATAGAGGCAAGAGCTCGTCCATATGTCATGATAGAAGGGGAGTTGTACAAGCATGGAGTTTGTGCTCCACTACTCAAGTGTTTATCTAGAACCGAAGGCATAGAATTGATGAAAGAAATACATGCAGGCCTGTGTGGATCTCACATTGGATCTAGGCCGTTACTTGGAAAAGTTTTCCGCCAAGGGTTTTATTGGCCGAAGGCAGCTTCAGATGCAGCGGAATCAGTTCAAAAGTGCGAAGGTTGTCAGAAATGTGCAAGAGATCAAAAACAACCTTCGTCCTTAACCCAGCTCATACAACCCATCTGGCCATTGCAAAGGTGGGGCCTTGACTTGTTAGGTCCGTTACCACCGGCCCAAGGGAACTTAAGATATGTTGTAGTGGCTGTGGAATATTTTTCTAAATGGATTGAGGCAAAGCCTTTAGCCACAATAACTTCGGCCACCATTCAAAAGTTTTTCTGGCAGAATATTGTTTGTCGTTTCGGGGTACCAAAGGCCATCACTGTAGATAATGGAACACAGTTCGACTCCGAAGCTTTCAGAGATTTCTGTGATCAAATTGGTACGAAGATCCATTTTGCATCAGTCAGGCATCCGGAGTCAAACGGACTCGTTGAAAGAGCCAATGGCATTATAATGACAGGAATAATGAAGTTAATCTTCAATCAACCCAGGGGAAAGTGGCCAGATCAATTAATCAAAGTGGTATGGAGCCACAACACAACAATATCAAGGTCAACAGGCTTTACTCCATTCAAACTATTGGTTGGTGACGAAGCAATAACTCCGGAGGAAGCCAAAACTGGATCAATAAGAGTAGTAGCTTCGGCAGAATCAGATTCTGAAGCTGTTTATTCTGTGGAAAAAGATGCTATAGAAGGGATCAGGCTTCAAGCTGTGGAGAACATCAATAAGTATCAAGCCGAAACAATCAAATGGCGTGATAGAAAGGTTCGGCTAAAGAATATTGAGCCAGGACATTTGGTGCTTCGGCGAGTGGCTAACCCAGATACAGTGGGCAAGTTGCAGTTGAAATGGGAGGGACCTTTTTTGGTAGCATCTTCGTCAAGACCCGGTTCATACAGATTGAAGGATATGGACGGCAACGACATTCCTAGATCTTGGAATGCGGATGAGCTTCGGCGATATTATGTGTAACTTGATGTAATTTTTTATATTTTTTCTTTCATGGCACCCTTTTCCTTTCTGAAGGGGGAGAAAGGTTTTTAATGGGGCCATCATATGTAATTTCCTTTTTTAGTTCTATAAGAGCAAAATCCCCCAAGGATGTAAATGTAAAAGCTGAGAACGCACCATCAAGTGCCGAAAAGTAAAAGGCGAAGAAGCTCCAAAGTCGTTCCTAAGGGAATGCAGAGCTTACAGCGAAAAGTCAACGCTGATTCCGCCAAAAGTAAAAGGCGAAGAAGCTCCAAAGTCGTTCCTAAGGGAATGCAGAGCTTACAGCGAAAAGTCAACGCTGATTCCGCCGAAAGTAAAAGGCGAAGAAGCTCCAAAGTCGTTCCTAAGGGAATGCAGAGCTTACAGCGAAAAGTCAACGCTGATTCCGCCGAAAGTAAAAGGCGAAGAAGCTCCAAAGTCGTTCCTAAGGGAATGCAGAGCTTACAGCGAAAAGTCAGCACTGATATGTGTTTGTTTCTAAGGAAATAATGGCTGTGATTATGGCTTCGGATATGTGTTTGGACATTCGTTTGCACATCACATTACATCATAGCATTTGCATTCATAAACATTCATCCAGGCATATGTAGGATAACCATCATCATAGCATAAGTGGTTGCTTCGGCAGAAAGAAAAAATCGTCTTTTGTACTTCTTCGTGTACGAAAAGAAGAGCTTCGGAAGAAAGGGAAATGTTGTTTTTTATGCTTCGCTGTGTACGAAAAGAAGGGAAGGTGTTTTTTCGCTTTCGGCTCAAAAAGATAATTTCGTCCACATCAAAGCACCTCTCATACATTAATGGAAGGGTAAGAGCATATTACAAGGTATGAACAGAATTCATTAAAGACAAGTTTAGTCACATTTACAAAAGTTATCTCAAAAGTTTCTTGAGTCTGTCTACAGTCTACTCCTATTTAATCTTCAAGGGACCTCAGCTTCGGCGTCATTCTCTTTAACCATCGGCCTCGGCTTCGTCATCCTACATGAATTAAGTTGTTGTAAGTCAAAATCGAGCTTGAAGGAAGAGGTAAGCACAAGGTATGATTTCTTACTGGTTCAAGATGACTCCGAGCTTCGTCTCCAGCCTTTTCTCGCCCGCCTTTTGTCCATATCATCTTTACAAATCTATTAGAAATGCTTCGGGCGAGATCAGGAATGTCATCTAGAATTGATGGTGATAAAGTGAAATTTGGCCTATTGACAATTTTTCCATGATCGCAGCCAGCTTTTAGGAAAGCTGCAGCAGTACCCCGAGAAGCTACCCAGGCGCAGAAGTCACCGTGCCCGGCTATAACTTCGTCAAGCTCATCAATTTCACCCTCATTATGTTCGAAGGTCTTTGGTAAATCTTCAGCTGACGGGGTGAATTTCTCACTGCTAGCTCCAACTGAGTGGAAAATTTTTCTCAGTCGTTGAATACATTTGTTGCTAAATTCCAAACATTTGTCTTGAAGGCCCGCCAATAGTTTTTTCAAATCTGAATTTTGTTGGACTTCGGCTTCAAGTTTTGCATTAAGTTCTTGCTTTTCTTGTTCAAACTGTTCAGATTGGCAGAGAAGCTTCGTGTTCAGTTCTGTTATTTTAGCTTCGGCTTCCTCCAATAAGCCTTCGGTTGCTTGAAGCTCGAAGTTCTTCTTTTCAATAGTAGCTGATTGCTCTTTTATTTTGCCTTCTAAATTTTCAATTATAACCTCGTGTTTCTTGTCTTCTAGATCTTGCTGCATTTTCAAAGCTTTGCTCAACAGCATACTCTGCACGAAAACAACCTTCGTTAGACATGTCTTCATTATTAAAAACAATAAAAGTCAAGGGAAAAGTAGTTCACCTTGAAATTGGAATAAAATAAACTACCAACGATATGTTGTCGTCGGTAGCGGCTAATGTCCGTTTCTAGCTTCGGAAAGCCGATACTCTTTGACAGAGTACCGATAACCTTAGCTCCAGTTTGATCCCGGATACAGTCTAATTTTTCATCATCAATACCTCCGAAGAGGAGTGCTCCTGGTTTATATCCGCAAGATTTGGCATACTCTTTAAGCTCTTCTATTTCGGTTTTTGACAATTTTTCTCCAACTAAATTTTGAAACATGAAGGCCTCATCCTCTGAAGCTTCGTCAGCAATTTCCTTTTCTTTCCCCGACACTGCGGCCATGGCCTCTTCGGCGGCAGTAGTAGCTTCTTCTGTGGCCATGTCTAGCAGCATTTTGTCGATGTGTTCGATTGTGCTTTCCAAGTTCAAATCTTCAATTGAGGTAGCTTCGGCAGCCGCGACCTCCGAAGGTGTGATTTCAATATTTGTTATTTCCTCAGCCGCTGGTATCTTCTGAGCTGAAGCTCTCGGTGGTGTCTTGTCAATGACCTCTGTCACAGCGATGATTCTTTGTCTCTTTGCTTTAGTTGTTTTCTTCGTTTTTTCGGGCTCCTTTTCCTTCTGAAAAAACTTTGTCAGTTGAGGCCCCAATGGACTTAGCTTCGCAGGCAGGGATTCAGTCATTACCTTCAAAATTTCCTCCACGTCAGTGGCAGAGTGTGATGCGGGAGTTTCTTCTTCGTCGGATACTTTTTGCTTCGGAGAAGACACTTTCCTCTTCTTCGGAATTTTCTTCTTTGATGGTTCTTTCTCATCTTCATTTAAGGCTTCGGTTATACTTTTCCTTTTCCGGCCTCCGACACCTTTATTCAGATTTTCGTAGTCAGGGTATTCAAAACCCAAGGCGTCCAGCACTCGATTCAGTCTTCGCTTCGGACGGGTGCCGAAGGCCGCAGTCATCAACTGATCTTCTTTTTTGGAGTAATTGCCAAGTATTTCATTGCACATTATTTCAATTGTTTCCAACCACTCTTGGCAAGGTGTTTTAAAGTATTTCTTAAACTTGTAATAGTAAGGTAACCGCACAAGTTCCCCTTCTTTCTTCTCCCCCTCTAGCTTCGGCATTTCCCATTCTTTTAAACTAGGAAAAACTCTGAAAGCCAAAAACTCCTGAACCAGGTCTCTTGTACTGATATGTTCTGCAATAATTCTGAATTCATCCAACGCTTGTTGGGTTGGACCTTCTGGTGTCATGTTGCAACGAGGTCGGGTTTCTCCGAAGATTAGTTCAAGTGGACTTTGCACAAGCTTCTCCTTGTCGTCATCAACCTTGACATAGAACCACTCCGACTTCCAGCCTGCTATCCATTTGCTTCGGTAGCTGATTACAGGGAACTTTGTGGTTTTCCGATAAGCAAAATTATAGCAACCAAAATTGTCATGCAATCCATCTTTTCTAGCCTTCGTCTGATAGTGCAGCTCGTGAACTCGACAAAAGCTGTCCGCAAACGGCTCCACCGCTTGGCTTCGGAGGGCCCAGATATAAACACTAAGCCTAACGATAGCGTTAGGAGTCAACTGATGAAAGTAGATACCAAATCTCTTCAGTACCTCTGCAATAATCCCATGTAGGGGGAATCTTAATCCAGCCTTTAGAAAGCTCTTGAAAATGACTATTTCATCCTTCTCCGGCTTTGGGGTAGTTTCTTCTCCCCCGAAGCGTAGTAGCTTCTTCTGACTTTCACTGAAATAACCCGACTTTACCATCTTGGAGAGATCAGCCTTTGAAACAGTAGACTTTCCGAAGTCCAAGTGGCTGGGTTTACTTGGCATGGCAATACGATAATCATCTTCGGGATCAGTTTCCTCAATGTTTTCTTCTTCTGCTTCGGCAGTTGTTTGTTCTGCTTGTTCTGCATCAGCACTGGGGATTTTTTCCGAAGTTACCAGCCCGGATCGTTGCATCGCTTCGGAGATGGGAATAGTCTCCGAACCTTCAGCTTCGCCTCCCTCACGCTCAACCCTAGCGGTAGAACGCACTCTGGCCATTTAATTCTGAATTTGTGGGAATTAAATACTTTTTCTTCCGAAGTTTTTTCTTCTGACGAAGCAGGCTTCAAGCTGGAGCTTCGTTCGATTCCGAGAGTCAAGCTTCGGCTATGGTTAAAAATTTTGGCAGCAAAACAGTGCAAATAGCAATGAATGCTGTGGTAACTTCACACCTACTCGTCTGTTTATATAGTACTGCAGGTAAGAAGGCGAAGCGCCAGGATTTTTACACCAGGCGGACAGCCGCTTGCACTCGCTGCACGGTGGACCGCAGAGACCAAACAGTAACTCTGCAAGGTGGGACCGCTATGCGCTGGGAAATTGAATCGTTTCTCGACAACGAGCTCAGGGAAGGTGTTTTTTGGACCTTCGGCTTCCTGAAGCTTAGGAGACTTTTTTCACGGATCAAGCTCGTTACGAAAAACGATCTAGCACCGCGAAAGGGGCTACTGTTGGGACTATGCTTCGTCGCCGAAGGTCTTGTAGGAAGAAGCAGTTTTCGGCTGAAGCTGTTCGTATGAGATGACCGAAGGTTCCTCTTCATGAAGCTTCGGAATTTACAAACCGACATAAAAGTAGAATGACCTTTTAGTCCATAAATGTTTGAGTCACCGTTGTAATCCCTTATGAGGGACATAATTGTAATTCCTCACAGGCTACGCCCTGTGTCTATAAATAGGTGAACAGTACCTCTGTACTGTTCACGCAATCTTGTAATCACTGGCACATTACGCTGGAATTATTGCTTTCTGCTAAGACGAAGGTATAAATGCACCTAAATATTATGTTTCAATATTTAGGTTCACATAATCAAATATATGTGAATATTGTTATTCATTTTCAGCATGTCTTTCTATAACGCCTTATGTTTTACATTTTACTTCATATTGTTTTTCAAGTCTGATCACGAAGGTATGACCTTCGTGATATTTTGTTTATGGCCCTCGTCCGAAGCTCATTAAATCCTTGGGGATATAATGCTTCCGCGGACGAAGGACATTAATATTTAATATTTTATGTTGCCTTGTTCTTAATTCAAAGCATTTGAGAACAAGTCCCCAACAAGTATAGTCGACGCACATGCGCCAATCCACTTTATTCTTTTTGAGTACAAGAACAGGGTTGGCTAACCACTCGGGGTGTAACACTTCTCTAATAAATCCAGCCGCGACCAAGCGAGCTAACTCGGCGCGAATAGCCTCTCTCTTGTCGGGCGTGAAACGACGTAGTTTTTGCCGAATCGGCCTCGCTTGGGGATAGACCTTCAGTTTGTGCTCGGCCAGTTCTCTTGGGACTCCTGGCATATCCGCAGGTTGCCATGCGAATACATCTCGGTTATCTTGCAGAAACTGGACGAGTGCGCCTTCCTATTTGTCGTCCAGGCTGGAGCTGATGATGGCAATCTTGCGTTCATCAGCGAACCCCAGGTTGATCCTTTTAGTTTCTTCATTCGGCCGCATAGAGGTCGCGGCCTGAGCTTCGTTTGCCGGTACTGCAAGGTCCTCCTCAGGCTTAGAGTTCGCCTGTGTTGAAGAAATCGTCGATGGCTTGGTGGTGAGGGCCGCTTGGATGGCCACTCGGAAACACTCTGCGGCGCCTTGGAAGTCGGCGCGCACAGTTATGATTCCTTGCGGTCCTGACATCTTCAGTATCATGTACGTGTAATGCGGAATGGCCATGAATTTGGCCAATCCCGGCCTCCCGATGATGGCGTTGTACCCGCAGTCGAAGTTCGCCACTTCGAACCTCAGGAACTCGGTTCTGTAGTTCTCTGGAGTTCCGAAGGTGACGGGCATGTAGATGTGGCCTAGCGGGTATTCCCCTTCAGTCGGCACGATGCCAAAGAAGGGAGTGTCCGACTCGTGGAGCTCTTTGAGGTGAACTCCCAAGCCTTGGAGTGTCAGGGGGAAGGTGACGTTGATGCTGCTCCCCCCGTCCACTAGCACCTTCTTCACCCGGCTCTCTCGGATCACCGGATCGACGAGGAGCGGGTATTTGCCTGGGTGGTCGAAGTTGAGCCATTGATCCGCCCGAGTGAAAGTGATCGGGTGCTCCGACCACCGGTATGGGGCGGGAGGACCGGTGGTCGCCACCAGTATCTGGCGATCGCTGAGCTTTTGTTGTATTTTGTTCTCCTGCGACCCGTGTCCGCCGAAGATGACGTTGACCTCTCTGTCAACGCGCGGGAAAGCTCCTCCTCCTCCTTCCTCCTGCTGATGGGGTTGTCGCGGTTCATCTGGTCCTCCCCTCGGCGGAGGAGGAGGTAGAGGTTGGAAGGGCCGGCCGTGCCCGACGGAGTGCTTGAAGTCCCGGCAGTTCCGAAGAGTGTGGCGCATGTCCTTGTGGTACGGGCACTAGGCGTCAAGGATGTCGTCCAGCGTGCGCTCGCCTCCGCGAGGTCCTCCCCGGGCGCGAGAGGCTGGTGGTTCGGCGGCGTGTACTTCTTCGCGAGGTCTCTTCTCCCAACGTTTGTCGGGCTGCTGGTTCGCGTCGCGTCGTGGTGCTGCCAGTGCGGGCTTCGCTCCTCCGATGAGGTCCTAGGCTCGCTAGTCGGCGGTGATGTAGAGGTCGGCTTCCCGGAATAGCTCCTCGGAGGTAGTCGGCGCCTTCTGTAATATGGCTCGGACGAAGGCCGAGTCATTGGATCCTCTGTAGAAGTCCTCGATCACGGCCGCCTCCGTGACCTCGGGGATACGATTTCTCATGGTCTGGAACCTTTTAAGGTACGACCGGAGAGTTTTGTCCCCCCGGCGCTTGATGGATTTGAGGTCCCATGGTTGTGCCGGTTTGTCGGAGAGGGACTGGAAATTGGCGGTGAAGCGTCGACTGAAGTCGCCCCAGTCGTCGATGCAGTGTTGGGGTAGATGTCGCAGCCATTGCAGCGCGTCTTGCCCGAGGACAATGGGTAAGTACGCGGTCATCACGTCTTCGGACGCCCCTGCAGCTCGAGCAGCGGTGGTGTAGACGGCTAGCCAGCCCCCTGGATCCTGCTTAGGTTCATATTTGTCGACATTGGATACCTTGAAGTTAGGAGGCCATTGGATGGCCCTAAGGCACGGAGTAAGAGCAGACACTCCACACGTGTCCTCCTGTCGTCGGGGATGATGTCTGTCCCGGGGAGGGGAGTAGTTGTTGTGGTTCCTCGACCGTCCCCGGGTAGTACCGCCAGTTGAGGCCGTTGCCGACTCAGTCCTGGTGGCCTGACTTCGAGCTGGGATGCCATGATCCCTGTCGTATTCCTCCCGGCGGCGGATCTCGTTCTCGTGCCATCGTTCACGCGAAGCATTGATGGAGCTTCGCGCGTCTCGGCGACTGTTGATGGCATGTCGTAGATCGTTCGGCGGGTGAGCAAGCGGTAGAAGATGGTTGGCTGCCTGGGTGAACAGTCGTCGGTAGCCCTCGGCGTCGGGAGTCCGAGGGAGTCCATCAGCTATCCGAGCTAGTACTCCTCCGACTTCGCTCGGCGTGTTCATGGCTCGGGCGAAGTCGGGATTCAGGTTGCGCCCGAAGAATGGATTCTCCCGGCGTTGCCTTGCGTCTTGCTCGGCTTGTTCCTGAGCCCGGCGGCGATCGCGTCGTCGGGAGTTCCTTCGTTCTCTGAAGACGCGTTCCTCCGGAGTTTCTCCTATCTCCGAGACCTCGTCCCGCGAGACAGGTTGCTCCGGATCCCGTTCTCCGGCCGCGTGATGTCGCCGAACGTTCCGGCGCCGGTTTCTCCGTCGGCGGGATTCTCGTTGAAGTGGTTCTTCTCCAGGTGCGGTCGGCTCGTCGTCGGAGACGGTAGGCGACTCCACTCTCCCGACGAAGAGGACGTCGGGATAGAATGGTGCTGCTGTCGTGGCGACCTTCTTTCCGTTCTCCTTTGAGGGCGGAGGAACGGAAAGAACAACTTGCTTCCCCTTGGTCTCCTTCTTCCTCGCGATCTGTGTCCATTCTTTTGTCGGGGAAGTAGACAGTGGAGTTCTCCGGGTCAGCGGGCTCTCGGCCCCTGACTTTCCGGAGACGATCTTTTTCCGGAGAGCTGGAGGTTGCGCTTCTCCGACATTTTCGGAGTTTGTTGGAGGAGACTCCTCTTCCGGCGGATCCGCAATGCGGTGTAGAGTTCCCTCTTCATCTGCTACAGATGAGATTGTTCCGAAGCAGAATACGGATCCAGGACGGAGGGTGATCTTGCTGTGGAAGGTGACGGCCATTGAGCTAGCTTGGATCGTCGACACACCCCCTACCTGGCGCGCCAGCTGTCGGTGTTTTGGGTCCGACCGCACACCCGGGGTTGCCTCTCAAGGTGTTTTTAGGAGTAGGACGGTGTCGACGACTGTAGCAAAATGGTTCGTGCCAGATGCACGAGGGACAGTGAACAATGTTTACAGGTTCGGGCCGCTTAGAGATGCGTAACACCCTACGTCCTGGTGAGTATGCTTGGTGAATGAGGTTACAAGAGAGCTCTCCGAATTGAGAATGCAGAGAGTTGAGGTGGGTGGCTGAGTAATAGGGTCGATCGTTCTGAAGGGGTGCCCCCTAGGCCTTATATACTCGACCGTGGGGCAATACACGTGGATATGATAACAATGTGTCGCTAAAAGATAGTGAACTGTTTGAGTTTATCTCCCTGTAGTTCTGCCGACCTATCCTCGCACGGTTCCGTTGCATGGGGGCTCCAACGCGGGAAAGTCGGATCTCTGTTGTGGTCGCTCGCTCGACGTTGTGGGCCGTCCGCAGGGGCGGGCCCACACTTATTCATGGGTATTCAAATGAATACCCAAGTTTTTTGCAAAAAAATCAGTATATATAGTGTACAATACATGTGTATTTATGAAAAACAAAAAACAAAACAATATTCACTTGTTTGGGCCGGTGGAAGGCATTTTGGCCCAGCCGTGCGTGCGCCCCGACAGCAGACAGCCCATGCGGCTTGCGGCCACCAGCCCACCACGCCCTAGCTGCTAGCTGGCTAGCTCCTGCTGGAACGTTGAGGGGAGGCTGAGCCCACCACAGCACCACGTTTCTAGCCGCACGCCGCAACGCCCCTGACGGGCTGACGGACTCACGACTCGCCTTTGCCTGCGGCCTGCCGCCGCTGGCCGCTGCGCGCAACCGCACGCCGGTGCCTCTCGCCCGACGCGACGCCCGTAGCCCGCCACTCGCCAAGCGCCAGCACGTCCTGATGTCCATCTTCTGTTCTGGAGTTCTGGACTTCTGTCATCTGGTAATCTCCGAATCTCGTACTGGTATACGGCTATACGCCATATTGGCATATTGTGATACTGCCATATTTTTAATCTTGTTGTGCTACTGATGTGCTGCCATATTTTTATCTAATTGATGTGCTGCTGTTTGATTTGCCACTGCCAGAGCGCCACAGCTGCTGCTTGGTTTATCTAATTGACTAAACTAGTGACTGAAACTGTTGTTTTTATATGCAGTGATTGGTATTGTAACTGTGGGAGAAAACGGAAAGAAAGAAAGAAAATATGAAGAGGAAGAAAGGACCTATCGTTGATTTGAAAGATTTTTTGCAAAGAGCTGCTAACAAAAAGAAAACCCAAGAGCAGACTCAGGGCAATACGGATCCTATGTCCACAACCAAAGAGAGTCAAATGCAGTTGGTGGTCTATGAAGGTCGGCCTAAATATGCAAGCGGAAGTGGGGCTACTTCAGTACCACTTGAGCCAGAGAGTGAGATTGGTGATTTTGCAATTTCAGATTCTGAATCTAAATCTAGTGATGAAGGAAATGATGAGAGCACATATAACATAGAGCATGATCCAGGATTGAGATCTCCTATCTCAGGGTATCATATCAATGACCACGATTCTGTGAGAAGGGCTTACATTGCATTGGGACCATGTCGTCCTAAGATGAAGAAAGATGATTTTCCACAACACAATTGCGGAGGAATGCGTCGTTTTCAACCAAAGTGGTTTGGTGAGTTCAACTGGCTTGAGTATAGTGTGCATAAAGATGCTGCATATTGTTTTGTTTGCTATTTATTTAAAGATAGTGATCATGGAGGTGATGGTTTTATTAGCGGGGGGTTTCGGAATTGGAACATGAAAGACAGATTTCGTAAGCATGTTGGTGCTATCAATAGTGCTCATTGTGAAGCTGAAGAGAAATATAATTTGTTTATCAAACCTAAAACATCAATCCGTGAGTCAGTTGCATCAAACACTGTTGAATTCAAGGCTCAATATCTAGCTCGTTTGACATGGTCACTTAAGTGCATTAGATTTTTGTTGCATCAGGGGTTGGCTTTTCGTGGTCATGATGAGGGAAAGGATTCACATAATAAAGGGAATTTTCGAGAACTTTTGGAATGGCTTGCGGGAAACTTTGAAGAAGTTAATAAAGTGGTTCTAGGAAATGCACCCAAGAATTGTCAGTTGATAGATCACAAGATTCAGAAACAACTCATTACTTGTTGTGCTGATGAAACAACCAAATTTATTATAGAGGAACTTGGGGATGAGTGCTTTGCAATTCTTGCTGATGAATCTAGTGATGCATATCAGCAGGAACAATTAGCTATTTGTTTGCGGTATGTCAATAGAATGGGAGAGCCAGTTGAACGATTTCTTGGTCTTGTCAAAGTTGAAGATACTACATCATTAACACTTAAAGAAGCAATTCAGTCTATGCTTATTAAGTATCAATTGCCATTATCTAAGGTACGTGGTCAAGGGTATGATGGAGCTAGTAATATGAAGGGTCATGTTAATGGTTTGAAAAAAATTAATCATGGAAGAGTCTCCTTCTGCTTATTATGTTCATTGCTTTGCACATCAACTTCAACTCACCCTTGTGGCTGTTGGTAAGGACAATATTGATTGCCAGTGGTTCTTTGGACAACTTGCTTATTTGTTGAATGTGCTTGGAATGTCTTGTAAAAAGATCTCTATGCTTCGTGTTGCTCAAGCTGAATATATGATTGAAGCATTGAAATTGGGTGAAATAGAAACTGGGCAAGGTTTGAATCAAGAGATGGGTCTAGCAAGACCAGGAGATACACGTTGGGGATCTCACTATAGAACTGTGGTGCATGTTATGGCTTTATATCCTTCCATCAAGAAAGTTCTCTCCAAGATTGGGAAAGAACATAAAGGAGGTGAATCTTTAGGAGCTCGAACTATGCTACAAGTATTTCAATCATTTGAGTTTGTTTTCATGATGCACTTGATGAATGAAATATTTGGATACACAAATGACTTATGCATTGCTTTGCAAAGAAGAGAGCAAGATATTGTGAATGCAATGGATCTTCTTGAATTCACTAAGGTGGAATTGAGTGTTTTGAGAGAAGATGATGGATGGAATGAATTTAATGGAAAGGTCAATTCTTTTTGTGAGAAACACAAAGTTAAAGTGGTTGATATGGATGGGAAGTACAAGCCTATACAAAGAGATAAGAAGTTCTATAAAAATGCCATTAATTACCACCGGTTTCATGCTGATATGTTTTTGGGTGTCATTGATAGGCAACTTATGGAACTTAATAGCAGATTTGATGAGGTAAACACAGAGTTGCTTAGATGTATGGCATGTTTCAATCCTATCAATTCTTTTGCTGCATTTAATCAAGAGAAGTTGGTAAGACTTGCTGGGTTTTATCCTCATGACTTTGAGTTTGAAGAAATGAACCAACTTCCTTTTCAATTGAATCGATACATTGAAAATATGAAGAGAGATGACAATTTCAAAAATTTGAGAAGTCTAGCAGAGTTGTCTATGATGTTTGTGAAAACACAAATGACTCTACGGTATGATATTGTTTACAAGCTTCTGAAGTTGGTATTAGTTCTTCCTGTTGCAACTGCTGGTGTTGAGAGGGTCTTTTCTTCAATGAACCACATCAAAAGCAAGCTAAGAAATAAGATGGGACAAGAATTCTTGAATGGTTGTTTGGCTACATTTATTGAAAGAGAATTCTTCTTGCAAGCCAAGGATAAAGACATCATCGCTCGTTTTCAAAATATGAAGGATCGAAAACTTGTCTTATAATGTAAGCTTCCTTATCATTTAGATATTTATTATCCTTTATATATTTCAAATATTGGCTCTTACCACTGGCATTGAAGAATTTTATTTTTTGATCAATTTTATGCCCATCTAAAACTTGATTTTGTTTGTTAGATATTATATGTATGATATAAACTTGTTGGTTGTTCCTATGTAATATATTACGGTATTATATATATCAAATAGTTAGACTTTATATGGTATATATACCATTTTTTTTACTTCTATCAATTTTGAATACCCATCCTTGAAATCCTGGGCCCGCCACTGGTGGTGACGTGGATGGATGAAGATTTATTAGGTCTAAGACATGGTACACACCAACGCCTTCGATCAATGAATTGGTTGCTGATCTTGTGACCGTCGATGCGATGCGAAGATTGATGATGAAGATAGGCAAAATAGTCTTTGTGTGCTCGTTGCTTTCGTCTCACGGAGTACTTGGTTTCAGTTGGCTATCATGCAACAAGTGGGAAGAAACGAGAAACGAAGCGCTTATTGTACCCTCCATGCAATGTCACAAAAGATCCAGGACACATCTTAACAACACACACAACACAGGTCGACTGGGCTAGCCACCTCTCTACTCTAAGAGGTGAATCACGTCACGACACACACCATCGCCGCGAGGCAGTGCTACCGCTACCATCTCAACACCAGGAGGTCCGTCCGTCGACGGAAAGCACTTTTAGGCAGAACGTAACGCACAAAAATCGGGCGCCGCTAGATGGGGCACCGGTTCGTCTTCGTAGTACTTACTACTAGTAGGGTTAACGGGGGGGTGGTGGAGTGGACGGTAGTAGAAGACCTACTACGACGACTGCACGCGCATCCTCTTCACGTCGTTCTCCGGCACGTTCGCGTCGGCGCCGTTGCCTCGTGCCGTGCCTCCGCCTGCTTTACGGACCTGCAGACGAACACGGCAAGAATTCATCACACGGATTTTCTTTTTTCTCTGTCTGTCAGTGTTCTCGTACGCGCGCGTGTGTGTGTAACTAACTAGTGCTGCAGTTTAAGCGATTCGCTTCAGAGTTCAGACAACACGCGCGTCAACTGATCGAACTCACGTTCTCGTCAGGGACTATGGCGTATCGTTCTGACGGCGACACCCAAACTTTGGCTGCAGGAAAACAGAGAGACACGTCAGCTAGCTGCCTGCCTCGCAAGAAGCATCTGCGGCCAGCTAAAACTAGCCACTAGAGAGTAGAGAGAGTCAAGCCAAGGTCCGACGACGAACCAGACCTGCGAATGGGGCTGCCGTGGATGACTCCAGCTTCTTGCAGGCAGAACCGTCTGAGCTCAGGGCATCGATCAGCACAGGCGTGTTCCTTCAGGATGATGAGACGTTAGTTGTCAGATCAGATCAGATCAGCACAGGCGTGTTCCTACAAGGGGCGGGGGAAGACATAGACACTGAGAGCTCGCGCGCGGGGTAAGAACCACCTGTCGACTATTTCACCGTTGCCGAGCTGTCCGCTAGTGCCCCTCCCCCAGGAGAAGACATTTTTCTTCTCGGAGAGGGCCAGAGTATGCCTCCATCCGCATGCAACCTGGGAGATTTTCTGCGGCAAACCACATTTTGCTTGAGGAAAAAAGTCGGCATTACGCGCTAGCCCTCCCATATATAAGCACGCCATACCTGATCCTCTGGAAAACTGACTTGTCCGGGGGAGCTGTGGTCGTCGTTGTTGCCGACTCCGACTTGTCCGAACTGGAGGATCAGAATAGGAGAAGCGTTCAGTGTTAAAAAAACCCGCATGGGAAAACAGAATACAGTAGAGATGGAACGCAAGCAAAGCTCTGCATAGCCATGTGCCTAGATTGTACGTAGTTTGAAGTTGTGCCAAGATGTGTCCTTCTTCTGGAGAAGAATGGTGATTTTGCAAGTAAGCAATAGTGTTCGTAGTCGTAGGAACAAGAACAGTGTTCGTCTGAACTCAAGTTTACCTTTTTTTTATTTATCGATAAAAAGTAGTACATTGATAGAATTTTGCATGTGCGGTTTGAATTAGACACCAATAATTGGGTACCAAAGCAAGTAGAGGCACACAGAGATGATGATAACGACCTTGTTCCATCCCCATCCGTAAAGCTTTCCCTCTGATGTAAGTGCCATCGTATGCCTCCAGCCGCCTGAAATCTAAATCACAAGAGCTTGCGTATGTAAACCTTCTGTTCCAAGGCTCAAATAGTCAGATAGTAATAAAGACCTGAGGACACGCTGATTTATTCTGACAGGGACATTTTGTCTGGGACTCTCGGCTAAGTAGCATAAGATATATTCCCATTTGTTTGGGGGTTTCCCTAAACTTTTAATGTTAACTTCACTACATATACCAATATGTAAAAAAAAAGATTCTTCAAGCCACCAGTATAAGGTATGTCTATGTCAACCTGTGCATGGAAGTATGGAACCATCATCTTTCTAAATCCTAGCAAAGCGAAAATGAAGTTCTTGAAACCATGTCACGGAATGTTTGTACAAGGTATATTTACCTGGGATATAGTGCTATCTTTCAAAGCTTCTACTTTATGTGGAACTAAATGATCTTCAAAATCACCATGCCCTAGCTGACCATATTTGCTCCAACCATAAGTGTACAGATTACCAGAGTCAGAAACCGTAATTGTATGGCGCCATCCACATGCCACAAGCACCATCTTCTCACCCTACAGAAGGGCAACGTTAGAGTTCAGAAACTTGGAAGTTGGAACAACAGAACAAAGAGTAAAAAAAAGACTATCTATGGGAAGAGGACCTAAATGGCCACATCTTTGTGACAGTTCCGTTAACTTATTTAAAGTGTAAGTAAGATAAAGCTGCAGGGAATACTGAATCTTATTTGACATCTCATTGTTGTTGAGTTATTATTAATGATTAGGGTAAGGAGTGCCCTTTTCACCTACAACTGAACCATAAATCAAATATTTAGACTCTGGTCCGTGCTTGGATGATGGCAGACCAGTGCTAGTGCTTTGCTTTATCAGGATTGGAAAAGGTAAAATGGATGCACTCCATGCTTATGATTTCGAAGAAAATCACCAGCATAAGTTTAGACAAGAACAGAGAGTTCTTCAATCAGCTGAAAGAATTTTATGCATTTGATGGTTTCTATCAGGGCAAAAAGGACTCACCCCTGACACTGTTTTTAACCGAGGGATGTTTCAAGACGACAACATCCAGCGTGATTTTGACTCCCTGCTTTTGCTTGTCAGGTGGATGGTCTGGAAAGAAAGGAACACCTGACTGTTGTTTGGCGGCTCAAGCACCACGCCTACAGAACTAAACACAGCTGATGGTTCTCTTATGAGTACACCTGACTGTTGCTTAGAGCTAGGGTCCTTTTCAGAAAGGTCACAAATGTGCTATGTGTAACATAAATTGCTGTAAACACTGATGTGCGCCCTTAACTCGGTAATCCGGTGATTAGCATTTTGACTTCTGAGGCTTGTACTTCACTCAACTTCTTAATGAAAAACATGTCACAGCAGTAAGTCACAGCTAAACATATGCCCAGCTGACATGTCTCAGAAACCAAGTGAGGAATAAGGAGCTCATTCAGTTTTTGTAATATGTGATTGATTTTCATGCAGTATCAAGTGATGTAGGTGTTAGTAGACTTTCAGATACTTGGATCTGTTGATTCTAAACTGGAAAAAAAAGACAGGCCGGGCCAAATTAGATAATTTACCTCCACAGAAGATACTTTTTCAGGAAGCAAACGGTCATTACGGTCACCAAGACCTAAGTTTCCATATCGACCCCAACCCCATCCGTAGAGGTCACCGTCTTCAGTTACTGCAGCAGTATGTTCGGCACCGGCAGCAATCATTTTCACGCAAACACTCTACAAACGTAGGACCATTAGCACAGGACATTGAACAAACAGTGACAGTTCTGTTCCAGAAGAAACAAGGTGGTATGGGTGACTGGCCAACGTTCACATCACCATTACTGAGGAACATAATGACAGCACATACATGGTATATCTCATGAGTATAGTAGTTTAGCTAATAGAGTGTTGTGAACCAAATCATAGTTATTAAGATGCGCATCAAAAACTTTGACTTGCTACTCATGATTTACAATTTTACATACATGTTTTATGCATAGCATGTTTGCCCTAGTGCAAAATGGTAGTCCTAAAACTTCCCTATCATGATCCAGATCACTCTGTATGAAGATTTCGTTATCCCCTTTGTTACCTCAAAAGCCTGAATCTTTTGTGGGAGCAGCGAGTCTTCAGTGGTTCCAAGGCCTAGCTGTCCGTTTTGGTTACGGCCCCAACTACGATACGAATAAAGGAAGGGATAAGGCTTAGTATATACTCCCAACAAGTTATGCGGAAAACTCAAGAAGACCGACAGAACACAATGATGTGAAACTTGATAGCACTGCTTATAAAAAAATCATGAATAGGCTTAGGGAGTGTTTGTGTTAGTTCAAAATTTGTTGGATTATATAATCTGGATAGATTATAATCCCAAACAAACACTTTAGTATATACTCCCAACAAGTTATAACATGCTCACCTCTGCACTTCTCCGGCCATGGTGACGGCAAGACAATGGCTGTCCCCGCAGGCAATCTGTTTGATCTTGAGCCCCTGCAGCGCCTTGACAGGCTGGGGCGTGAAGACGTCGCTGGAGTTGCCGTGCCCCAGCCTCCCAAAGTCTCCCCAGCCCCAGCTGTAGACCTGCAGCTCGTCCTCGGAGTAGGCGGTGGTGTGGTCGGCGCCGCAGATGACGGACGTGATCGCGGGCGCGTCGAAGCCGCTAAGCACCGTGGGCACGAGCCGGTCCTCCGCGTCGCCGTGGCCGAGCTGCCCGTCCTCGCCCCTGCCCCACGAGCACAGGACATTGCCCGCTGGCAAGCAGACACACAAAAGAAAAGCAAGGGGGGGCGGCCACTTGTCAGCGAAAAGCGCAAGCAAGCAACAAGTGACGGTCGTGCTCGACGGAATGCCTAGTCTAGGCGGCATGGCTTACTGAGGAGCGCGACGGAGTGGCTGGCGCCGGCAGAGACGAGCACGACAGTCTGCGGCGGCGAGTCGGGGGCGGCCATGACCGAGTCCATCTCTTCGACCAGGCGGCGGGCCGCGGCGTCCAGGCTAGTCCAGTGACCACCGCGAGGAACGGGAGCTAGCACCGGGGCGCTGGCGGCAGCCAATCCAGCAATCGCGGCGGCGAGCGGGGAGCGGAGGCGGAGTGGGGTGCGCGACCGGGACGCGGGATTTTAAGCAGGGGGTGGGGGGAGGGGTGGAGACCGGCGGGCGCGGCGGCCGCGATGGGATGGGATGGGCGACCTGCCGTATTAATGGCTAGCGTACAAGCCCCACCGGCCCACCCTCACCACCATGTGACGAGACGGCGAGACGCACGCGAATGCCGCCCCGCCCGCGCCGTGCGCCGCTGTGCCTGTGCGCTAGCAAAGGCACTGGCGCTCGCCCGAGCCAGTGGGTTAAGCTCGCTGATTAGCACGTCATTAAGGAGGAGCGGGGAGAGGTGGACGACGACGACGTCGACGGCGGCCAGAGTGCTCCCCTTACTCGCGGGGCCGCGTCTCTGCGGGGCCTGCTGTCATTGTGTAGGTGGCGGGACGGGTCCGGGCGTCTGGAGGGGCGGCAGGAGGAGCGCAGCAGGGCCACTCGTTTTGCTCCCGGAGCGAAGAGACCAGAGCGCGCAACGTCGCCTTCACCAACTTATCTGAGTTTTTAATTCAGCTCGGCCCGGCTCGTCTCTCCGGGCTCCGGCCGCTTTCGTTTCTCCGGAGAAAACGGCTCGGAATCGCACCGGTTTTTCGGTTGCAGGACCAGGGATTTGAGGCAGAGCCCAGAGCTCTGTGGTGCTAGTGATATACTCGCTACAAAGGCAAAGGCAAAGGCAGGCAGGAGCAGGACCTGGATCTCTCCACCTCATTATGGACCGGCGATGTGTTGTTTGTTGATCAATTTGTTCCATTTGCATGGTATCGTATCGCTCGCTGGAAATAAAAACGATGGACCGAGTTGTGCAAGTGGACGTACTGGCGCTACTGCCAGAGGTCCATTCCATTACGCCCGACCCGTGGTCCTTGCCTCCCGTTTTTTCCAACTCCAATTCCGTGCTTGCTAGTCAAGACATATGACTTTTCAACAATTTAGCAAGTCCTGTATTTAGATAGAAAAAAACAATTAGACAAGTCTGTCACAGGTTCACGGGAGCAGGAGTGTAGACCGTAGAGTGAACCAAACCACGGTGCCATTAGACTATCTCCAACACCTTACTCATATCCATATATATATATTCATATTTAAACCCGACTCTAAAAATATTGCAGGTTATAGTGTTTATGGGTAAACTTTAGGATAAAGTGCTGGAGTCGGCCTAATGGTATATTGCAAGTGGTACACATAGACAGGGGGTTTAGATTTGAGAGATGGTCCAAAAAGGAAGTGGATTATAGAGTTAGAAAGAAGATTAAGTCTATAATTGATAATACTCCTTCCGTTTTTTATTTATCATGTTTTAGTTAAAAATGTACTAGAGGGCGACAAATATTCAAGAACGGAGGTGGTACCATATAAAGGCAACGTATATATAATGGCAAGGGAAAGATAAGTTCACAAAGATCGTTCAAGTGATATATTTTAGTATCATATGATCTTGCTCTTGCTATGTGTAACACCCTGAATTTAGGGGTATAATTTTCAACAATTTGACTTTTCAACAATTTGGCAAGTCCTGTATTTAGATAGAAAAAACAATTAGACAAGTCTGTCACAGGTTCACGGGAGCAGGAATGTAGACCGTAGAGTGCACCAAACCACGGTGGCATTAGACTATCTCCAACAGCTTACTCATATCCGTATATATATTCATATTTAAACTCCACTCTGAAAATAGTGCAGTTTACAATGTTTATGGGTAAACTTTATGTAGCGTTTGGTTGAGCACTTGTAATGGTAACGTTAATGTAATTAAATAAGAGTGGTATCTATTACCATGAAAATGAAAAACGCCAATTGTTTGGATAAACCTGGTAACGTTTTCCATTTTCTTTACGTTGTTTGGATGGTCCTAGAGGTAATAAAGTCTAGCAGCCGCACATAGGAGCAAACATGTGCTACTAGTAGAGCACATAGCAGCGAAATTGGGCAACCGTACCGATCGAAGCCAACTTCAGCTGCAGAGGTTCATATACATGTCTTGCTGAACAGAAATAAAGCTATCAGCTTTGTGCTAGCACAAATAACATGTTCTAAACAACAACTTTATACTGGATATTTTCACACACAGTTGACAGCACAGACAGCCAATAAAGCTAGCGGCTTTACATGTCTTGTTGAACAGCAAATAAAACTACCAGCTTTGTGCTAGCACAAATAATAGGTTTCAAACAACAACTTTATACTGGTTATTTTCACACACAGTTAACAACACATCCAGCCAATAAAGCTAGTCTTAGGAATTCAAAATTTTCACTAATTCAAATTTCCAAATAAACAATTTCTAGAAATGCCTTAGGACTTCAAATGTCTTCAAAATTCAACTTCCAGAAGTGGATATGTTGATCACTCTTCACCAAATACTCATGTCATTCTTCATTCATAATTTGACAATCAAGTCACTTCCTTTGAGCTTCTTCTGAAGAAAGGTTATAGGTCTATAAACATGAGTACATACAAGATCATTTGGGAGTGCATACATGTCACTAAACATGAGAGCATACAGGTCTATAAACATGAGTACAAGCAGGTTTATAATCAAGCTACGAACTATTTATTAACATATCTTACTGGATCATGCATGCATCAACTAGTATAAGAGGTTAATTCTGAAATTCAACTAGTTATTACCTGCAATCATGTTCAGGATGAATTCTCTCCTAAGAGTCTCAAGAAGTGTGAAAAGCATCGTCATCTCATTAGGGACATTTATACACTAAACATTGCTCTCACAAATTAGATGGTACATACGTTGACTTCTAAGTTCTTTAATTTTTATCCTCCTTTCTGGCTTCCAACACTTCCACTTAAGTGATAATACTACTAAAGCCAAGATATAATAGTACATAAGCATTAATGGCAGATGCCACATTTCTAAGTGTCAAATTTCTCTTCCGCGTTCGTGTAGATAAAGGAAGACGGGCCATAGTGTTGTTCAAGGATAGTATAGAAAAATCATATTAGAAAAATCAGACTCAGTGCATATATAGTAGGTCCTTTCAGCACACCATGTGAGAATTGAAGTTCAGTATGCCCTTAACTCTGAAACTAATCAAGTGATAAATATGCACTCTCAAGTGATTGTGTTATGCATAATGAGAACCAAGAAACTAATCAAGTCGCTGGGATGTAAAACCCGAGAAAACAACAATCAAATGACATATGTAAAACCTGAGAAAACAAAAATCACAAAGTAGCACTGTTGAAAGTCGCCTAGAGGGGGGGGGTGAATAGGGCGAAACTGAAATTTACAAATATAAACACAACTACAAGCCGGGTTAGCGTTAGTAATAAGGAAACGAGTCCGCGAGAGAGGGCGCAAAACAAATCACAAGCGAATAAACAAGTGAGACACGTGGATTTGTTTTACCGAGGTTCGGTTTTTGCAAACCTACTCCCCGTTGAGGAGGCCACAAAGGCCGGGTCTCTTTCAACCCTTCCCTCTCTCAAACGGTCCCTCGGACCGAGTGAGCTTCTCTTCTCAAATCAAAGCCAGGAACAAAACTTCCCCGCAAGGGTCACCACACAATTGGTGCCTCTTGCCTTGATTACAATGGAACTTTGATCACAAGAACAAGTGAGAAAGAAAAGAAGCAATCCAAGCGCAAGAGCTCGAAAGAACACAAGCAAATCACTCTCTATAGTCACTATGGCGTTGTGTGGAATTTGGAGAGGATTTGATCTATTTGGTGTGTCTAGAATTGAATGCTAGAGCTCTTGTAGTAGTTGGGAAGTGGAAAACTTGGATGCAATGAATGGTGGGGTGGTTGGGGTATTTATAGCCCCAACCACCAAAAGTGGCCGTTGGGAGTCTGTCTGCTCGATGGCGCACCGGACAGTCCGGTGCACACCGGACAGTCCGGTGCCCCCTGCCACGTCATCACTGCCGTTGGATTCTAGCCGTTGGAGCTTCTGACTTGTGGGCCCGCCTGGGTGTCCGGTGCACACCGGACATGCACTGTTCCTTGTCCGGTGTGCCGGAGTGGGCGCGCCTGACATCTGCGCGCGCAGAGCGCGCATTTATTGCGCTGCAGGTAGCCGTTGGCGCGGAGTTAGCCGTTGCTCCGGAGTCGCACCGGACAGTCCGGTGCACACCGGACAGTCCGGTGAATTATAGTGGACTAGCCGTTGGAGTTTCCCGAAGCTGGCGAGTTCCTGAGGCTGCTCCTTCGTGGCGCACCGGACACTGTCCGGTGTACACCGGACAGTCCGGTGAATTATAGCGGAGTCGCCTCTGGAAATTCCCGAAGGTGGCGAGTTGGAGCTGGAGTCCTCTGGTGCACCGGACACTGTCCGGTGTACACCGGACAGTCCGGTGCTCTCAGACCAGAGGGCCTTCGGTTCCCACTGTGCTCCTTTGTTGAATCCAAAACTTGGTATTTTTATTGGCTGAGTGTGAACCTTTTACACCTGTGTAATCTATAAACTTAGGCAAACTTAGTTAGTCCAATTGTTTGTGTTGGGCAATTCAACCACCAAAATTAATTAGGGAATAGGTGTGAGCCTAATTCCCTTTCAATCTCCCCCTTTTTGGTGATTGATGCCAACACAAACCAAAGCAAATATAGAAGTGCATAATTGAACTAGTTTGCATAATGTAAGTGTAAAGGTTGCTTGGAATTGAGCCAATATAAATACTTACAAGATATGCATGGATTGTTTCTTTCTTATATAACATTTTGGACCACGTTTGCACCACATGTTTTGTTTTTGCAAACTCTTTTGTAAAATCCTTTTCAAAGTTCTTTTGCAAATAGTCAAAGGTGAATGAATAAGATTTTGCAAAGTATTTTCAAGATGTGAAATTTTCTCCCCCTGTTTCAAATGCTTCTCTTTGACTAAACAAAACTCCCCCTAAAAGAGATCCTCCTCTTAGTGTTCAAGAGGGTTTTGATATACCATTTTTGAAATACTACTTTCTCCCCCTTTTGAACACAATAGGATATCAATTGAAAATATTCAACACTTCTCCCCCTTTTGAACACAATAGGATATCAATTGAAAATATTCAACACTGAGTTTTTGAAATTGGTGGTGGTGGTGCGGTCCTTTTGCTTTGGGCTCATTTCTCCCCCTTTTTGGCATGAATCGCCAAAAACGGAATCATTAGAGCCCTCGAAGTGCTTTCTTCCCCTTTGGTCATAAATGAATGAGTTAAGAGTATACTAAAGACGAAGTCCGGTCCTTTTGTCTTGGGCTCATTTCTCCCCAAGGAATAGAGAGTTGCTTGGAGTGATGGCGAAGTATGAGTTACGGAGTGGAAGCCTTTGTCTTCGCCGAAGACTCCAATTCCCTTTCAATATACCTATGACTTGGTTTGAAATAGACTTGAAAACACATTAGTCATAGCATATAAAAGAGACATGATCAAAGGTATATAAAAGAGCAATGTGTGCAATTTTAACAAAAGAAGTTCCTAGAATCAAGAATATTGAGCTCATGCCTAAGTTTGTTAAAAGATTGTTCATCAAGAGGCTTGGTAAAGATATCGGCTAATTGATCTTTAGTATTAATGTAAGAAATCTCGATATCTCCCTTTTGTTGGTGATCCCTAAGAAAATGATACCGAATGGCTATGTGTTTAGTGCGGCTATGCTCGACGGGATTGTCGGCCATCTTGATTGCACTCTCATTATCACATAGCAAAGGGACCTTGGTTAATTTGTAACCGTAGTCCCGCAGGGTTTGCCTCATCCAAAGCAATTGCGCGCAACAGTGGCCTGCGGCAATATACTCAGCTTCGGCGGTGGAAAGAGCGACGGAATTTTGCTTCTTTGAAGCCCAAGACACCAAGGACCTTCCCAAGAACTGGCAAGTCCCCGATGTGCTCTTCCTATTGATTTTGCACCCCGCCCAATCGGCATCCGAATAACCAATCAAATCAAATGTGGATCCCCTAGGATACCAAAGCCCAAACTTAGGAGTATAAGCCAAATATCTCAAGATTCGTTTTACGGCCGTAAGGTGAGCTTCCTTAGGGTCGGCTTGGAATCTTGCACACATGCATACAGAAAGCATAATATCTGGTCGAGATGCACATAAATAGAGTAAAGAGCCTATCATCGACCGGTATACCTTTTGATCCACGGACTTACCTCCCGTGTCCAGGTCGAGATGCCCATTAGTTCCCATGGGTGTCTTGATGGGTTTGGCATCCTTCATCCCAAACTTGGTTAGAATGTCTTGAGTGTACTTCGTTTGGCTGATGAAGGTGCCCTCTTGGAGTTGTTTCACTTGGAATCCTAAGAAATACTTCAACTCCCCCATCATAGACATCTCGAACTTTTGTGTCATGATCCTACTAAACTCTTCACATGTAGACTCGTTAGTAGACCCAAATATAATATCATCAACATAAATTTGGCATACAAACAAGTCATTTTCAAGTGTTTTAGTAAAGAGCGTAGGATCGGCCTTGCCGACTTTGAAGCCATTAGCAATAAGGAAATCTCTAAGGCATTCATACCATGCTCTTGGGGCTTGCTTGAGCCCATAAAGCGCCTTAGAGAGCTTATAGACATGGTTAGGGTACTCACTGTCTTCAAAGCCGGGAGGTTGCTCAACATAGACCTCTTCCTTGATTGGTCCATTGAGGAAGGCGCTTTTCACGTCCATTTGATAAAGCTTAAAGCCATGGTAAGTAGCATAGGCTAATAATATGCGAATTGACTCAAGCCTAGCTACGGGTGCATAGGTTTCACCGAAATCCAAACCTTCGACTTGGGAGTATCCTTTGGCCACAAGTCGAGCTTTGTTCCTTGTCACCACACCATGCTCATCTTGCTTGTTGCGGAAGACCCATTTGGTTCCTACAACATTTTGGTTAGGACGTGGAACTAAATGCCATACCTCATTTCTAGTGAAGTTGTTGAGCTCCTCTTGCATCGCCACCACCCAATCCGAATCTTGGAGTGCTTCCTCTACCCTGTGTGGCTCAATAGAGGAAACAAACGAGTAATGTTCACAAAAATGTGCAACACGAGATCGAGTAGTTACCCCCTTATGAATGTCGCCGAGGATGGTGTCGACGGGGTGATCTCGTTGGATTGCTTGGTGGACTCTTGGTTGTGGCGGCCTTTGCTCTTGCTCATCCTCCTTTTCTTGAACATCTGCATCTCCCCCTTGATCTATGCCGTCATCTTGAGGTGGCTCATTTGATTGATCTTCTTCTTCATCAACTTGAGCTTCATCCTCAATTTGAGTCGGTGGAGATGCTTGCGTGGAGGAGGAAGGTTGATCTTGTGCATTTGGAGGCTCTTTGGATTCCTTAGGACACACATCCCCAATGGACATGTTCCTTAGTGCGATGCATGGAGCCTCTTCTTCACCTATCTCATCAAGATCAACTTGCTCTACTTGAGAGCCGTTAGTCTCATCAAACACAACGTCACAAGAAACTTCAACTAGTCCCGAGGACTTGTTAAAGACTCTATATGCCCTTGTGTTTGAATCATATCCTAGTAAAAAGCCTTCTACAGTCTTAGGAGCAAATTTAGTTTTTCTACCTCTTTTAACAAGTATAAAGCATTTGCTACCAAAGACTCTAAAATATGAAATATTGGGCTTTTTACCGGTAAGGAGTTCGTATGATGTCTTCTTGAGGATTCGGTGTAGATATAACCGGTTGATGGCGTAGCAAGCGGTGTTGACCGCCTCGGCCCAAAACCGATCCGAAGTCTTGTACTCATCAAGCATGGTCCTTGCCATGTCCAATAGAGTTCTATTCTTCCTCTCCACTACACCATTTTGCTGTGGCGTGTAGGGAGAAGAGAACTCATGCTTGATGCCCTCCTCCTCAAGGAAGCCTTCGATTTGAGAGTTCTTGAACTCCGTCCCATTGTCGCTTCTTATTTTCTTGATCCTTAAGCCGAACTCATTTTGAGCCCGTCTCAAGAATCCCTTTAAGGTCTCTTGGGTTTGAGATTTTTCCTGTAAAAAGAATACCCAAGTGAAGCGAGAATAATCATCCACAATAACTAGACAGTACTTACTCCCGCCGATGCTTATGTAAGCGATCGGCCCGAATAGATCCATGTGCAGGAGCTCCAGTGGCCTGTCGGTCGTCATTATGTTCTTATGCGGATGATGAGTGCCAACTTGCTTTCCTGCTTGGCATGCGCTACAAATCCTGTCTTTCTCAAAATGAACATTTGTTAATCCTAAAATGTGTTCTCCCTTTAGAAGCTTGTGAAGATTCTTCATCCCAACATGGGCTAGTCGGCGGTGCCAGAGCCAACCCATGTTAGTCTTAGCAATTAAGCAAGTGTCGAGTTCAGCTCTATCAAAATCTACCAAGTATAGCTGACCCTCTAACACTCCCTTAAATGCTATTGAATCATCACTTCTTCTAAAGACAGTGACACCTATATCAGTGAAAAGACAGTTGTAGCCCATTTGACATAATTGAGAAACAGAAAGCAAATTGTAATCTAAAGAATCTACAAGAAAAACATTGGAAATGGAATGGTCAGGAGATATAGCAATTTTACCCAAACCTTTGACCAAACCTTGATTTCCATCCCCGAATGTAATCGCTCTTTGGGGATCTTGGTTTTTCTCATATGAGGAGAACATCCGTTTCTCCCCTGTCATGTGGTTTGTGCACCCGCTGTCGAGTATCCAACTTGAGCCCCCGGATGCATAAACCTACAAAACAAGTTTAGTTCTTGACTTTAGGTACCCAAATGGTTTTGGGTCCTTTGGCATTAGACACAAGAACTTTGGGTACCCAAACACAAGTCTTGGAACCCTTGTGCTTGCCCCCAACATATTTGGCAACTATTTTGCCGGATTTGTTAGTCAGTACATAAGATGCATCAAAAGTTTTAAATGAAATGCTATGTTCATTTGATGCACTAGGAGTTTTCTTTCTAGGCAACTTGGCACGGGTTGGTTGCCTAGAGTTAGATGTCTCACCCTTATATATAAAAGCATGATTAGGGCCAGAGTGAGACTTCCTAGAGTGAATTCTCCTAATTTTGCTCTCAGGATAACCGACAGGGTACAAAATGTAACCCTCGTTATCCTGAGGCATGGGAGCCTTGCCCTTAACAAAGTTAGACAATCTTTTAGGAGGGGCACTAAGTTTGACATTGTCTCCCCTTTGGAAGCCAATGCCATCCTTGATGCCAGGGCGTCTCCCACTATAGAGCATACTTCTAGCAAATTTAAATTTTTCATTCTCTAAGTTATGCTCGGCAATTTTAGCATCTAGTTTTGCTATATGATCATTTTGTTGTTTAATTAAAGCCATATGATCATGAATAGCATTAACATCAACATCTCTACATCTAGTACAAATAGATACATGCTCAACAATAGATGTAGAGGGTTTGCAAGAATTAAGTTCAACAATCTTAGCATGAAGAATATCATTTTTATCCCTAAGATCGGAAATTGTGGTTTTGCAAACATCAAGTTCTCTAGCCTTAGCAATTAAATTTTCATTTTCTACTCTAAGGCTAGCAAGAGAAATGTTTAATTCTTCAATCCTAGCAGGCAAATCATTATTATCTCTAGGATTGGGAATTGAAACATTACAAACATGTGAATCAACCTTAGCATTTAAACTAGCATTTTCATGTCTAAGGTTGTCAATCATCTCACGGCAAGTGCTTAGCTCACTAGATAATTTTTCACATTTCTCAATTTCTAGAGCATAAGCCTTTTTAACCTTAACATGTTTCTTGTTTTCTTTAATTAGACAATCCTCTTGGGAATCCAAAAGATCATCCTTTTCATGAATAGCACTGACTAATTCATTTAATTTTTCCTTTTGAGCTATGTTAAGGTTGGCAAAAAGGGAACGCAAACTATCCTCCTCATCACTAGCATTATCATCACTAGAAGATTCATATTTAGTGGAGGAGTTAGATTTAACCTTTTTCTTTTTGCCGTCCTTTGCCATGAGGCACTTGTGGCCGACGTTGGGGAAAAGAAGTCCCTTGGTGACGGCGATGTTGGCGGCGTCCTCATCGTCGGAGGAGTCACTCGAGCTTTCGTCGGAGTCCCATTCCCGACAAACGTGGGCATCGCCGCCCTTCTTCTTGTAGTATCTCTTCTTCTCCTTTCTTCTCCCCTTCTTGTCGTCGCCTCGGTCACTGTCACTTGATATAGGACATTTAGCAATAAAATAACCGGGCTTACCACATTTGTAGCAAACCTTCTTGGAGCGGGACTTGTAGTCTTTCCCCCTCCTTTGCTTGAGGATTTGGCGGAAGCTCTTGATGATGAGCGCCATTTCCTCATTGTCGAGCTTGGAGGCGTCTATTGGTTGTCGACTTGGTGTAGCCTCCTCCTTCTTTTCTTCCGTCGCCTTGAATGCGACGGGTTGAGCTTCGGATGTGGTGGGTTCGTCAAGCTCGTTGATCTTTCTCGAGCCTTCGATCATGCACTCAAAACTTACAAAATGCCCGATAACTTCCTCGGGGGTCATTTTAGTATATCTAGGATTACCACGAATTAATTGAACTTGAGTAGGGTTAAGGAAAATAAGTGATCTTAGAATAACCTTAACCACCTCGTGGTCGTCCCACTTTATGCTCCCGAGGTTACGCACTTGGTTCACCAAGGTCTTGAGCCGGTTGTACATATGTTGTGGTTCTTCCCCTTTGCGAAGCCGGAACCGACCGAGCTCCCCCTCGATCGTTTCCCACTTGGTGATCTTTGTGAGCTCATCTCCCTCGTGCGCGGTTTTGAGCACATCCCAAACCTCCTTGGCGCTCTTCAACCCTTGAACTTTGTTATACTCCTCTCTACTTAAAGAGGCGAGGAGTATCGTTGTTGCTTGAGAGTTGAAGTGCTCGATTTGGGCCACCTCATCCTCATCATAATCCTTATCCCCTACCGATGGTACCTGTGCACCAAACTCAACAACATCCCATATACTTTTGTGGAGTGAGGTTAGATGAAATCGCATTAAATCACTCCACCTAGCATAATCTTCACCATCAAAAGTTGGTGGTTTGCCTAATGGGACGGAAAGTAAAGGTGCATGTTTAGAAATGCGAGGGTAGTGTAGGGGGATCTTACTAAACTTCTTACGCTCTTGGCGTTTAGAAGTTACGGAGGGCGCGTCGGAGCCAGAGGTCGATGTTGATGAAGTGTCGGTCTCGTAGTAGACCACCTTCCTCATCCTCTTTTGTTTGTCTCCGCTCCGATGCGGTTTGTGGGAAGAAGATTTTTCCTTCTTCTCTTTGTGGTGAGAAGAAGATTTCTTCTCCTTCCCTTTGTTGGAGGAGCTCTTCTTCTTCTCCCTCCGTTTGGTGCGAGACTCTTCCGATGAAGTGCTCCCGTTGCTTGTAGTGGGCTTTTCGCCGGTCTCCATCTCCTTCTTGGCGTGATCTCCCGACATCACTTCGAGCGGTTAGGCTCTAATGAAGCACCGGGCTCTGATACCAATTGAAAGTCGCATAGAGGGGGGGGGTGAATAGGGCGAAACTGAAATTTACAAATATAAACACAACTACAAGCCGGGTTAGCGTTAGTAATAAGGAAACGAGTCCGCGAGAGAGGGCGCAAAACAAATCACAAGCGAATAAACAAGTGAGACACGTGGATTTGTTTTACCGAGGTTCGGTTTTTGCAAACCTACTCCCCGTTGAGGAGGCCACAAAGGCCGGGTCTCTTTCAACCCTTCCCTCTCTCAAACGGTCCCTCGGACCGAGTGAGCTTCTCTTCTCAAATCAAAGCCGGGAACAAAACTTCCCCGCAAGGGTCACCACACAATTGGTGCCTCTTGCCTTGATTACAATGGAACTTTGATCACAAGAACAAGTGAGAAAGAAAAGAAGCAATCCAAGCGCAAGAGCTCGAAAGAACACACGCAAATCACTCTCTATAGTCACTATGGCGTTGTGTGGAATTTGGAGAGGATTTGATCTATTTGGTGTGTCTAGAATTGAATGCTAGAGCTCTTGTAGTAGTTGGGAAGTGGAAAACTTGGATGCAATGAATGGTGGGGTGGTTGGGGTATTTATAGCCCCAACCACCAAAAGTGGCCGTTGGGAGTCTGTCTGCTCGATGGCGCACCGGACAGTCCGGTGCACACCGGACAGTCCGGTGCCCCCTGCCACGTCATCACTGCCGTTGGATTCTAGCCGTTGGAGCTTCTGACTTGTGGGCCCGCCTGGGTGTCCGGTGCACACCGGACATGCACTGTTCCTTGTCCGGTGTGCCGGAGTGGGCGCGCCTGACATCTGCGCGCGCAGAGCGCGCATTTATTGCGCTGCAGTTAGCCGTTGGCGCGGAGTTAGCCGTTGCTCCGGAGTCGCACCGGACAGTCCGGTGCACACCGGACAGTCCGGTGAATTATAGTGGACTAGCCGTTGGAGTTTCCCGAAGCTGGCGAGTTCCTGAGGCTGCTCCTTCGTGGCGCACCTGACACTGTCCGGTGTACACCGGACAGTCCGGTGAATTATAGCGGAGTCGCCTCTGGAAATTCCCGAAGGTGGCGAGTTGGAGCTGGAGTCCTCTGGTGCACCGGACACTGTCCGGTGTACACCGGACAGTCCGGTGCTCTCAGACCAGAGGGCCTTCGGTTCCCACTGTGCTCCTTTGTTGAATCCAAAACTTGGTATTTTTATTGGCTGAGTGTGAACCTTTTACACCTGTGTAATCTATAAACTTAGGCAAACTTAGTTAGTCCAATTGTTTGTGTTGGGCAATTCAACCACCAAAATTAATTAGGGAATAGGTGTGAGCCTAATTCCCTTTCAACTGTCATGTGAATGAAAACTATAGGTTACCTTGTCAAGATAAAACTTTGTAGTCCCTATGCGAACAATGATGTCGCTCACCAATTCAGATGTCACAATACTGCAAGATTAAAACATATCTCATTAGTAGTGAAGTGCTGGAGTCAGCCTAATGGTATATTGCAAGTGGTACACATAGACGGGGGTTTAGATTTGAGAGATGGTCCAGAAAGGAAGTGAATTATAGTGTTAGAAAGAAGATTAAGTCCATAATTGATAATACTCCTTCCGTTTTTATTTATTTATCATGTTTTAGTTAAAAATGTATTAGAGGGCGACAAATATTCAAGAACGAAGGTAGTACCATATAAAGGCAACGTATATACAATGGCAAGGGAAAGATAAGTTCACATAGATCGTTCAAGTGATATATTTTAGTATCATATGATCTTGCTTTGTCTATGTGTAACACCCTAAATTTGGGGGTATAATTTTTTTTCTAATATCAACCAAATTCAGGTGTTACCCTCTCCTTACTTTGCTTTACTTCTCTTTTCCGTAAAATATTGAGGAGTTATTTTGTATTATATAAATATCAATTGTAGGAAAGTAAAACCCTATGAGAATAATAATTGTTGTATCATGCTGGAATACATTTATATTTGTTTGATGTTTTGCTTAGGCGTGCATCCATTTAAATTCGTGAGTTTTTCTTGTGAATAAATTCAATTAGGAAGAAAATAAAAAGAATAAATAAAAGAAAGAAGATAGAAAAAGAGAGAGAAAGAAGCCCAATACCCCCAGATGGCCCAGACCTCCTTTTCCCCTCCCCCTCCCACAGCCCATCCCGCGCGCCCCTCTCCGCGACCTGCCTCGCGTCCGCGGTCCAGCGCACCCCTCCCCCCGGCTTGCCTCGCGCAGCTAGCCCGCCCCGCCCGCGCAGCACTCGCCATGCGCTACCGCGCGCAGGAGCGACGCCGCCGCCTGTGGGTGGGTCCCACCAACCAGGCCGCCCCTCCCTTGCTCATCTTCCCCAACCACTCCCTCTGCTTTGTATGCACGCAGAACTGCTCGCGCTCACGACATCGTCACTGCGCCCATGTTGCCCCAAGAGCCATCGTGCGCACTCCTCTCTCCCTCCCACCCGCATAGATTCTCACCCAAATCGTCGAAGCTCGCCAGTCTCGCTGCATCCGCACCCTGCCCTCGTCGTGATCGTGAAGGTGAGCCTTCTCCTTTCTCCTCCTCCTCTTCCCTCTCCGCCATTCCCGGCGTCGCTGCATCCGGCCAGCCCAGTGCGTGCGTGCACTGCGCGCCCCGCGCGGCCTTGCGCTCCGCGGCCTAGCTCACGCGCGCAGGGACGCTCGCCCGGGCCGCCATCCTCCCAGTCGTCGCTGCCTCACCCATGGCCGCGTAGGTCGAGCTCGTGTCGTACTTCGTCGCTGCCGCGCGTGCTCAGCATGTTCGCGTGGTAAGCATCTACCCCCCCCCCCTTCCCGCATACTCGCTCTCCTTCGTCTACCCCTCCCCATGCCCCTCCGCACGACGATGAACGCCCCTGCCCGGCCCTGCGCATGGCGCCGGTGAGGTCCCAACAGCCCCGACCGAGCCTTCCCACGACCAGTTCGCCTCGCGCGCGATTTGCCCCGCTGCGCCCTAGCAGCCATCAGCGCTCGTTGTAACTCGTCCTCGTTCTTCACTTGTCGTGGCGGCGCGCAGCCTGCTTGCGCGCCGTCTGTGCCGGTCGGTGAGGCCCCTGCGTGCGGCAGCGGCCGACCCGACCCTCGTCGGCGTGGCCTAGTGGCCAGCCTGCGGCCCAGCGCGACCGTTCTGCCAGCGTGGCGGCACGATGAGCCAGCCTCGCCGTCGACATGCCATATCCTCCTCGTCGCTCGTGTGGTGCGTCGTGCGCGCAACATATCGTCGAGCCTCGCCTACCCCACCGATCTACCCTTCGTCTACCCTTGCGCGCAATTCACATGAGGTTCGCGTGTGTCGCCGTTCGTGCAAATTGCTAATTACACACTTTAGCAAAGTCATTTCTCCATATCGTTCAGTTTAAATAATTAGTTAACGGTTTGGTTATCGACTATAAAAAATGACAATGCAATCGAATCTGATTCATAATTTTAGTTATGAGTTCGTAGATAACTATTAACGTGCTTATATGACTTAAATGCTATATTTAATATAAAACGACATAATTTGATAGTATTCAGATGTTGCGTCGTTTATAATTCGTGAATTGTTATTTATTCAATAAATCATGTGTCGTAAATCCGTTTCGACTCGTTTTAGTCGCGTTAACTTCATAACCTCGTCGCATGTGTATTAGTAACATTATTTCATCGCGATACACGTTTTAGTTAATTAATCGATTATTTATTTATCCGGCAGTTATTAAAGTAGCAATCTACGTAAACTAATTCATAGTTTTACTTGCGCTTTACAAGTACCTATTAATATGCATACTCAAATGTTTTAAATAATATGTGTTTAGTATAAACACGATGTATGTTAGCAACTCTCATGAGTCTTGCGCGTCATTGTGTTGTTCGCGCGTGTAGTCGCGTTGACTCGCGCGTGTCACGCGCTGTCGTGTGCGTTATTCCGCGTGCCGTCCGCACGCTGTTTCGCACAGTGTCGCGTGTCGTCACGCGTCTTTCGCGCGTTGCCACGCGCGTTATTAAATTGTTTTCGCTTATGATCATTCATGTTAATTAATCACCTGTGTAACTGTTAACTACTCCCTCCGTTTCGTTTTAGTTGTCGCTGAATAGTGCAAAATCGAACTATCCAGCGACAACTAAAAAGAAACAGAGAGAGTATTAGATTATTAAAATAATTGAAACTAAGCAGTTGCGTTAATTTATATTTTATAAATGTCTACTAATACGATCATGATGAAAATAAGTATTGTAGTTAATACCCACTTAGCATAAAAGCGATATCATTAGCGATCCTTGTGTGTCATGCCTTTTCAAGATTTACTGCTCAAATGTAGCTAGTCCTATGCAATGTTGATAAATATAATCTGATTACTTTTAAAGTTGTAATTAGCATTTAACATGGCTAATATTAGCTTAACTACTTTTTATTTATTTAGTATAAATGTGTCCCCTATTTAGTTTTTCTCGCTAGGTCGCGTGTGGTAGTGTTATTTCACGCGTTACGTATTTCGTCTCGCTCTGCTAATTCGTTCCGCTTAGAGTCATTGATGTTATTTAAATTACTTATTTAACTAAGAATTTTTAGTGTGGTAAGCTAAATAAAACTATGTGATAGCTCTAGTTTCATTTTAAATAAATATCGATTAATATAATCAGGTCAAACTAAATGTTATGATTAATACTCGTTTAGTGTAGACGTGATAACTTCTCGACCTCCTCGCGTGACCGTAGTAATGTGCTCTGTTTCGTTTTACATATTTTATTATATTTTTATTTGAATGGTGTAATGTTCTTATGCATATATATATATATATTTGTTTGTTTGTTTGTGCCTGTTTGTATTCGCTGTGCGTCGCGAATAGATTGTGATTCATTTCCGAGCTTCGAGGGATCAAAGATCAAGCGTTGGCGACCAAGTGATCCAGTTCTTCGAGTTCCACGGGATTGAAGACCCTGAGCATCTGTTTGATGAAGGCAAGTGCCATCTGACCTATTATGTCCCATTTACTTTATAATTCATTAACCTGCATACCATGATCAACCTAAGGATTGACTAGCTTTGTATTTACCTTGTCCTTGATTACCTTTTGGGTTACTATGGTTAGTTTCATGCTATTGCTTTACTTTAATCAATGAACATGATGTGAACACTTATGATACGATGCTGTCATTATGATTATGATGTTGGACTGGTGGTACTTTAAGGGGACTCGAGCGGTTTCTCGAGTGCCTCTCCGTAAGGACTGGTTCGTTGGATGACCGTCCGGGAAAACAGTGCAAACATGAGGGTGGTATGGGACGCCCTTAGCCAAGTAATTAGGGAAGTCTTATGCTGGGTGCTGGTTTTGATCATTGGGGAACGGAGGCATCTGTTATGGCTCCTGTATCCTCGCTTAGGGATCTGGGTACGAGCATTGTCCCACGACTTTTTCCTGAGGGCAGAGGTATAGGTTTGGTACCCCAGATGGTCTCTATGCGATGGTCATTTCCAACATTCGCATAGTGAGGACACTAGGGAAAAGCCACGTAGTGAGACCCTACCAGTTCACCTTGGAAGTGATCAATGGGGAGTCGCGATCCTCGGGCAGAAAGGGAATCACGGCTCATGGGTAAAGTGTGCAACCTCTGCAGAGTGTTATGAAACTGATATATCAGTCGTGCTCGCGGTTATGAGCGGCCAAGAGAGCTCCATTGATTAGAGCTCCATTGATTAGAGACACATTGATCAGAGATACTTTGTTTACAGGTGATGATGAGGATAATGATGGTTTTGATTATGATTATAATTATGGTAATAGTTTCTGGTATTCTTTCCGTTTGGAAATGATACTTTTGGGTTAACAACTTGGGTTAATGCTAAAACCTGGCTCTATGCTAGTAATAATTACCTGACCAACTAAAAGCAACTACTTGATCCTAACTCCACATAAAGCTAGTCCACTTCAGCCAAACGGGACATTTGCTGAGTACGTTAATGTGTCCTCACCCTTGCTTTCACAAAACACTAGGTTGCCTTTGGTGCAATCGATGCTCAGGTAAAGAAGAAGGCATTGAGGCAGATCTCCAGGAGTTCCAAGACTTCGACGAGTTCGAGGATTAGGCTAGCGACCTCCCCCAGTCTGCTGTCTGTGGTGGGTTTGTTTACGTTGGCTACGTTTCGATTCTGTGTACTTTGATTTATATTAGGTAAATGACTCTAGTCTTTAATATTATTACTTACTATTTATTGTTATTTGAAGCATTGTGCTATGATGAGTCATTTATGTAATCGATGTGTACGTGAATTTCTGATCCTGGCACGTACATGGTTCACATTCGGTTTGCCTTCTAAAACCGGGTGTGACACTATGCATCCTAGAAAGTGGCGTGGATGTTAGTTTTTGTATCTATTATTTGACTATTTTCCTCATGTACATGTTATCATCAAGCACCGAAAAAGAAGACATTGTAAGAAAAATAAATCATGGGCCATTTAGTTTGGATTTTGGTGTTTGATGATCAGCACAACTATTTAGATGAAAAATGCTACTATACAAGGTATAATTTAAATGGATGCAAGGTGGACGCGCACTTAGGCAAAATGGTGATCCTGATTATCAAACACAAAGAAACGGATTCTAGTGCATGCAAACAACATGCACTGAGTTAGTCCGATGTGTGTGATATCCTGACACAAGGCTTAATATGATTGATAGAATACTTCTGCTAACAAAGTGTGCCTTCTTTTTGGGAGCCTGTCTAAAAAGAACCTCTACGTTTAGTGTGCTTGACTCAGAGCAATTTTAGAATGGTTGACCGACTGAGAAGTTTTCTCATGTGTGCACGAGTGAGGACAAAATGTGCATAAAAGACTTGTGTTGGTCTATGGAGATGGTCTATCATCCTAGAGGACTGTTAGGAGTAAGTGCCACCAGTCTATGAGTGAAGGAGGTGTTACAATGTATCCTCTAGAAGGGCATCAGATCAAAGCGGCGTCAAGAGGCTGTCAACATAGGGTTTGAAGACCCACTAGTTTGATCTGATGGTTGAGCCCATAGAACCATCGGATGAAGCATCAACACTATTCTTAATTAGAGTTAGGCACTAAATTAATATCATGAGTGCTAAGTAGGAAACACCGGAGTATTCGATGATCTCCAATAAGGTTCTAGAGAGGAAAAGCAACACTGGATTAGTCCAGTGATGGTCACCTGATCATGTGCTCTAGAGGTACATAATAGTTCCAAGATTGACCTTCTATGACATTCTGATGGTACCATAAGCGTCACATAAGGTGCATAATTAATGGTCTTCTATGACGTTTCTATTAGGGAACATCATAAGTTATGACGTTTCTAAGAATATATCTCCTTAGGAACGTCATAATTTATAATGTTTTGTCATAGAAGATCTTTAACTACAGATCTTCTATGACACTTACGATACCATCAGAACGTCATAGAAGGTCAATATTCTTGTTGTGTGGATTGACATTTACTCTAGTATTGTGAATGAGATGGGTTTAAGTCCACATCCAACGTTAAGCAAGATTGGCAGCCATGAAAAGTATGATGATGGCCAGAAGGAATGATGAAAGTACTCATGGAAAGAGGAAGAAGAAAAGAAAAATGCAAGGGCTCAAGGCAAAGGTATAATCTAGGATATTTTGTTTTATTGGTCAAGATGTAATAGAGTGTATGATTAGATTTAGGATAGATGGTCGTACTATTAAGAGGGAAGTATAATTAGACAACTCAGTGATATAGTTCCACTAGGTATTGGAATCATATGCATTGCATATAGGCCTAAGTGACACATGTGAGAGAAAGTGAAAATGTTTATTGAAAACACTTTGAAAAAACACTAACTATGCTCTAATATGATTGACAAAACATTTGAGAGTTAGCAAGTTTGAGAATATAGAAGAAAGTGTTATGTGTGCACATTTTTAGTAGGCACCAGATATGTCCCAAGCACTGGATATGGCATCGGATGCGAAGTCGACTTGTATTTACTTCATAGTTTTCAGTTGTTGTGTTGTCCGATGTGCATTGGATAGGGTACACTAGAGACGTTCGATATGGTACCAGATGAGTCATCTGATAGTGCACTTAGAGAACATGTCAAACACACAATTCAACTCTATAGTGCGCCAGGCATACCTAGTGTAGCACTAAATACCTGTCACACCCGGTTTTGAAGGTAAACCGAATGTGAACCATGTACGTGCCAGGATCAGAAATTCACGTACACAGTGATTACATAAATGACTCATCATAGCACAATGCTTCGAATACAATAAAGAGTAAGTAATAATATAAAAGACTAGAGTCATTTACATAATATAATCAAAGTACACAGAATAGAAACGTAGCCAACGTAAATAAACCCACCACAGGCAGCTGACTGGGGGTGGTCGCTAGCCTAATCCTCGAACTCGTCGAAGTCCTAAAACTCCTGGAGATCCGCCTCGACGCCTTCTTCTTTACCTGAGCATAGATTACACCAAAGGCAACCTGGTGTTTTGTGAAAGCAAGGGTGAGTACACATCAACGTACTCAGCAAATGTCCCGTTTGGCTGAGGTGGACTAGCTTTATGTGGAGTTAAGCTCAAGCAGTTGCTTTTAGTTGGTCAGGTATTTATTATTAGTGGAAGCCAAGTTTTAGTAATAGCCAACACGTGAACAGCTTCCTCCTCGAGGAACATCATGATCATCATCGAACCAAAAAACATTAATAGAACCATTGAGTCTCGAACCAGTTGTATCTCTAATCAAAGAGGATCCCAAGGCTGCTCTTAACCGTGAGCACGGCTGATATATCAGTTTCATTACCCTCTGCAGAGGTCACACACTTTACCCATGAGCCGTGATTCCCGTTTTGCCCGGGGATCATGACTCCCCATTGATCACTTCCTAGGTGGTCCGACAGGGTATCCCTACGTAGCTTTTACAAAGATTCCCTAGAGGTCATAGCCGTCCATTAGGTTTCTCCAGTTTGATAAACACAGTACCTCTCCCCGCAGGAGAGTGACTAACAAAAGCAAAATGAAAGAACCTCGGCACTCAGCCTCGGTAGAGCAGGCACTGTGCCTGGACCCCATTGACGGCACGACGGCGAAGCAACTACACCTCTAGTTCCTCTAATTAATTAGCTAAGGGCATCCCATTTCACCCTCATGGTTGCACTGTTATCCCGGGTGGTCACTCCACGAACAGGTCCTTACGGAGAGGTACTCAGGGAAAAGGCCCGAGCCCCCTAGAGTATCACAATATCATCATTGGGATAACATCATCGTATCATAATATTCACATCATGTTCATTGATTAAAGTAAGGCAATAGCATAAAGCTAACCATGATAACCCAAAAGGGTAAACAAGGATAAGTAAATAGAAAGCTAGTCATTCCTTAGATTGATCATTGTATGCGGGACAGTGAATTATAAGTAGATAGGACATAATGGGTCAGAGGACACTTGCCTTCACCAAACAGGTGCTCAGGGTCTTCAACTTCGTGGAAATCGAATAGCTAGATTACTTGGTCGCCGAAGCTTGACCGTCGATTCCTCGAAGCTCGGAAATGGATCGCAGTCTATTCGCGACGCACAGCGAATACAAACAGGCACAAACAAACATATACTTGCATAAGAACATTACACCATACAAGATAAAATATTATAAAAGCGAGCAATATAAAATAGAGAGCGCTTCTACAGTTATGCGAGGAAAAGAACCACGATAGTCGAAGCTACGGTCGAGGGGTTAGCGCGTTTACGTTAAACAAGTACTAATTAGAACATCCAATTCAACATAATTATATTAATTGATATTAATCAAATGTAAATTAATACTACTACTTAGTTTTGACTAACTTACTATTTTAATAGTTGACAGTTAAGCAAGTAACTTAATGAATATGAGCGATTCTAAGCGAGACGAATTAACGACGCACGACGTGCAAACACGATGTGCGCAACGCGCGGACACAAACGACTTAGCGCGTGGACAACGCGCGATACGCGTGAACGGCACGCGGCAAGGCGCGCGACACACGCGAACGGCACACGACAACGCGTGCGAACAACACGCGCGACACTCGCGAACGACACACGACGACGTGCGCGAAACAGCACCGCGGCACGCGCGGACCGACATGCGAAACTAATAAATAAACAATATGACTAAACTAAATAATTATTAATAAATAACATTTCAGTTAAGGTTAATCATATTGGTAACTACTTATAAATGCGCAAATCGAATTCCTAAATTAGGTTTTTAAATTGAAACGTCGTTCTAGTAGCCACTGGTTAAACAAACGTTTAACTAAATTAAATAAAATATGCAAAAAAAAATGGGATAAATATATCTAAATTAAGATAATTTTAATACGAATCTAACGCAACTTGAATGGATCGAATCGGATTTGAAACACAAAAGTTATGAATGTTTTAAACCATACTGTAATTCGCGCGGACTAAATTTACGAGACTGTCATCGTCTTCTTCCTCTCTTCATCTTCTCCCTCCCATCCATGGAAGAGAGAGGAGAGGAAGGGGAGGGGGCTGCGCAGGGGAGGACGAAGTTGGGCCGGCCGGAGGTGGGCGCGGCCGCACGGGGCGCGAGGGGCGCGACCATCGCTCCCGGAGAGGGGTGCGCGCGGGCGTGGGGCGCGGGAGCGCGAGCGCCACCGTCGGCCACCGCCGCCACCGCCGGGGAGGGGAAAAGGGGCGTCGCCGGGGAGGGGAAACGGAGGAGGATGGGGCGCCGCCGTCGGGGAAGGTGAGGGGAGAGTGGGAGATGCTCTGCACGGACGGGAAAACGAATAAACGAAGAAACCCTAGGTGCAACAATGGAGGTTTCTCACCGGGGAAGAAGACCATCGCCAGAGCCGAAGCCAAATCCATCGATTACCGGAGATTCGGGGATCCAATCGACGAACCGAACGCGCTGCGACGAAGCCCTCGACGAGACGAACGCAGCGGTATCCTCGGATTCAGCAGACGATGCACGGATTGGGAGTAATTGCTCGCCGGAGTTGTCGTCGGAGTTGGAACCGCTCCGAACTTCGGCGAGCAATACCGGGAGCTAGAGATTGAATTTGGGGGAAACGTTTTGTGTTCTGGAACGGGCTCGACGAGATGAAGCCGGACATGTATATATATTTAGGGTTTGGATGAGATGAAAATTCGGTTAAAATTCGGATTTTACTATTTTTAAAATTCGAAAAAAGCCTAGAAATCAATATTTTGTGCTTAAAATATTATATATGCTTTTAAAAATTCCAGAAAAATTCCTATAAATGTTTTGGCACCTAATGAACTCAAAAAACATAATTAGAATTTCTAAAAATATTTTTAAGTTCCACAAATAAATAGTTTTTGGTTTCCGGAAAATAGAAAAATATTCCAAAAAATATGAAAATTTACCGAGCGCTTCTATAAGATATGTTAACATGTTTCAAACACATTTTGCACTTAGAAACACCATGCAACAGCATGAATGCAACAACCAAAGTGCCTTAGGGCTCATTCCACTAGGTTTACGCTAATATAAAACAAAATAATTCTCCATTTTTAGGGAAAAGAGAAAGGAAAGCGAAGAACTGAGAGAGTAACACCTGAATTTGGTGGATATTAGAAAAGAAATTTTGTACCCCCAAATTCAGGGTGTTACAAATCTAACCCCATTAACAGAATCTCGTCCTCGAGATTCAAGAAGAGGCTAGCAGGAAAATGAGATTGGTTCATTAGTCTTTCATAGCTTTTTCTAACTCAACTTTGACTCCGTCGGCTTGACTTGTGGATTGGTTGCTTTGACTATCAGATGCTTGAGACCGATTGATGCAATTCTTGAGGATCTCCTGGACCTGTGGGTTAGGACCCACACACGCTTTCGCTGCGCCAATCTGATCTTGTTGGTTGATGTTGATTGCATTGTCTTCATTGGGGTTAGCGGCTAACCCCCTTAACAAGAGCATTGATACACACTTGATGAAGATGTTGCCGACTCTGATCTTGACTGATTTGGAGGAGTTGGAGGTTGCCAAAAGGACAGGTGCAAGAGGAAAGAATAACGAGAAAAGGTAAGTATAGACAGATTAGAGAGAGCAGGGGGAGAACCCAACTACTTAACTCTATGGCACCCATCTAGTAAACAGATTCCATTACGGTCCAAGGGCCACAACACATCAACACTCATTCCAAAGAAGCAAATCCATCATAGCAGAAGGACAAACATCATGAGCACACATCAACAAACATCTCGTTGATATACGTTCCTTTTAATTAAATGGTGGTCTTTCCTTAAAAAAGGGAAATTACTCTAAGGCCAACAAAAGGCAAGGGGAATAATAAGACATGGAGGCTAGGGGCATGAGCATAATAAAGGATGGAGCTAAAGCAATGATTGTAACCGGCAAGGGAGAGAATGCAACCAAGGTCAGGATAGGTAAAACACCATTCTCAAATCGAGATGGAAAAGATGATATTTCAAAAGGTAGGCATAGGATAAGCATCATGGAAAGATCCAGTGATGACAAAGGTAAATGAGGTAACAGATAAAGGCACACCAAAAGATCGAGTTAAGACAAGACTTGCAACGAGATAGAGAAATAGGGAACGAACAAGAGCGGGATGGGTAATACATCACTCTTGAAATGAAATGGGAGAGGCGGCTTTAAAATGCAGGTATAGTATAAGCATCAAGGTAAAAATCGAGGGATGACAAGTGTTAAGGTGATAATGGACAAACACACAATAAAGGATGAATTTTAGACAAGACTTGCAAGGCGTCAAAGAAGGGGAGCAGTCAATGGCGAAATAGGTAAGACATTATCCTCGAACAAGGATGGAAAAGAGAAGGCTTTTAAAGGGAGGTTCAAAGTAAGCATGAAGGTAAGGGTATGAATATTACAAGGGCTAAAGGTGATACCGAACAAGAATGTAAGAGAGGAAGTAAATGTGCATAAGAACCAAGGATATAAGTACCACAAAGGATGAAGTTCAGACAAGATCTGCAAGTGGAAAAGAAGAGGATACGTCCAAGGGCCCGATAGGTAAACTATCACTCTGAAATTGAGGTGGAAGAGAGGGGTTTTTAAGAAGTAGGAATAAAGATGAGTATCCAGGCAAGATCAAGATCGATGGACGACAAGGTGAGGGTGATAGCAAATAAAAACATAGCAAGAGATGGAATTAACACAAAACTTGTAAGGCGATAAGAAGTGAAAAGAAATCAAGGGAGAGATGGGTAACTCGCAACTCTCAAACTAGGTTGAAAGGAAGGGGAGGCTTTTAAAGGATAATTTCAAGGTAAGCATTTAAGTGAAGATACATATATTACAAGGGTTAAAGGCGATAACGGACAAGGGCGTAAGGGAAGAGGTGAAAGTGCAGGGGAACCAAGGGTACGAGTACAATAAAGAATGAAGTTAAGGGAACCAAGGGTACGAGTACAACAAAGAATGAAGCTAAGGCCAGGCTGGCGCGTGGCAAATATGAGGTTACGACCAAAAGGCGGGATAAGTAGAATACCACTCCCGAAATGAGATGACAAGTTGGAGATTTTAGATAACAGACATAATGTCATCACCAAGGTATGGTCGAGAGATGGGAAAGGTCAAGGCAACGCTAAACAGAGACACAACATAGGATGGAGTTGAAGATTTACAAGCGATGAGGAAGAGGATACGACTAAGGGAACAATAGGTAAAGTACAATGCTCAGATTGAGATGGAAAAGAGGAGATTTTAAAGGGCCAGTATAAGATAAACATCAAGGTGAGATATAGAGGTGATAAGGGTAAATGTGATAATGATGAAAAGCATAATCCATGGACAGAGTCAAGGCAAGACCCACCAAATGGCAAGGTGGAGAAAACAATCAAGGATAAGATAAGTGAGGTTCCGACAGAAGAGTTGAAGTAAAAATTCATTACCGAAGGAAGTTACAAGGAAACAACGAGATTACCACAGGTGCGCAAAATAAAATGATCACTCATGGATCATTAGGAAACAAGGGTGGTCAAGGGCATGTTAACTGAAATATTTCAAACAGATATTGGGACATAAAGGTAAGCATATATAAAAATAAGAGTATGCAAGATTCCAATGGTACGAGCATACCAAAACCAAGAAAGTACAAATTGCCAAAAAGATAACGACTTATCAATAGAATAGGAAAGGGTCTCAAAAGACAGTAAGATCATGGACATATAAACTGAAATGTTTAAATAGGTAGTAGAGGTACAAGGGTAAGTGCTTTAGATTAAGGGATAAGGGTATTAAAAATGCAAGGATACGAGCATGTCAATAACAAAATGGAATAGAGATGGTCAAATAGTAGCAATTTAATAATGGATGAGGAAAGAGTCCCAAAAGACTAAAGGCCATGGTCAGGGGGCATCAACAAAGATGTCGCAAGCATAAGAGTGAGATCAGATCTAATAGATTGAGAGAAGTATAGACCATACTAGAATAAAATACTTTTGGCAAGGGGGCATATAGGAGAACAACATAGAATTAGTCAAGCTGACTAATATTTTGAAGCAGAATCAAGGATGGGGTGAAGTAATAATCAATAAGTCCTTAAAACGGTCAATGCTACTCTAGGTCAGCGGTCCTACAGTCAGCACGGCTTTGATACCACTTATGTCACACCCGGTTTGAAGGTAAACCGAATGTGAACCATGTACGTGCCAGGATCAGAAATTCACGTACACAGCGATTACATAAATGACTCATCATAGCACAATGCTTCGAATACAATAAAGAGTAAGTAATAATATAAAAGACTAGAGTCATTTACATAATATAATCAAAGTACACAGAATAGAAACGTAGCCAACGTAAATAAACCCACCACAGGCAGCTGACTGGGGGTGGTCGCTAGCCTAATCCTCGAACTCGTCGAAGTCCTAAAACTCCTGGAGATCCGCCTCGACGCCTTCTTCTTTACCTGAGCATAGATTACACCAAAGGCAACCTGGTGTTTTGTGAAAGCAAGGGTGAGTACACATCAACGTACTCAGCAAATGTCCCGTTTGGCTGAGGTGGACTAGCTTTATGTGGAGTTAAGCTCAAGCAGTTGCTTTTAGTTGGTCAGGTATTTATTATTAGTGGAAGCCAAGTTTTAGTAATAGCCAACACGTGAACAGCTTCCTCCTCGAGGAACATCATGATCATCATCGAACCAAAAAACATTAATAGAACCATTGAGTCTCGAACCAGTTGTATCTCTAATCAAAGAGGATCCCAAGGCTGCTCTTAACCGTGAGCACGGCTGATATATCAGTTTCATTACCCTCTGCAGAGGTCACACACTTTACCCATGAGCCGTGATTCCCGTTTTGCCCGGGGATCATGACTCCCCATTGATCACTTCCTAGGTGGTCCGACAGGGTATCCCTACGTAGCTTTTACAAAGATTCCCTAGAGGTCATAGCCGTCCGTTAGGTTTCTCTAGTTTGATAAACACAGTACCTCTCCCCGCAGGAGAGTGACTAACAAAAGCAAAATGAAAGAACCTCGGCACTCAGCCTCGGTAGAGCAAGCACTGTGCCTGGACCCCATTGACGGCACGACGGCGAAGCAACTACACCTCTAGTTCCTCTAATTAATTAGCTAAGGGCATCCCATTTCACCCTCATGGTTGCACTGTTATCCCGGGTGGTCACTCCACGAACAGGTCCTTACGGAGAGGTACTCAGGGAAAAGGCCCGAGCCCCCTAGAGTATCACAATATCATCATTGGGATAACATCATCGTATCATAATATTCACATCATGTTCATTGATTAAAGTAAGGCAATAGCATAAAGCTAACCATGATAACCCAAAAGGGTAAACAAGGATAAGTAAATAGAAAGCTAGTCATTCCTTAGGTTGATCATTGTATGCGGGACAGTGAATTATAAGTAGATAGGACATAATGGGTCAGAGGACACTTGCCTTCACCAAACAGGTGCTCAGGGTCTTCAACTTCGTGGAACTCGAATAGCTAGATTACTTGGTCGCCGAAGCTTGACCGTCGATTCCTCGAAGCTCGGAAATGGATCGCAGTCTATTCGCGACGCACAGCGAATACAAACAGGCACAAACAAACATATACTTGCATAAGAACATTACACCATACAAGATAAAATATTATAAAAGCGAGCAATATAAAATAGAGAGCGCTTCTACAGTTATGCGAGAAAAAGAACCACGATAGTCGAAGCTACGGTCGAGGGGTTAGCGCGTTTACGTTAAACAAGTACTAATTAGAACATCCAATTCAACATAATTATATTAATTGATATTAATCAAATGTAAATTAATACTACTACTTAGTTTTGACTAACTTACTATTTTAATAGTTGACAGTTAAGCAAGTAACTTAATGAATATGAGTGATTCTAAACGAGACGAATTAACGACGCACGACGTGCAAACACGATGTGCGCAACGCGCGGACACAAACGACTTAGCACGTGGACAACGCGCGATACGCGTGAACGGCACGCGGCAAGGCGCGCGACACACGCGAACGGCACACGACAACGCGTGCGAACAACACGCGCGACACTCGCGAACGACACGCGACGACGTGCGCGAAACAGCACCGCGGCACGCGCGGACCGACATGCGAAACTAATAAATAAACAATGTGATTAAACTAAATAATTATTAATAAATAACATTTCAGTTAAGGTTAATCATATTGGTAACTACTTATAAATGCGCAAATCGAATTCCTAAATTAGGTTTTTAAATTGAAACGTTGTTCTAGTAGCCACTGGTTAAACAAACGTTTAACTAAATTAAATAAAATATGCAAAAAAAAATTGGGATAAATATATCTAAATTAAGATAATTTTAATACGAATCTAACGCAACTTGAATGGATCGAATCGGATTTAAAACACAAAAGTTATGAATGTTTTAAACCATACTGTAATTCGCGCGGACTAAATTTACGAGACTGCCATCGTCTTCTTCCTCTCATCTTCTTCCTCCCATCCATGGAAGAGAGAGGAGAGGAAGGGGAGGGGGCTGCGCAGGGGAGGACGAAGTTGGGCCGGCCGGAGGTGGGCGCGGCCGCACGGGGCGCGAGGGGCGCGACCATCGCTCCCGGAGAGGGGTGCGCGCGGGCGTGGGGCGCGGGAGCGCGAGCGCCACCGTCGGCCACCGCCGCCACCGCCGGGGAGGGGAAAAGGGGCGTCGCCGGGGAGGGGAAACGGAGGAGGAAGGGGCGCCGCCGTCGGGGAAGGTGAGGGGAGAGTGGGAGATGCTCTGCACGGACGGGAAAACGAATAAACGAAGAAACCCTAGGTGCAACAATGGAGGTTTCTCACCGGGGAAGAACCTCGCCGGAGCCGAAGCCAAATCCGTCGATTGCCGGAGATTCGGGGATCCAATCGACGAACCGAACGCGCTGCGACGAAGCCCTTGACGAGACGAACGCAGCGGTATCCTCGGATTCAGCAGACGATGCACGGATTGGGAGTAATTGCTCGCCGGAGTTGTCGCCGGAGTTGGAACCGCCCCGAACTTCGGCGAGCAATACCGGGAGCTAGGGATTGAATTTGGGGGAAACGTTTTGTGTTCTGGAACGGGCTCGACGAGATGAAGCCGGACATGTATATATATCTAGGGTTTGGATGAGATGAAAATTCGGTTAAAATTCGGATTTTACTATTTTTAAAATTCGAAAAAAGTCTAGAAATCAATATTTTGTGCTTAAAATATTATATATGCTTTTAAAAATTCCAGAAAAATTCCTATAAATGTTTTGGCACCTAATGAACTCAAAAAACATAATTAGAATTTCTAAAAATATTTTTAAGTTCCACAAATAAATAGTTTTTGGTTTCCGGAAAATAGAAAAATATTCCAAAAAATATGAAAATTTACCGAGCGCTTCTATAAGATATGTTAACATGTTTCAAACACATTTTGCACTTAGAAACACCATGCAACAGCATGAATGCAACAACCAAAGTGCCTCTAGGGCTCATTCCACTAGGTTTACGCTAATATAAAACAAAATAATTCTCCATTTTTAGGGAAAAGAGAAAGGAAAGCGAAGAACTGAGAGAGTAACACCTGAATTTGGTGGATATTAGAAAAGAAATTTTGTACCCCCAAATTCAGGGTGTTACAATACCACTCTAGATAGGGCACTTAGAGAGCATGTAAAAATGCACTTTTTGGCCTGACACTACTAGACATGTCCAATGGTGTGTCCCATGAGTGCATTAGACATCTGATACGGTTAATAGCTAGTTTTTAGTTGTTCAAAATATAACCATTGGGAAAGCACCAAATGTGTCTAATGCCCTCGATTTCTATGTTTCAAGAGGTAATAGTTAGATTCCTTTGTGGGGTTATAAATAGACTCCTTGACTGTCATTAGTTGATATATCTTGATTTCATACACTCGTGAACACCTCTTAAGGGTACATAAACACACTCATTTGCATTAAAATGAGAAGGGATGTGGTGCAGCATGTCCTTTGCTGTGAATCATGTCACAAAGCTAAGTCTCGTTTAAACCCTCATGGATTATACACTCCTTTATATATTTCTAGTGTGCTTTGGGAACCATAAATTTTGTTCTTGGTTTACCTCGAACCATCTAGGGAAGGGATTCAATTTTTAATATGGTTGATCGATTTAGAAAAATGGCATATTTTATTCCATGTCACAAAAGTGATGATGCTTCACATATTCTTGAATTATTTTTCAAAGAAGTTCTTCATCTACATGCACTCCCAAAACCATTGTGTCTGACTATGACACTAAATTTTTTAGTTTCTTTTGGAAAACTTTGTGGGGGAAACTTGGGACATGTTTGTTGTTCTCTACAACGTGTCATCAACAAACGGATAGACAGATTAAAGTCCTTATGCAAGTAGTGATACACACATACACATACATGTCATCACATATATCACATTGTTCTTCTGGATTAAATTAAAACTGATAATTCCTAATTTTATAACAATTCAAAATCCTTATATTAGGCATTTTTCTAATAGAGGTTTTGCTGCTACGTTAAAACCAAGTGAACCATTTGATGATATGTTTTACAAGAGGTGGCGTAGTAAGATGATGTGGTTGACAGCAATAAACTGCTATCATGTCACGCAGGGAAAGCCCAAACAGTTAACTCCTGAAGAGGAGAGAATGTTCGACGTTACCGATAAACTGTTTCGAGGCACCGTGATTGACACTCTTGCCAATAAGTATGTTGATTCTTATCTAGACAGCTACTGACTCTGGCGCATACTGTTGTGTTCGTATGCTTAAGACCGTTGTGTTCGTATGCTTAAGGGGCACACCAACTTTGTCTTCAACATGAACTTCAACCCGCAGACCTGCTCGCGGATCGCTTCTACAGGATTTGATTGTCGCGCATTTGGGACGCTATGACCGGTCGATGCACCCACAACGCCGCGTCGGCGGGGCCATGGACGCATGGAGCAAGCGCCATCAAAGCATGAGCAACGGTGATGGCCCGTCCATATGTGTCTAGGATAAAGCCAAGTCATGACGCGGCGCGAGCACCATCACCTTTCTCTTGTCATAGTCCATATATAACCAGGTAAGCCATTTTAAAATGCTCCAAATAATTTAATATGTAAATATAAAATACCATAATAGTCTTAAATTCGACAATTGATTGTACAAAATTGAACTAAATTGCAATATGACATGTTCACATATATTAAATATGACAAAAAATAGTTAGTGTGTTACTTGTGGGACCTATGCTTTCTCAGAGCCATGAAAGTCTCAATTATGTCATCTTCAACCACTTCTAAATTGGTCATCGTTGTTTGGTTTTGAGCACATCATGTTGATCTTCCATAAGACATAAGTATCGTCCATAGAAACATGTCGTAGTGTAGTATTTACATTATGTTTAAATGATATGATTAGACAAGCAATAGTTTAGTTTCATGGGCATGTTCACTTCTTCTAAATAATTACATTCCTCGAGGTCATAACTACATGGAGAAAAGTTTTTTTTAACAAAAATAACATGCAGAGCGAAGCCTTACATGGGGGGAAACGGTAACCAAAATCAAACAAGAACATTCCTACATGTTGTATAGAAAAACTTTTAAAAAAATTATCTATCATAACTACAAGACGAAACAAAAATAATATATGAAAATATCACTAGAGGCCATAACTTAAAAATTATATATGAAAAAAGCAAAAAAATTGACGAGAGTGGGATTTGAACCCACGCCCTTTCGGACCAGAACCTTAATCTGGCGCCTTAGACCAACTCGGCCATCTCGTCATGTTGATAGTATTTCCCACATTATTTGTTTTGTTCAATCCTGAATGGGTCACCCCTGTATTCTCGCCATATTGATTTGGTTGCCCATATTATTATTTTTGTTCAATACTGAATGGATCACCTCTGCACATTATCCAGCAACTCAAAGCTGCAATAATAGAATCAACGTCGCTCACATCACTCGCCAATCCATTCTTGTGCACTTTCCCATCTTCAATATAATGGAGAACGCCACATACTCCTACAATAAAATTATAATCATCCCTTGTGTCATTGACTCTACATGTTATACACACAAAAAATATTCTCGATATAACATTCAACGACCATAAAGGATAAATATAAAATCTAATGACATACATAGGATTTTTCAATATCTATGTTGCTTCCATAAGGCATATTATTACGAACTCAAAGTAATCAATTTATTTTGGAAAAGGAAGATATATTAACTTCAAAGTTTGAGCTACATCTTCCGGCCTCCGTTACAATGGAACACACATCCCAACATTACTAATCGGCCAAAGTCCAAGTACACTTTAGTGACTATCAATCCTTAGACTAGATCACCACCCATCAGCCCAGGAAAAACACTCCATAGCCATGAGCAACAAAAGACGTGATGCCTCCACCGCAACCTCCCGTGAATCCAGTCGTTGCATAGGTGCCCACGAACGAACCCAGTGGATGAACATAATCAATTTTTGTCCAATCAGCTTTATGTGCAAAACATAATATTTTTTGTCCAATCAACTTTATGTGTAAGACATAATAATTTTTGTCCAACCAGCTTGTCGGGTACCTAGGAACCGGGTGCCCAAAGTAGGCCCAAGACTCTTGACGACTAGGGATGAAAACAGTTTCGGAATTTTTCGGAATTCCGACAACCGATTTCGAATTTTTTCGATCGAAATCACTGGTAACGGTATTTTTCGAAAACGGAATCGATTTTCGGAATTTCTATCGGTATCGGAATCGGCGTGGTGTTTTATATACCGTTTCTTTCGGTTGCCGGTTTTTGTCGGAAATTATCGGATTTGTGTCTCGAAATTTTCTGGAATTGTGTCTCGGAATTTTTTTCGGATTTTTCCAGTATGTGATTTTTTTGCATCGCATGTACGTCTCTGGATAAGGATTACTTATTTTTGTATTTTTTGGACGCTTTAAGATTTTTTTTGGGGGATAGATGGTGTTGAAAGGCAGTTGAGATTAACAATTTTAGTCTCTCGAACGAATCCACCATTTTCTATGCACATGTTATGTATTAGTAATATATAATGATAGAGAGTCGACAGTCTGTCTTTTTCACACACTAGATTTTAGGGTTTTCCTGTGAGGCTGTGAAAAAACCCTTCATGTGAGAAAAAAATATTTTATGAGTAAGCATGCCATGTCAGCTAAATCGAGTGGATATTGTGAATTGTGAACTTTGAGTCTGTGAACTTGTGATCTTTATGAACTTGTTATACTGTGAACTTGTTATATTGTGAACTTGTGATCTTTGTAAACTTTTTATATTATAAATTTGTGATCCTTGTGAACTTGTTATATCATGAATTGTGAACCTGTGGTCTTTATGATCTTTTGTCAACTTTGTTGTATTGTGAAGTTTGATATGTTTACCTATCATATTTTAGATTTCGACCGTTACTGGTGTATTTTCCGTACCGAACTTTTGTTTTCGATGTTTCCGAAATATCGATATCGTTTCCGCTTCCGGAGTTACCGTTTTTGATTTTGTTTCCGATCAAAAATATGAAAACGGTAATGGTTTTAGTGTTTACCGACCGTTTTCATCCCTATTGACGACCCACTTGACGACCAAGTCTCTACCGAGCAAGCCTACGAGGCGGAGCGGTCGGCCAAATCTCTACCGAGCAACCCTGCAAGGTGGAGCGAACGACCAAGTCTCTGCTAAGCAACCCTGCGAAGCAGAGCGATTGACCAAGTCTCTACCGAGCAACCCTATGAGGCAGAGCAGCCAACCAAGTTCTGTCGAGCAACCCTGCGAGGCCGAGCAGTCGACCAAGCCTCTACCGAGCAATCTTGCGAGGCAGAGCGACCAACCAAGTCCTCATCGAGCAATTTAGCAAGGTGGTGGCCCTGATCCAGTACTATTGACCCACATCAGCCACGACAAGACATGTCGTCAACAAACCACGTTCGAACCACGTGTATGGCATACAGAAGGGCGCCGAGAGATCCCTATCAATATGACAGTACACCACCATGTATGGTCTCTGGCATATCCCGACTGCCTTGTAGGGCCAGTCAACCCCGATCATGGGGGACCTATGCACCAGAGTCTCAACAGTAACCCACATACCGGGAAGACGACACTATACACCATACTGGGTGTATGCCTACGCACGCTGAAGGATGAAGCGAGGTTGATGACGAAAGGTGTCGGGGACCATAATTAGGGGTACCCTCAAGACTCCTAAATCTCAGCTGGTAACCCCCATCAGCACAAAGCTGCAAAGGCCTGATGGGTGCGATTAAGTCAAGGATCGGTCCATTCGAGGGACGCGATCACGCCTAGCCCGAGCCCAGCCTCGGGCAAGGGCATCCGACCCGGAGGATTTACGTCTCGCCCGAGTACCCCCTCCAGCAACGGACACACCTTCGGCTCGCCCGAGGCCCAGCCTTCACCAAGAAGCAACCTTGGCCAAGTCGCCACGGCAACCGACCAAATCGCAGGGGCATTTAATGCAAAGGTGGCCTGACACCTTTATCCTGACGTGCGCCCTCTAGTTGACAGAGCCGAAGTGACCGTCGTCACTTTGCCGCTCCACTGACCGGCCTGACAAGAGGACAGCGCCGCCTGCGCCGCTCCGATTGATGTGCCACTCGACAGAGTGAGGCTGACAGCAGCCAAGTCCGGCCTCAGGCGCCATAGGAAACTCCGCATTGCCCGACCCCAGGGCTTGGACTCGGGCTCAGCCCCGGAAGACGACGAACTCCGCTTCGCCCGACCCTAGGGCTCAGACTCGGGCTCAGCCCCGGAAGACGACGAACTTCGCTTCGCCCAACCCTAGGGCTCGGACTCGGGCTCAACCCTGGAAGACGACGAACTCCGCTTTGCCCGACCCCAGGGCTCGGACTCAGGCTCAGCCCCGGAAGACGACGAACTCTGCTTTGCCCGACCCCAGGGCTCGTACTTGGGCTCAGCCCTGGAAGATGACGAACTCCGCTTCGCCCGACCCCAGGGCTCGGACTCGGGCTCAGCCCCGGAAGACGACGAACTCCGCTTCGCCCGACCCCAGGGCTCGGACTCGGGCTCAGCCCTGGAAGACGACGAACTCCGCTTCGCCCGACCCCAGGGCTCGGACTCGGGCTCAGCCCCGGAAGACGACGAACTCCGCTTCGCCCGACCCCAGGGCTCGGAATCGGGCTCAGCCCCGAAAGACGACGAACTCCGCTTCGCCCGACCCCAGGGCTCGGACTCAGCCCTGGCCCCAGCCGACGGTCTCCGCCTCGCCCGACCTAGGGGCTCGGACTCGACCTCGGCCTTGGAAGACAGACTCGACCTCAACCTCGGAGGAGCCTCCACCTCGCCCAACCCAGGGCTCGGACCTACCATGTCACAGGAGGCGCCATCATTACCCTACCCCAAGCCGACTCAGGCTACGGGGAACAAGACCGGCGTCCCATCTGGCTCGCTCCGCTATACGAGTAATGATGGTGCCCCGCACGCTCTATGACGACGGCGACTCTCAGCCCCATTTCGGAAGCAAGAGGACGTCAGCAAGGACTCGACAGCCCCGACAGCTGTCCTTCCGCCAGGCTCCGGCGCTCCTCCGACGGCCATGACATCACACGAACCGGGTGCCAAAACCTCTCCGGCTGCCACGATGGCATGTACTTAGGGCGCTAGCTCTCCTCCGCTAGACACATTAGCACACTGCTACACCCCCCATTGTACACCTGGATCCTTTCCTTACGCCTATAAAAGGAAGGTCCAGGGCCCTCTTACAGAGGGTTGGCCGCGCAGAGAAGGACGGGACGGCGCTCGCGCAGGGCCGCTTGCTCCCTCCCGCGTGGACGCTTGTAACCCCCTACTGCAAGCGCACCCGACCTGGGCGCGGGACAAACACGAAGGCCGCAGGTTTCACCTCTCACGCATGTCTCCCTCCGGCTTCTTCCCCCCTTCGCGCTCCATCTCGCGCCGACCCATCTGGGCTGGGGCACGCGGCGACAATTTACTCGTCGGTCCAGGGACCCCCGGGGTTCGAAACACCGACAGTTGGCGCGCCAGGCAGGGGCCTGCTGCGTGTTGACGAACAGCTTCCCGTCAAGCTCCAGATGGGCAGTCTCCAGCAACCTTTCCAGCCCGGGACGGTGCTCCGTTTCGGGAGTCTTGAGTTCATGTCCCTCGATGGCAGCTACGACATGATACTCCTTCCCCCGCTGCGCGACAGCGACAATGGCGGCCGACAACCCGCCCGCCGGCGGCGGGATCGATGACGTCTTCCCCGCATGGTGGAAGAACAACATTCGAGCTCGCCCCGTCCCCTCCCCCGCCGACGGAGGAGGAGGCGGGGCAACCAAGACCAAGTAGGAGGCGGCACCTCGTCGGCTGTCGAGCGAGTCGACGGCGCCGGCGCCCCAACGGGGGGCACGTCGGGCATCGACCTTGCGTCTGAGACGAAGACGAGCGCTGTCTCCTCGCAACATGCCAACCCCAAGCCAACGGACGACGCCAGCACGCTCGCAAATGACTTGCTGGGTGTCACCCTCGTACCTGAGACGACGGTGCAGTCTGCTCCGGACGTGACTTCGTCACCGCCCGTCGACCAAGAGGTACCGACCGATTCCCATATCACGCCTTTTGGATTCAGCCTCGACCCACCAAGCGACTTCGCTTTGGTGGATGCTCTCATAGAGGCGAGTCCAAACCCTCTGGGGTATCGTATGCGGTCACCCTGGAACCGGCTGACGGCCGTCTCGACCTGCGAGCCCTTGGGGTCCGAGGAAGATGACGAGCCCGACTTTAGTTGGGATCTCTCCGGACTTGGTAACCCCAGTGCCATGCGGGACTTTATGACCGTGTGCGACTACTGCCTTTCCGACTGTTCCGACGGTAGCCGCAGCCTCGACAACGAGGACTGTGGCCCAAGTCGTGAATGCTTCCACGTCGATCTAGGGGGTCCCGACGAAGGTAACCATCTTGGTATGCTGGAGAACGGTGACCTCCCTAGGCTTGTGCCTCGCGTTGACATCCTTTGGGAGCTAGCTGTGGTCCCCGTCCCGGCGGGGGGTCATGACCCACAGCTCGAGCAAATCCGCGAGATGCAGGCCAGGCTCGACGAGGGAGCAGGAACACTTGAGCCGTTCCGCCGGGACAATGGGCAAGAATGGGCGGGCCAACCTCTGGCCGGAGAAGTGCGTCATCTACGCCAGGGCATCCAGCACCGCGTCGCCGACGATGTCAGGGTAAGGCCACCACCGGTTTCCAGTGGGGTCGGCCAGAACCTGGCTGCAGCGGCAATACTTCTCCGCGCGATGTCGGAGCCATCAACCACCGAGGGGCGGCGTATCCAGGGAGAGCTCAAGAATCTCCTGGAGGACGCCGCGGTCCGACGGGCCGAAAGCTCCGCCTCCCGAAGGCAGGGGTACCCCTCGGAACATCGCGCCGCGACTTCCCGATTCATGCGGGAAGCCTCGGTCCACACCGGGCGCACGCGCAACACAGCGCCTGCGGCCTCGGGTCGCCTCGGCAACGAGCACCATCACCGCAACCGTCGGGCCCACCTCGACGAGAGGGTGCGCCGAGGCTACCACCCCAGGCGTGGGGACGCTATGACAGCGGGGAGGATCGGAGTCCCTCGCACGAACCACCCGGTCCGCAGGCTTTCAGCCGCGCCATACGACGGGCGCCGTTCCCGACCTGGTTCCGAACCCCGACTACTATCACAAAGTACTCGGGGGAGACGAGACCGGAACTATGGCTCACGGACTATCGGTTGGCCTGCCAACTGGGTGGAACGAATGATGACAACCTCATCATCCGCAACCTCCCCCTGTTCCTTTCCGACACCGCTCGCGCCTGGCTGGAGCACCTGCCTCCGGGGCAGATCTCCAACTGGGACGACCTGGTCCAAGCCTTCGCTGGCAATTTCTAGGGCACGTACGTGCGCCCTGGAAACTCCTGGGATCTCCGAAGCTGCCGACAGCAGCCGGGAGAGTCTCTCCAGGACTACATCCGGCGATTCTCGAAGCAGCACACCGAGCTGCCCAACATCACCGATTCAGATGTCATCGGCGCGTTCCTCGCCGGCACCACCTGTCGCGACCTGGTGAGCAAGCTGGGTCGCAAGACCCCCACCAGGGCGAGCGAGCTGATGGACATCGCCACCAAGTTCGCCTCTGGCTAGGAGGCGGTTGAGGCCATCTTCTGGAAGGACAAGCAGCCCTAGGGCCGCCCACCGGAAGATGTCCCCGAGGCGTCAACTCAGCGCGGCGCCAAGAAGAAAGGCAAGAAGAAGTCGCTAGCAAAGCGCGCCGCCGCCGACGCGGACCTTGTCGCCGCCGCCGAGTACAAGAACCCTCGGAAACCTCCCGGAGGTGCCAACCTCTTCGACAAGATGCTCAAGGAGTCGTGCCCCTATCATCAGGGGCCCGTCAAGCACACCCTTGAGGAGTGTGCCATGCTTCGGCGCCACTTTCACAAGGCCGGGCCACCCGCGGAGGGTGGCAGGGCTCGTGACGACGATAAGAAGGAGGATCACAAGGCAGGAGAGTTCCCCGAGGTCCACGACTGCTTCATGATCTACGGTGGGCAAGTGGCGAACGCCTCGGCTCGACACCGCAAGCAAGAGCGTCGGGAGGTCTGTTCGGTAAAGGTGGCGGCGCCAGTCTACCTAGACTGGTCCGACAAGCCCATCACCTTCGACCAAGACGACCACCCCGACCGTGTGCCGAGCCCGGGGAAATACCCGCTCGTTGTCGACCCCGTCATCGGCAACGTCAGGCTCACAAGGGTCCTCATGGACGGAGGCAGCAGCCTCAACATCATCTACGCCGAGACCCTCGGGCTCCTACGGATCGATCTGTCCTCGGTCTGGGCAGGCGCTGCGCCTTTTCACGGGATCATCCTCGGGAAGGGCGTCCAGCCCCTCGGACGACTCGATCTACCCGACTGCTTTGGGACACCCTCCAACTTCCGAAGGGAGACCCTCACGTTCGAGGTGGTCGGGTTTCGAGGAACCTACCACGCAGTGCTGGGGAGACCATGCTACGCCAAGTTCATGGCCATCCCCAACTACACCTACCTCAAGCTCAAGATGCCGGGCCCCAACGGGGTCATCACCGTCGGCCCCACGTACCGACACGCGTACGAACGCGACGTGGAGTGCGTGGAGTACGCCGAGGCCCTCGCCGAATCCGAGGCCCTCATCGCCGACCTGGAGAGCCTCTTTAAGGAGGCGCCAGACGTGAAGCGCCACGCCGGCAACTTCGAGCCAGCAGAGACAGTTAAATCCGTCCCTCTCGACCCCAGCAGCGATGCCTCCAAGCAGATCCGGATCAGCTCCGAGCTCGATCCCAAATAGGAAGCAGTGCTCGTCGACTTTCTCCGCGCAAACGCCCACGTTTTCGCGTGGAGTCCCTCGGACATGCCCGACATACCGAGGGATGTCGCCGAGCACTCGCTGTATATCCGAGCTGGAGCCCGACCTGTGAAGTAGCCTCTGCGCCGATTCGACAAAGAAAAGCGCAGAGCCATAGGCGAGGAGATCCACAAGCTAATGGCGGCAGGGTTCATCAAAGAGGTATTCCACCCTGAATGGCTTGCCAACCCTGTGCTTGTGAGAAAGAAAGGAGGGAAATGGTGGATGTGTGTAGACTACACTGGTCTGAACAAAGCATGTCCGAAAGTTCCCTACCCTCTGCCTCGCATCGATCAAATCGTGGATTCCACTGCTGGGTGTGAAACCCTGTCTTTCCTCGATGCCTACTCGGGGTATCACCAGATCAGGATGAAAGAGTCCGACCAGCTCGCGACTTCTTTCATCACACCCTTCGGCATGTACTGCTATGTTACCATGCCGTCTGGATTGAGGAATGCAGGTGCAACGTACCAATGGTGCATGAACCACGTGTTCGGCGAACACATTGGTCGAATGGTCAAGGCCTACGTCGATGACATCGTAGTCAAGACGAGGAAAGCCTCCGACCTCCTTTCCGACCTTGAAGCGACATTCTGATGTCTCAAGGCGAAAGGCGTGAAGCTCAATCCAGAGAAGTGTGTCTTCGGGGTTCCCCGAGGCATGCTCTTGGGGTTCATCGTCTCCGAGCGTGGCATCGAGGCCAATCCGGAGAAGATCGCGGCCATCACCAGCATGGGGCCCATCAAGGACTTGAAAGGCGTACAGAGAGTCACGGGATGCCTTGCGGCTCTGAGCCGTTTCATCTCGCGCCTCGGCGAAAGAGGCCTGCCCCTGTACCGCCTCTTAAGGAAGGCCGAGTGCTTCACTTGGACCCCTGAGGCCGAGGAAGCCCTCGGGAACCTGAAGGCGCTCCTCACGAACGCGCCCATCTTGGTGCCCCCCACTGCCGGAGAAGCCCTCTTGATCTACGTCGCCGCGACCACTCAGGTGGTTAGCGCCGCGATTGTGGTTAAGAGACGAGAAGAGGGGCATGCATTGCCCGTCCAGAGGCCAGTCTACTTCATCAGTTAGGTACTGTCCGAGACCAAGATCCGCTACCCAGAAATTCAGAAGCTGCTGTATGCGGTGATCCTAACGCGACAGAAGTTGCGACACTACTTCGAGTCTCATCCGGTAACAGTGGTGTCATCCTTCCCCCTGGGGGAGATCATCCAGTGCCGAGAGGCCTCGGGTAGAATTGCAAAGTGGGCAGTGGAAATCATGGGCGAGACGATCTCGTTCGCCCCTCGGAAGGCCATCAAGTCCCAGGTCTTGGCGGACTTTGTGGCTGAATGGGTCGACACCCAGCTCCCAACAGCTCTGATCCAACCGGAACTCTGGACCATGTTCTTCGACGGGTCGCTGATGAAGACAGGAGCAGGCGCAGGCCTGCTCTTCATCTCGCCCCTCGGGAAGCACCTACGCTACGTGCTACGCCTCCACTTCCCGGCATCCAACAATGTGGCCGAGTACGAGGCTCTGGTCAACGGGTTGCGCATCGCCATCGAGCTGGGGGTCCGACGCCTTGACGCTCGCGGTGACTCGCAGCTCGTCATCGACCAAGTCATGAAGAACTCCCACTGCCGCGACCCGAAGATGGAAGCCTACTGCGATGAGGTTCTGCGCCTGGAAGACAAGTTCTACGGGCTCGAGCTCAACCACATCGCCCGACGCCACAACAAGACTGCGGACGAGCTGGCTAAAATAGCCTCGGGGCGAACAACGGTTCCCCCGAACGTCTTCTCCCGAGACCTGCATCAACCCTCCGTCAAGACCGACGACACGCCCGAGCCCGTGAAGCCCTCGGCTCAATCCGAGGCACCCTCGGCTCAGCCCGAGACACCCTCGGCTGAGTCCGAGGCACCCTCGGCTCAGTCCGAGGCACCCTCGGCTCGGCCCGAGGCACCCTCGACTCGGCCCGAGGTACCCTCGGCCCTCGAGGGTGAGGCACTGCGCATCGAGGAGGAGCAAAGCGGGGTCACGCCTAATCGAAACTGGCAGACCCCGTACCTGCAATATCTCCACCGAGGAGAGCTACCCCTCGACCGAGCCGAAGCTCGGCGGTTGGCGCGGCGCGCCAAGTCGTTCGTCTTGCTGGGAGACGGGAAGGAGCTCTACCACCGCAGCCCCTCGGGCATCCTCCAGCGATTCATTTCCATCGCCGAAGGCCAGGAGCTCCTACAAGAGATACACTCGGGGGCTTGCGGCCATCACGCAGCACCTCGAGCCCTTGTTGGAAACGCCTTCCGACAAGGTTTCTACTGGCCGACGACGGTGGCCGACGCCACTTGAATTGTCCGCACCTGCGAAGGGTGTCAGTTCTACGCAAGGCAGAACCACCTGCCCGCTCAGGCTCTGCAGACCATACCCATCACCTGGTCGTTTGCTGTGTGGGGTCTGGACCTAGTTGGCCCCTTGCAGAAGGCACCCGGGGGCTACACGCACCTGTTGGTCGCCATCGACAAATTCTCCAAGTGGATCGAGGTCCGACCCCTAAACAGCATCAGTTCCGAACAGGCGGTGGCGTTCTTCACCAACATCATCCATCGCTTTGGGGTCTCGAACTCCATCATCACCGACAACGGCACCCAGTTCACCGGCAGAAAGTTCCTGGACTTCTGCGAGGATCACCACATCCGGGTGGACTGGGCCGCCGTGGCTCACCCCATGACGAATGGGCAAGTAGAGCGTGCCAACGACATGATTCTACAAGGACTCAAGCCTCGGATCTACAACGACCTCAACAAGTTCGGCAAGCGGTGGATGAAGGAACTCCCCTCGGTGGTCTGGAGTCTGAGGACAACGCCGAGCCGGGCCACGAGCTTCACACCGTTCTTTCTAGTCTATGGGGCCGAGGCCGTCTTGCCCACAGACTTAGAATACGGTTCCCCGAGGACGAGGGCCTACGCCGACCAACGCAATCGAGCTAATCGAGAAGACTCATTGGACCATCTGGAAGAGGCTCGGGACATGGCCTTACTACACTCGGCGCGGTACCAGCAGTCCCTGCGACGCTACCACGCCCGAGGGGTTCGGTCCCGAGACCTCCAGGTGGGCGACCTGATGCTTCGGCTGCGACAAGACGCCCGAGGGCGGCACAAGCTCACGCCTCCCTGGGAAGGGCCGTTCGTCATCGCCAAAGTTCTGAAGCCCGGGACGTACAAGCTGGCCAACAGTCAAGGCGAGGTCTACGGCAACGCTTGGAACATCCGACAGCTACGTCGCTTCTACCCTTAAGATGCTTTCAAGTTGTTCGTATACCTCGTTCACACGCAAAGTTTAGTCATCAAGGAAGGGTCAGCCTTGCCTCGGCAAAGCCCGACCCTCCCTCAGGGGCTAAAAGGGGGGAACCCCCTCTGCGTCGAAATTTTCCTCGGAAAAAGATCTTTTCTGCCAGAATGTCTTTCGTGCTTTTCGACTACTTCGAAAGTGGATCCTGAAAACGACGGAGTACACGTAAGCAGCCAAGGCTGACCGAGCCGAGGGACTCCTATGCCTCCGGGATACGGATACCTCACTCATCACCTTCTGAGATAAGTAACTCACGCTCGGATAAGTGATTCCACGGACCGAACAAGTCTTCACGCTCGAAAACACCTATGCCGAAACGATTTTTCGAGCCTTCTCGACTGCGTCGGTGACAGAACCCTATGGACGAGTAAGAGCGCACGTAAGCGGCAAGGCCGACCGAGCCGAGGGATTCCTACGCCTCCGGGATACGGATACCTCACTCATCGCCTTCCGTGAAAAGTAACTCTCGCTTGGACAAACAATTCCGTTACCGACAAATAAGTCCAGATACTCGAAACAAGAGGGAAAGAAACACAACTTTACAACACGACGATGGTGTGTTTGGGCCTCGGTGGCCGCAGAAAATGTACACACACTACAAGATAATCCGATCCTGCAGGCTCGGATCTTGACAGTTGAAGGGAGCAGCAGCACCCTCGGCGTCAACTACACCTTCGGCGGGGTCGGACCTAGCCTCGGATGGCGACGCGGTTGGAGGATCCCCACTCCGAAGGACGACATCAGCACCACGCCTGGGCCATCGCCGCCAGGGTCTTCTCCAGGAATCCGGCTCGAGCAGACGGCTCGGTCGGCCACCCCGAGGCCTCGGCCAGCTGTCCCCCGAAGACATCAGCCCGACCCGTGGCCTCGGCAACTCTACTCCGGCGTCGGTCCCACCAGTGGACGACCCGGCCAGGCTCTGGCCGACCAAGTCTTCTTTTCGAGCCAACTCAGCCTCTGTCCGTGCTCACACCGCTACCTCCGGCTTCGGCTCATCGAAGAGCAGCCGAGGGTTTCCTTTAACTAAGCGAGAGAAGCCTCGGACAGCAAGGCCGACCGAGCCGAGGGACTCCTACGCCTCCGAGATACAGATACCTCACTCGTCACCTTTGCACGAGGCAACTCACGCTTGGTGAAGCGGTTCAGATAGCCGACAGGCGAGTCTTAGTGCTCGAAATGAGGAAAAAACACGGCTCCGCGCCAAAAAATACATACATGTTCAGGCCCCGACAGCCGCAATGAACAAAACACCGGCATTCAAGGTGCCATTACAAACGGAACTCCGGTTCCACCTCCGCAGGTACGAACAACCCCACACGACGGGGGGGGGGGGGCTGCGGATGGCTCGACGTCGCCCGCTCCAGCAGCAGCGACAACGACCCCCGCTCTGGGTGGCCGAACCGCGGGAGCAATGGCCTCAGGGCAGACGCCGCTGCAACCTTGCCCTCGCCCACGCCGACGCTCGAGGGGCGAGGACAAGTACAAAGAGCCGGAGGCCCCGAGCGCGGATGCTGGCGGTGATCCCGTCGGCGACGAGGACTTCTCCAGCCGCCACCTCCGCACCGACGACAGGAGCCGTCTGCCCACCGGCAGATCCCCACTCGGATCCTCCCGGATGAGCGGAGCACCGATCTCCGTGCAGAGGTGCCGTACCGAGACAAAGGTAGGACAGCCCCAGAACACGAACGCCACCCTTGCAGCGCGCGATGTCTTGGGCGGTCCTCCAGTGCGCGCGGCGCGACAACCGCCCTTGCGGCGAGAGGGGGCACCGCGTGCCGAGCCAGCGAGCCCAACGCGCTGAAGCTGACGACGCCCGCCGTCGACCAGCCCCGCGTTGTCGAAGTCCGACCCTCCCGCTGGGCCGCTGAGCGCCCCCTCCCTTGAATGCAAAGGGAGAGGCTGACCCACGAACCCGCACGGGAGGTAGAGCTCCGGCTCAGCCCGGCCCCCGCCCCAGCCAGGATGATGAACATCCTTGAAGCTGAGGGCGGGACCAAGATCGCAGCCCGGCTTGCTTCTCCCCACCCAGGGGCTGGTGGTCACCGTCTTGGGCGACCGCCGGCGAGGGGATGCGGCCGGGCTGCATGATGAAAATCCTTGAAGCCGAACGATGGCTGAAAGGTACCAACTTCCGCGAAGTTGCGTTCCTCCAACGACAAGGCGAAAGGATTGCGGGAGTTCCCCATCCGGGGGCTCGGAAGGTGGAAAGACGTGATGCATAAGGGGGCACAAAGACATGGTCGCCTTTCAAGGGGATCACCCTCCTTTTAAAGGCGACTCTCCCCACTTGCGTCCTCAGCCATCGCGGGCTGAGTCTTCTCCAACACGCTCCAAGGTCCTCCCCCTACGGCACGGGGGCTGGGTCCCGCGCGTCATGCAAGCTGGCCCAGGGCAGAAGAAGCCAAACCGCCGCGCGCGGTGCATGCAACTGCCCAGCGGTTAGAAGCATTCCTCCACTATCGCCTAGGCCAGCGGGTGAAAGGGCGGACAGCCATGCAGGCAGCATGCAACCGCGCCAAGTGGGCGCACCCCTCCGACTTCCAACGCACCCAGCATGGAGGCCCAGGCCCACACGTCATGCAACCGGCGCGCCGGTTGCTACGTGCGAGCAACTGCACCGCCACTCGCGCCACTACCGCGCCTCCTCGACTGCGGAACCAGTACCGCGACTCGAGGCAACCCTGCGTATGACCCAACAGTGCCAGCCAGGCGCGACGGTCAATACGGCCAAAAATGGGCCGGCAGTAATGGCGGTGGCAGGCGGGCGGAAGCAGCGGTCACGTCGTCAGCTAAGCTTACGTCCCATCCAAGGACAGCAAGGGAACCCTCTCCCACGGCGTGAAGACGGCGCGTCCATGTTCCGTTCCTCGAACGGCTCGCGCACGCGCAACAGCTGCCCCGCGAACCACTCGCCCCGTCGCATTAACTCCGCGGCGGGACAGGCGGCACCTTTGGCAGGAGAAGCGAGCGACGCTTCACCTTCGCCATAATGACCGCGTCAAAAAAGGTGCGCCACGTCATCTCGATTTCGTATTCTTTCCTTTTTCCTCTTTCTCTCTCTTACAACAGGGACCGGGAAAGGGGGATACCCCGAAAGGGATCCTTCTCCGTGAAGGAAACAGGCCCCGAGCCTCCCTACTGATCAGAGGTTCAAAGGCTGGCCCCTCGGAGGGGTTCAACAGCCGCCTCAGAGCGCCTGGGCTCCGCGCCCACTACTGGTCAGAGGTTCGAAGGCCGGCCCCTCGGAAGGGTTCAACGGCTGCCTCAGGCCACTCGGGCTCCGCGCCCACTACTGATCAGGGGTTCGTAGGCTGGCCCTCGAAGGGTTCACAGCCGCCTCAGACGCAGAGCAAGGGATGACCCTGGGTACGTTCGATACATAACCAAGGCTCGGGCTACGCTCCCGAGGTACCCTAGGACATTTCCGAGACCAGCGGGAACGATCGTGTAACAGAATCCCATCAGAGGGAGGCATCGAGCCCTCGGACCCCGTCAAAAGGGGACCGGGTCCGGCAGATCACCCGCAGGTACTTTTGGAGCGCGCCTCCGGGCCTCTAGCCGACCCCTAACGAATGGGGCACGGGCGTCCACTCGGATTACCCGTCAGCAGCTCGCTGGAGACACCATGTTCGGCGCCCTCCAAGGGCAACATGGCGCTTTCCCTCCTCCTCCTTGCGGAAAGGCGACGCATGGGCGTATGTAAAAAAGTAGAGTCTGTCCTTGACCGTCCTCTCGCCCTGTGCAGAGGCTCGGGGGCTGCTCTCGCAAACCCGGCTCCGGCCAAACCGTTGACAGCGTCAACATACCAGCCCGAGAACTTGGGACCCGACCGTGCACCCGGGCTACGACCAGCTCGCATGAGGGAACAACCAGACCAGCCGAAGTGTTGCGAAACGCACTAAGACCTCGAAGGAGTCAAACCACTCCTCCGAGGCCTCGGGGGCTACACCCGGCGGGTGCGCTCGCGCGCACCCACCGGAACAAAACGCAACCAAAGGCTGGTCCCCTTGCAAAAAAGTGCGACAAAAGCCTCCAAGCGAGTATTAACACTCCCTTCGAGGCTCGGGGGCTACTGTCGGGGACCATAATTAGGGGTACCCTCAAGACTCCTAAATCTCAGCTGGTAACCCCCATCAGCACAAAGCTGCAAAGGCCTGATGGGTGCGATAAAGTCAAGGATCGGTCCATTCGAGGGACGCGATCATGCCTAGCCCGAGCCCAGCCTCGGGCAAGGGTAGCCGACCCCGGAGGATTTACGTCTCGCCCGAGGACCTCCTCCAGCAACGGACACACCTTCGGCTCGCCCGAGGCCCAGCCTTCACCAAGAAGCAACCTTGGCCAAGTCGCCACGGCAACCGACCAAATCGTAGGGGCATTTAATGCAAAGGTGGCCTGACACCTTTATCCTGACGCGCGCCCTCTAGTTGACAGAGCCGAAGTGACCGTCGTCACTTCGCCGCTCCACTGACTGGCCTAACAAGAGGACAGCGCCGCCTGCGCCGCTCCGACTGCTGTGCCACTCGACAGAGTGAGGCTGACAGCAGCCAAGTCCGGCCTCAGGCGCCATAGGAAACTCCGCATCGCCCGACCCTAGGGCTTGGACTCGGGCTCAGCCCCGGAAGACGACGAACTCCGCTTCGCCCGACCCCAGGGCTCGGACTCGGGCTCAACCTCGGAAGACGACGAACTCCGCTTCGCTCGACCCCAGGGCTCAGACTCGGGCTCAGCCCCGGAAGACGACGAACTCCGCTTTGCCTGACCCCAGGGCTCGGACTCGGGCTCAGCCCCGGAAGACGACGAACTCCGCTTCGCCCGACCCCAGGGCTCGGACTCAGCCCTGGCCTCAGCCGACGGTCTCCGCCTCGCCCGACCCAGGGGATCGGACTCGACCTCGGCCTTGGAAGACAGACTCGACCTCGACCCCGGAGGAGCCTCCACCTTGACCAACCCAGGGCTCGAACCGACCACGTCATAGGAGGCGCCATCATTACCCTACCCCAAGCTGACTCAGGCTACGGGGAACAAGACCGGCGTCCCATCTGGCTCGCTTCGCTAAACAAGTAATGATGGCGCCCCGCATGCTCTATGACGACGGCGGCTCTCAGCCCCCTTACGGAAGCAAGAGGACGTCAGCAAGGATTCGACAGCCCCGACAGCTGTCCTTCCGCCAGGCTCCAGCGCTCCTCCGACGGCCACGACACCACACGAACCGGGTGCTAAAACCTCTCCGACTGCCACGATGGCATGTACTTAGGACACTAGCTCTCCTCCGCTAGACACGTTAGCACACTGCTACACCCCCCATTGTACACCTGGATCCTTTCCTTACGCCTAAAAAATGAAGGTCTAGGGCCCTCTTACAGAAGGTTGGCCGCGCGGAGAAGGACGGGACGGCGCTCGCGCAGGGCCGCTCGCTCCCTCCCACGTGGACGCTTGTAACCCCCTACTGCAAGCGCACCCGACCTGGGCGCGGGACAAACATGAAGGCCGCGGGTTTCACCTCTCACGCATGTCTCCCTCCGGCTCCTCTTCCCCCCTTTGCGCTCTGTCTCGCGCTGACCCATATGGGCTGGGGCACGCGGCGATAATTTACTCGTCGGTCCAGGGACCCCCGGGGTTCGAAACACCGACAAAAGGCGAAGACTGTCTCGCGCACGACCCCAAATATAGCATGAGTCTACCCCGTGGGACCCACCAAACGCCACTACGAGGACATCAGCATTGGACTCGCTACAGGGACATGTATATCAGACGGACAAAGTAGTATGCCATAATGGGAGTATGGCTATGCACGACCCTACGGACGACGTCAGAGGGACTACGTCAACTAGGGGATATAAAAGGGCAGGACCCCATCCTTCTTCCCACACACGCACCAGCTGTAACACATCTTTCAAGCAAAACTACGATCAACACAACACTGGACTAAGGCAAAAGCCGAACCAGTATAACTCTCTATCTCAACCCTTTGTTCGAATCCCAGGTGGTTCACCGTTCGGAGTCAGTCCAAGCTAGCATCGCAACGAAACACAATTTTATTGTCCCCCGGTTTCCAAAACTACAACAGTTGGCACGCTAGGTAGGGGAATGTTAGCGTGCCAAGTGACATCCTCCACTCCGTTTGCTCAATCTTCAAGGTTCATCAGCAGCAAGACCTTCACACCTAGAAGCCACATCACGTTTGGCTCTCTCGACTTCCTCACCACCGCTTCCGACGAACTCTGCCTCGCCGACCCCGACACGCATGTCATTATAGGTACAAGACATGCATGCTTCGTAACTATCAGGAGCAAGGCGAAGAGGCGATGCCTTAAGAGGTGTGTCACTGCCCTCAAGTGGCGCCTTAACCAGCTCGCTGCTGCCATCAAGCAAAACGCAGAGGAAGCCTCACCTTCAACATTCGTGGCTGTCATCGGCCATCAACCAATATCTGTCCTCGACCTGCTCGAGGATGACTCGAGTCATGACTCGACTAAGGACCCAACTCTAAAGTCCACAAGGCAGTGGGAAGGACCTGTTTCATGGCGACATTGCCGCAGAACAAGAATGACAGGGGGCATGGAACCCCCCAACCAAGAAGAGGAATATTAGCGTCAGCGCTAGGCGTGCATCCTTGCTCGTGAGGCCACCCTCCAACAGCAGGAGGAGGAGCTCGATGCCCTCATCCGTAAACTCAAGCGGGTTTACGTGAACATCGAACAAAGGCGTCTTGAGGCCAAAATACCTCGAGCAAGGAAGGCCTGCGATCAGATCACCGAGAGCAGCGACGACACGTAATACTTCCTCAACCCAAGGAGGAACATGGCCACGACAGCCATTATTCTTCGGTCTATCCTCTAGCCGGATGAACCAGAGGCAAGGGAGATGTACCGAAACCTCTGCAACCTAGTGGAGAAAACCACAGTACAACAAGCCAAAATCGATCGACGGGTGCCCTCCGGCGTGGACAGCTATGGCACACGCACGACCTCGTCATGGAGCAAGGGGGCACAACCATCCCAATCCACAAGGGTGTGCGTTCTCCTGAAGAACCGCCTCAGGGATATCCACGACACCTGTAACATCCTCAATAACTGGCCACGGGAGCAGGAACAAGTGGATGAACCGTGCGAAAGGAGGCGCGAGCGTATCCCCAGCCCACCCAGGCTGGGGCCACGTGCCTTTGGACACGTGACCAGGAAGGTGTAGTTGCTCGCAAAGGTTCAAGCACCAAAAAACATCACCAAGTGCGACGGGTCCTCAAATCTCGGTGTCTAGTTAGAAGATTATCGTCTTGCCTGCCACATGGCGAGAATGAAGGACGACCATCTGATCATCCAGTTCCTCTCCATCCACCTCGTGGAGGGAGCAAGGGACCGGCTTGAGAACTTGCCAAGCGACACCATCCATGACTGAGCGACCCCAGGAAGGCCTTCGTCAGAAATTTCTAGGGAACCTAGAAATTCTAGGAGCTCTTTGGACCTCAAGAGGTGCACCCAAAAGAGTGGGGAAAGTCTCTTGGATTACATCTGGAGGTTCTCCCATAAAAGGAATGACCTCCGGACCTTCCTGATGCCGATGTGGTAATTGCGTTCACTTACGACACAACCAACAAAGCACTTGTCCATGGATTTTCTTAGGGGCAACCAAAGACTACAGCCGACCTCCTCGACATAGCGACCAAGTTCGCCAATGGGGAAGACGCTGTGGGGGCCAGCTTCCGCAAGGGGAAGAGCCTGAACGACGTCGACGACACAAGCAGTGTAAAGAAGGAGCGTCGAGAGCACCCCAACAAGAGCAGGAGGAATCATCATCCCTCGCGTGACAAGGGCGAAGTTGCCATAGTTGATCAGTCACCCAAGCCACTGGCAAAAAAATGGGCGATCATTTCTAGAAGTTGATGGATGTGTCATGCCAGAACCACAACTTCCTCGTCCACCATAAGCTCCACGAGTGCAAGCTTCTAAAGCGCTTCATCACCAAGCCTCCTAGCAAGAAGGCAAAGCCCGAAGAAGCCGCCAAACCGGCGGAACAGGAGGACCTCGTTGAAGATTTTCCTAAACCAATGGGATGCCTCATGATCTTCGATGATTCCAAATCCTACTATGACAATTGCCTCCTCAAGGTGGCACACCGCGAGGTGCACGTGGTGGACCCCACCGTTCTGCAGTACCTACGGTGGTCGAAATTCCCGATCATCTTCAATCGCCATGACCATCCGAAGAGGATCCCTCACCTAGGGACCTACCCCTTGTCATCGAGCCAATTGTGGGCTCGAAGCGCCTCTCCAAGGTGCTCATGGACGGGGCGAGTGTCCTCAACGTTATGGACGTTGAGACCTTCCATGGCTTGGGGATTGCACGATCTATGTTGCGTCCTAGTCCGGTGCCATTCCACGACATCATCCCAGGCCACCAAGCCTACCCACTTGGGCGGATCATGTTGACTGTCATGTTCAGCGATGCCTCCAACTTCCGCATCGAGCGGTTAGAGTTCGAGGTAGCCAACTTCCCAGGGTCCTACAATACCATCCTCGGGAGACCATGCTCCGCCAAATTCATGGTCGTCCCCAACTACACCTACCTTATGCTGAAGATGCCCAGTACGCGCGGGATCATCACAGTGTCTGTCTCCTTGAAGGCCGCCTACACATGTGAGCAAGCCAATTGTGAGCTCGCCTCATTATTAACCGCTATAAAGGAGATAGCCGAGCTTTAGAAGGCTACCTCAAGGTGCCCTAGATGCTCCCAAGGCTGGCTCCGGCGCCTTCAAGTCCGTCGAGGACACGAAGGAAGTCCCGATTGATGCCGTCGACGCATCCAAACGTGTTTGCATTGGAGCAGCGCTCTCCAACAAATAGGAAGGCACACTTGTCGATTTCCTCCAAGCTAAACATGACATATTCATATTAAAGCCTATGAACATGCTAGAGATCCCAAGGGAAGTCATTGAGCACTCCCTGACCATCCACCCAACGGCTAGATTAGTCGCCCAAAGGCTTCGCCGCTTCAACGAGGAAAAGTGCAAGGCCATAGGCGAGGAGGTCGTGAAGCTCTTAGCTCCAGGGTTTGTAAGAGAAATACACCACTTAGTGTGGGTTGCAAATCATGTGCTAGTTAAGAAGTAGAATGGGAACTGGAGGGTGTGTGTTGACTACAAGGGCCTTAACAAGGCATGTCCGAAGGAGCCTTTTTCTCTCTTATGTATTGATCAGGTCATAGACTCCACCGTAGGGTGCAAGCTCCTTCCCTTTCTGGATGTCTACTCGGGCTATCACCAAATAGTCATGAAAGAGAGCGACCAACATGCCACCACATTCATCACCCCCTTTGGAACATTCTGCTATGTCTCCATGCCCTTCGGTTTGAAGAATGTTGGAGCAACATATCAGCGTTGCATGCTCTAGTGCTTCACCGACCAAGTCAGATGCAACATTAAAGTGTATGTCGACGACATCGTCGTGAAAACCAGGAAGTCCGATAACCTCATCACGGACCTAAAGGAGACGTTCACCAACCTCAGAAGGTTGTGGATCAATCTTAACCTCGAAAAGTGTGTGTTTGGGGTTCCTAAGGGTAAGCTTCTAGGCTTCATGGTCTTCGATCGCGGGATCGAAGCTAACCATGAAAAGATCGAAGCCATTCGACATATGGGCCCCATCCAAAACCTCAAAGGAATGCAGCGGCTGGTGGGATGGGTTACCACGCTTAATCGATTCGTGTCTAGGCTCGGAGAGAAGGGCATGCCCCTTTACAAACTCCTCAGGAAGAGCGACCATATTTCTTGGATCGTAGAAGCCCATAAGGCCCTCAATCGGATAAATGTGTTCCTAACTTCACCACCAGTCCTGGTCACACCTAAACCAGGTGAAATCCTCTTCCCCTACATCGTAGCCACCACCCAGGTGGTCAGTGCCGCACTAGTGGTGGAAAGAGAATACGAGGGTCACATACTCAAAGTATAGATACCTATTTACTTCATCAGCAAGGTACTGACCAAGTCCAAGGATCGATACCCTCAAATATAAAAGCTACTCTATGACGTCCTCATCGCCAAGTGGAAGCTAATACACTACTTCGATCAGCACTTCATGTCGATAGTGTCTATGACTCTCCTTGGGGAGATCGTTCACAATCATGATGCATCTGGGCGCATCACAAAATGGTCCCTCGAGCTCAATGGGCTTGACATCATCTACGTCCCTAGGACTGCGATCAAGTTCCAGGCTCTTGCCAACTTCGTCGTAGAATGGACGGAGGCACAAGCACATCCATTGGTCGAGGATCCAAAATACTGGACCATGTATTTCGATGGGTCCTACCTCAAGACAGGAAGCAGCACGAGCATCATTCATGTGTCGCCTTAGGGACACAAGCTCCGCTACACCATTCGCCTCCAGTTTGATGCCACCAATAATGTCACAGAATAGAGGCCCTCGTCAACGAGCTCTGAATCTCCAAGGTGGGGGCGTGATGACTCCTAATAAGGGGTGACTCCAAGTTGGTTGTCGACCAAGTCTTGAAGGAAATGGAGCTACACAACCCATGGATGTGCATGTATTATGGCAAGGTACGAAAGCTAGAAGAGAAGTTCAAAGGCTTTGAGCTGCACCACAACTATAGATGATTTACTCTAAGGCCGACAAGTTCTTGACCATCGCGCTAGGGTGAAATCCTATCGCAGATAGGGGTTTTGCCTCCAACCTCTACGATTCCTTCGCAAAGATCAAGCAACCGAAGGAAGAGCTAAGCAAGACAGCTAACGACCAAATTGACCTCGTGGCCCCGGCTCGGGTGCTAGTTGCAATGACCGACCAACAAGATTGGCGCCAGCCATTCATTGATCAATTTTCTAACGGGACCCTATCCGAGGACATTACTGAATCAAGGTGACTCTCTCATAAGGCAAAATCCTTCGCCCTCGTCGACATGCACTTTACAAGAAGAACGCCTCAAGAATCAAGTAGAAGTGCATCACAGTCGAGGAAGGACGATATTTACTCGCCGATGTGCATGGTGGAACATGCAGGCACCACGCGGCCCCATGGTCCCTCGTTGGCAAAGTGTACAGGCAAGGTTTTTTGGCCCACGACCATGGCTGATGTCGAGCACGTCGTCCGGACTTGTGAAGGCTGCCAGTACTCCGCGCGAAAACACACATGCTGGCTCAACCCCTGCAAACCATATCCGTCACCAGGCCCTTTGCGGTCTGGGGATCGGACTTGGTCGGCCCTTTAAGAAGGCACTTAGGGGCTTCACTCATCTACTCGTGACCATAGACAAGTTCACCAAGTGGATCGAGGCAAAACCTATCGCTAAGCTCAAGTCATCGGAGGTCGCCGCATTCTTCCACGACATCATTTATCGGTTTGGAATACCTAACTCCATCTTAAACGATAATAGAACTCAGTTTATAGGAGAACCCTTCCTCCAGTTTTGTGACAACTTCAACATTCACGTCGTCTATGCCGATGTGGCACACCCATGAATCAATGGCCAGGTCAAGCTCGCTAACGGCCTAATCCTATAATGCCTCAAGTCACGGATATTCGACAAGTCAAAGAAGTTCGCCGGGCGATGGGCAACAGAGTTGCTAGCCGTACTCTGGAGCTTATGTACCACCCCTTTTAGGGCAATGGGTTGCACGCCTTTCTTCCTTGCGTCAGGTGCAGAAGTGGTGCTCCCTTCTGAGTTGGAGTATGGATCTCCGAGGATCCAGGCCTACATAGATGAACAAGCAACGACGAACGCCCAACTCTCCGCCAACCTAATCGATGAAGCACGAGACGTGGTCGTCATACGCTCCGCCAAATATCAACAAGACTTGCAACGCTACCATGACCGACAGGTCCGTGGTAGATCATTCAATGTTGGCAACCTAGTGTTAAGAAGGGTCATGGCCACCAAGGACAAACACAAGCTCTTCCCACCATGGGAGGGATCGTTTATCGTCGCCTAGGTCCTACTCCTAAGAGTCTACCGACTTAAGGACATCAACGACAACCACTTGACTAACGCATGAAACATCGAAAACTTAAGGAAGTTCTACCCTTAAGTGTCATTTCTATTCATGTACTTTCATACTATAGCAAACAGAACATGTCGACCAAGTCACCACATTCTGCTTGGGGGCAAGAAAATGGCGGCCATATCCACGCTCTTCTATCTTAAGGAACTCTAGCGTACTCACCTGTCCTAAGATACATCTACGCCCAGAAGGACCCAGTGGCCACGACTACGATAACTCGGAATGACCAATCACAAGGACTCACTAGCAAAATAACATTAAAATAAAAGCACAACATTCATTCAGCTCCATCGTCTAAGTTCATTTACAAAAGAACTGAAGATGACTAGGGCTCGCCTAATGCTTCATGGATTTGGAGGCCGGGTCAGAATGAACTTCGTGTCAATAAGGCTCGCGATCGACCAGGCATGAGGGCGTACTTGTTCTTCAATGTCATCCAACTCCTCATCGCTACGGCCAGCAGCAAAGCCCTCCACGATCACAGTGGCATCAATCTCATCGAAGTTGGAGACCATCTGCCCAATGGCCATGCTGCTCCAGTGGAACGCACCTTCGACGACGACGCGCTCCACGTGGCAGGGCATCGCATGCAGCCAATTGATCAGACGAACCATGATCGGTGTCAGAGGAGAGAGGTGGGCACACACCGTGCCCATAGCTAGCCGAAGAGCCTAACGCTCCGTGCTTCACTCTAAGAGCGAGTTCTCTCCCTGGACCTGTGTGGCGACAACATCATCATCGGCAAGCGCGGGCTTGCACATCTCGTCCTCCGTCGCCTTCTTCAGCTCCTCCACCACTTTCCCGGTGTCTTGGGCATTAGAGAACATTTTCTGGAGCTCTGTGGAAGGAAAGGCTTGAGCAACCTAGAGTGTCAGTTGACAGAAACACACAACCAAAAGAAGGACTTACCTTCGACCGCCTTGCGCTCTCTTGAGAGCTCCAAGTTTGCCTCCTCTAGGCAAGCATTTTCCACCCTCAGGGTCCACTCGGCCTCCTTGGCCCAATGATTCAACTCATGCATGTCCCCCTGAAGATGGCCCCTCTCCTCTCGAAGGAGGTTCGCGCTGCTCCGCGCTCGCTACGTTGCGTGCGCAAGCACATCACCTCTCCACAAAGCCTTTCAGCCTCAGCACGAAGTGAGGCGAGCTCGTGCTTTCTCTCCTCCGAATGGGAGACCTCCGCATGCAGCTGCTCCACCTTCTGTCATGCAGTTAGCAACACCTCCCTCTGTGCCATCGATCGATAAAATAGGCGCTACAGAAAGCGATCAGACAATCACCAAAATGTTGGTAAAAAACAACGAGTAAAAATCAACAACGGGAAGAATGTTCACCTGGCCGATGGGGAGCAGGTCCCACATCATCATAGTGCAGGCTATCAACATCGCCTCCTCGAAATTGTCGAGGCAGCGCTCAATAGTCTCTAGACCTTTGTCAGCTCTAGCAGATGCTCCCTCGATGAGCTGCCATTGCTCCACATCCATATCCTCTCCTTCCAGGCCTTCGAGAATGATGGGGTGACCCCTCGGAACCTTATCCGAGAATGGGCAGCGCAGGGAGCACCACTCCCCGAGAAGAGGAGGGAGGGATGTCCGGTGAAGGCTAGGTCTTATCCGAGAATGGGCAGCGCAGGGAGCACCACTCCCCGAGAAGAGGAGGGAGGGATGTCCGGTGAAGGCTAGGTCTGGGCGACTGGGCCCCAACAACCCCCACTGCCGCAACACCTGAAGGCAAAGGGTCGAGGGCAGCGAGAATGGGACGACAAGTGTCGCGCCTAGCACCGGAGCCACACCAGGGGCAACCTATGCGACCACTTCAACTTCCTCTTGGGGACTAGTTTGGGTACTCTAGTATTGAAGTGGTTTAGAGGGATTGGAGAGTGTATAAATCCCCAATAGATCAAAAACTCTCATAATACATCTCAATCCACTCTAATCCCTTTCATTACTAGAGTACCCAAACTAGCCCTGGATGGATAGAGGAACCATCAACCTTAGGAGGAACCGCGCCGAGGGCGGACATGCTTGGGTCCCCTTGAACGACCAGCGAGGTTGGTGTGGTCGGTATGGGAGGGGTGTTCATCACCACAATAGTCGGCCCCTCCCTTTGTCGCGAGGGTCGCTTCCTTCACCATCTTGCACGACATGTACACACTGACGAAAAAACCAAATAAGAGCTCAGAACAAGGACATAGGCAGAAACAAAAGCAGTGAGAAAGCTTGGAGTATCACGAGGAACGCTTCCGAGCGGTGGGCCTCCTCTATGCTAAGGCCTTGTTTGGATAAAGAGGGATTGAAGTAGATTGAAGTGTATTTTAGGGATTGAAAGGGAAATTAGTTCATATTACACTTCAATACACCTTATACCACCTCAATCCACTCCAATCCAAGATTACCCAAACAAGCCCTAAAGGAACTACCACCGCCAACACGGAGGATGCTGGGGGAGGCGTTGTCACCAGCTCCTTCCCCTTGCGACGCTTCGATGGCGCAATGGGCGACAGAGGGTGCGATGCCACCAGCACCGTTCCCCTCGCCATGCCCAACCGACGTAGCAGGAGCGGAGGATGACACCATTGCCTCGACACTTTCCTCGCGATGCTCCGCAGGCGCCACGAGTGAAGCGGGGTCCACCGCCAGCTCTTCCCTTGGGGCCGGGGCACTTGAGCTAGCCTTGGCATCGCCATAGTGGGACGACCCGCTCACTGACGCTAGGGGCCCAATCCCGTTGGAGGCCGTGGAGCTCATGTCCTCCGTGTCGGTCGAAGGAGTATCTAGATCGAGTGAGAACTAACACTAAGGCTTGATTTGGTGACAAGGGAAACCCGAGAGGATTGGAGGGGATTGAGAGGGAAATAAACTAATTTCCCCCTCAATCTCCTTCGATCCTCCCGGGATCCCGGCTCACCAAATCAGCCCTAAGGGACTCTCTGGGATCCGAAGATACCTTGCACATTTCGAGTGCCACGTAGGATGTGGGCATGCCTCTTGAGTATCAAGGCGCTAGGTAGTTCGCTAATTATTGCGACGAGTGTCTGCCTGTCATGCATCACCAAAGTCCGTCACCGATATGAGGGCATGTACAACGAAGAGATATTAGATCAGTTTTCTAAATACAAGAGACACCTAAGGAACTTCATAATACAACTATGATCTTTTGGATCATAAATACAGTTGAGAGACAATGTGTATGGAGAGTTGTGTAATGTGTAGAGATAGTCTCTTCGTGAAGAGCCTATCTCTTGTATTTATTCAATTAACCCATAGATACCCTTCAAGAGACCCCATATTAAATGAGGTTGTACAAGCCATGATACACCCCATCGCGCTAAATGTGTGGTCAAGTCTTGGTCCCCTCGACGTGTCCTAGTTGTCGACTAGCTGAACCGTTCTTTCTAGAAAGTGGATAATTGTTGACCATTGGGAGTTGGGATGTTAAGGCATGTAATACCCCCAGACCTTATATCGATTTTCCAAGAGACAACTAAGAAATTGCATAATACAATCTTGAGTCCTCTAAATCATAAGTGCAGTTAAGAGACAATATATAGAGAGAGTTGTGTATATACGTACTTTTCGTGAAGAGTTGTCTCTTGTACTTTTTCCAATTAACCCCGACTCCTCAAGAGACCATACATTAAATAATGTTGTACGTGCCTCTAGTGTAGTATTATTTAGAGAGTTCTACGACACAAATTTCAAGACTGTTATATTCTATAAAATAAAATAAAATATAGATGAAACATTTATCTTTAATAGTAAGTTTTATTCTATAATTTTATAATTCATAGATAAATAGTAACCATGAGAGAAGAGTTTTATTTATATAAAACTTGTTATTTCTTTTTTTATTAAAAATAATACTCCCTCTGTCTCAAATTAGAATTCGTCTCACTTTTATGTGCCACGTTTGAACGGTTCGTCCTATTCATTTTTTTGAATTTTTTTTAAAGACACATTTAAAGTATATTATATGCTAAACAATATCACCGTAAAAATTAAATAATAATTATGAATTTTATAAATAAGACAAACCGGTCAAACTTAGGGTAAAAAAATCAAATGAATTATAAATTGAAACCGAGAAAATATTATATTATATAACAGATTATTTTTAAATACAAATAAAACTCTCATTAGGGGCCGGTAAGGTGTGCTGTACTGCTTTGCCATCCATCGCCAACGAAGTGAAGCGCCTATTCTGCTGCTCATGGCCCATGGACACGGAAAACAGTGGGATTTAAATGGGGGAGCACGGCGACAGGCGACACCGCGACAGCACAAGATAGCCGGAGGATTTGAAGATGGCAACGGCACTCAAATCGTGCCTGCACGCAGGTAGCCCACCACATGCGTCATTGTATTGTACATGTACCGGCGCACTGTCGCCGTACAGGTCGTGCACGCATCTCGGGTCCAAGGAGCGTTTATTGTAGCGTGAGCACCGCTGACGCCCGTGCCCCTTGCTGTCGTGTCGAGCCCCGGTTCGGCTTCGCGTCCTCGACTCCTCGGCTCCAAACCCGAGTTACGTCCCGTGGTACGGGGGTTGGTGGGCGGGTAGCTGACGGTTCGGCAGCTTCGGGGCTCGCCGCTGCCAACGGCCGACCGCAGTTCTCAGTGCCGGAGGGTGGACACCACTATATGTACGTACATATTTTTTTTAAAAAAATATCTATATATTATATTTATTTAACAGCGTTTTTATAACTAATTCTCTATACGGCACAGATTTATATTAAAATACACTTCTCTTCGGTTTTTTATACATTTATATTTATCATATCCTTAAATATCTTATGTATATATTTTAGTTTACTTAATCCTTTGTCTAAAATATAGAAAAGAATAGAGAAGAAAGATATAGAGAGGAGATGAAAGAGTATCAAGGAGGTTTTAGAGAAAACTGTTTAAAATTATAAAGAAAAGAATCTTTTCTACATTTAGGATAGAAGAACATATAAAGTTCCATCTCAGATAGCCTGGCTGCGTTGAATGATAAAAGTAGATCTGGCAGCCGCTCACACGGTGTAGTCCTATCCTTAGAACGACTATTCTACTATATGTTAGCGATCCTACAGTCAGCACGACTTTGATATCACTTATGTCACATCTGGTTTTAGAAGGCAAACCGAATGCAAACCATGTACGTGTCAGGATCAGCAATCCACGTACACAGTAGTTACATAATCAGACATCATCAAACAGTGCTCGAATAATAACATAAAAGAGGGTAATAGTTAATTACATCATGATGTCCGAGACATCCACATAATTAATAACAATTATCAAAGTGCGAAAACGAAAAGTAGATAAACACGGGGTTTGCCGCTAACCCACGCCTAGAACTCGTCGTACACATGAAACTCCTGGAAGTCCTCCTCCATGACTTCATCTTCTCTAAAAAAATATATACTATGTCCATGATTCCCAAAACTAGCCTCGGAGTTATTTTCATGATACTATCTTCAGTCATATCCTCTATATTCTCTTTTATAGACTCTAATATATTTACTATATTATATCTCATTTCTCTCGAGCAATATTCTCCATATCTCGTATGTACGTTACTAGTTAGATGTTCGTGTCGTGCATTGATACAGTTTCTATATATCAAACAGATAGACCTTGCTTAAATGAAATATTTATACAAACACGATCCAAATCCATAAATTTCTAGATCGCATCAAAGGAAGACAATCGAGGACTGGGACATGGTCAACACACACCGGTAGTCGGGCACGCCTCTAGATCTAACCAAACCAATGTCGAGTTAGGTGTACGGCAGTGCCATCCCTAATGGTGCGGCGGATCTGACGGTGCGCCTCACACGAATCTGAACGGGCGATGACGCCCTCGGATAGCGCGGTGCACCTGCGATTTTTCCCTAGAGATGATAGGTGACGGTGTGATGAGGAGAGAGATTGAGATAACGGACTATGAGGTATGTGGTGAGATGAGATAAAGTTTTTTCTCGTTTTTTTTTCACTCCCGAGATCAGGGATGACAAGGGCTGAGATACTAGACTATAGATGGTCAAATGAGTCGTGTCTGATGAGCCGGCCTGCCCGAGTCACGTCACATTTAATAGTGTCCAGCTCGACACAATTCAAAGTTGACTCATGCCGGTCAGTCTCAAGAATTGTGTGTGTCAGAGCACTCATCTCGGCTCGTGTAGTAGTCCATCCCGGAACGATTATTTTTATTTTCAAATTATTAGTGTATATATATATACAACATCTATTATTTGTATTGCACAATATTTACAATATTTATTACTTTTATATAATAAATGGAAGAGAATGTATCTGGTGCAAACCAACCTCTCCATGCAATCGTGCAAACTTCTAATCTGAACAAAATGATGTTGATCTAAAAGATGTAGGGACGTGGATAATTTTACACTTAACCGCCCGTTGTTAATCACACTTTTTCAAATTCCCCCTCCAACTCCTCCGCACGTCCCCTTATACTAACATCATGTGGTTCAGATTACAAGTTTGCACGGTTGCACGGAACTCGGAAGGGTTGGTTTGCACCAGATATGTTCCCTAAATGGAAATGTACTTTAGTGGTTACAAGATAAGCCTTGCTATTTCGATGTCATGGATTCCATGTATAAAAGATGGAGGATCGTTCTCTATAATATAGTTAAAGGATGCTTTAGAGGATAATATTAAAACGTACGTATTAGAAACAATTTTGTTTAAATATAGTGCAGGAGACTCTGATCGGAGTCGGTCTCAATCGCGACGTGACGTCAACAGTCAGCACCGTCCGAAACACGGCCTTAATTTCGGCAGGTAGAGATGGCCGGGGCAGCGGACGAGCTGTGTACTGTGCGTGTGCGGCGCGTGGCAGTGGACTGCTGGACTCGCTGATCTAGCTCGTGTGTCACTGTTGACCCAAAGTATTCTAGAATCTGGGTGCGGGCAATCATGTACGCATCTTCTTCAACGGCACTTTACACTTGTACAGTGTGTGTGCCATTGCCATGGCCGGACATGGGCCCGAGCAAACAGAGTCGCACTGCACTGTCCGGCGGCTACTGCCTCTGCTCCGGTAGTCTGGTCCCATCAACACTACTGTACTGATGGACTGACGGTGGGTGGGTCCATCCCGAAGCCCCGAAGTCCAGAACCAGTGTTTTTTTTTGTTTTGACAACATCATACAACTTATATACAATTTATATAAAATGAAATATAAAAACTCGTTGTTCCTTGAACAGTTAGCTGGGCTACGCATGGAGCTTCACAGCGTATGTGAATGGAAACTAAAGCAAACAGGCCCAGTTCGGGCCCAGGTCTTATAGTTTCTTCTGGTCCGTGTAGAAGGAGCTAAGAATGATCTCCCCAAAATAAGTTATTAGACCATATTATGTATCGTCCCACTACCACTACCACTGGGGCACTGCCAGACACGAAGCTATGATGACGTTAGAACAATTGCGACATGTATAATTTTTATTTAATATATGATTTTTTAAGTGATCTCTAGGTAAATCTCTTCTCTACTACTTATTAATGTTGCAATAGTAGTCTGTCATTCCCTGTTCTGCTCATTCCGTGTTCTGTCTTTCCGATTCCCTTCTCCCCGCGCAGAGTCCATTCTCATGTTCTGCCACTATTCTATATCTATTATTCTCATTCCCCCGCGCACTATATCTATTATTCTCATGTTCTGCCATCATTCTAGCCGACGCCTAAAAATACACATGGCCCCAAGGGGATTCGAACTCATGATCTCTCAAGCAAATGCTAGCACTAGCTACCACTACACCACATGTGTATTTATGTCTACATCTATAACAGAAAACACATCTACTACATCTCTTCCCAAGCCCACCTGCTACCTTTGCACAATGCGTAGTAGTAGATAAGTATCATCGAGATTCTTGAATTATATTTTTGGATTGAGGGAGTAGTATTTAAAGAAGAGCCTTGCATGGAATTTCTTTTGTTTGAATAATGTTTTCAACTTAATTTCCTTTTTTGCATGCGTGACATTTATTCTTCGTAATATTTTTTTCCATAGATCTGACTTTTGAGTCATATTTATAAACCAACGCCAAACATGAATCAATGTTTCTTACTTGAAAAACCCGAACAAACACCATTAGCAGGAGGCACTCGCGTTGGGGTCGCTCATCGACGACAAGAAGAAACTTGGCGACTGCCAGTTCGACCTCTAGAAACAGTCCTACGTGGCCGCATGTGCCGCTATGTACGACAAGCTCCGGCGCAGCCGCCACTTGGACGCGGTGCAGAGCGGCTGCTCCACGCTGTCCATCGTCAAGCAGGGGGACCTCATGGTCATCGCCAACGTCGGCGACTCTCGGGTTGTTCTGGGCACCGCATTCGACAACGACGCCATGACGTCGTCCAGCTCATCGTCCACCTGAAGCCCAACCTGCCATGTAAGTCGCTACTGACTGGCTATAAATTCTTGTGCGCTGAGACGATGGTTGTTGCTGACGTTGTATGAGTGTCCTTGTCGGGGACCATAATTAGGGGTACCCTCAAGGCTCCTAATTCTCAGCTGGTAACCCCCATCAGCATAAAGCTGCAAAGGCCTGATGGGTGCGATTAAGTCAGGGATCGGTCCGTTCAAGGGACATGATCACGCCTCGCCCGAGCCTAGCCTCGGACAAGGGCAGCCGACCCCGGAGGATCTCCGCCTTGCCCGAGGCCCCCCCTCCAGCGGCTAACGTATTTCCGGCTCGCCCGAGGCCCTATCTTCGCCAAGAAGCAACCCTGACCAAATCGCCGCGCCGACCGACCAAATCGCAGGAGCATTTAATGCAAAGGAGGCCTGACGCCTTTATCCTGACGCGCGCCCTTCAGCCGACAGAGCCGAAGTGACCGCCATCACTTCGCCGCTCCACTGACCGGCCTGACAGAAAGACAGCGCCGCCTGCGCCGCTCTGACTGCGGTGCCACATGACAGAGTGAGGCTGACAGGCAGTCAGGCCCGGCCGCAGGCACCATAGGAAGCTCCGCTTCGCCCGACCCAGGGCTCGGACTCGGGCTAAGTCCCTGAAGATGGCGAACTCCGCTCCGCCCGACCCAGGGCTCGGACTCGGGCTAAGTCCCGGAAGACGGCGAACTCCGCTCCGCCCGACCCAGGGCTCGGACTCGGGCTAAGTCCCAGAAGACGACGAACTCCGCTCCGCCCGACCCAGGGCTCGGACTTGGGCTCAGCCCCAGAAGACGACGAACTCCGCTCCGCCCGACCCGGGGCTCGCACTTGGGCTCAGCCCCAGAAGACGACGAACTCCGCTCCGCCTGACCCCAGGGCTCGGACTCCGCCCTGGCCTCAGCCGACGGTCTCCGCCTCGCCCGACCCAGGGGCTCGGACTCGACCTCGGCCACGGAAGACAGACTCGACCTCGGCTTCGGAGGAGCTTCCACATCGCCCAACCTAGGGCGCAGACCAGCCACGTCAACAGGAGGAGCCATCATCACCCTACCCCAAGCTGACTCGGGCCACGGGGAATAAGACCAGCATCCCATCTGGCTCGCTCCGCCAGATAGGCAATGATGGCGCCCCGCATACTCTGTGACGACGGCGGCTCTCAGCCCCCTTACGGAAGCAAGAGGACGTCAGCAAGGACTCAACAGCTCCGACAGCTGTCCCTCCGCCAAGCTCCAGCGCTCCTCCGACGGCCACGACATCACACCAGCTGGGTGCCAAAATCTCTCCGGCTGCCACAACAGCATGTACTTAGGGCGCTAGCTCTCCTCCGCTAGGCACGTAGCACTCTGCTACACCCCCCATTGTACACCTGGATCCTCTCCTTACGCCTATGAAAGGAAGGACCAGGGTCCTCTTAGAGAGGGTTGGCCGCGCGGGGACGAGGACGAGACAGGCGCTCGCGTGAGGCCGCTCGCTCCCTCTCCCGTGTGGACGCTTGTAACCCCCTACTGCAAGCGCACCCGACCTGGGCGTGGGACGAACACGAAGGCCGCGGGATTTCCACCTCTCTCACGCCCATCTCCGGCCACCTCACTCCCCCCCTTCGCGCTCGGCCTCGCGCCGACCCATCTGGGCTGGGGCACGCGGCGACATTTCACTCGTCGGCTTAGGGACCCCCCGGTCTCAGAACACCGACAGTTGGCGCGCCAGGTAGGGGCCTGCTGCGTGTTGACGAATAGCTTCCCGTTAAGCTCCAGATGGGCAGTCTCCAGCAACCTCTCCGACCCGGGACGGTGCTCTGTTTCGGGAGCCTTGAGTTCATGTCCCTCGACGGCGGCTACAACATGATACTCCTTCCACCGCCGAACGACCGCGACAATGGCGGCCGATAGCCCGCCCGCCGGCGGCGGAATCGACGACGTCTTGATAGTCGCCTAGAGGGGGGTGAATAGGGCGAAACTGAAATTTACAAATATAAACACAACTACAAGCCGGGTTAGCGTTAGAAATATAAACGAGTCCGCGAGAGAGGGTGAAAAACAAATCGCAAGCAAATGAAGAGTGTGACACGTGGATTTGTTTTACCGAGGTTCGGTTCTCGCAAACCTACTCCCCGTTGAGGAGGCCACAAAGGCCGGGTCTCTTTCAACCCTTCCCTCTCTCAAACGGTCCCTCGGACCGAGTGAGCTTCTCTTCTCAAATCACTTGGGAATCAAACTTCCCGCAAGGACCACCACACAATTGGTGTCTCTTGCCTCAATTACAAGTGAGAGTTTGATCACAAGAAAGAATGCGAAAGAAAAGAAGCGATCCAAGCGCAAGAGCTCAAATGAACACAACAAATCACTCTCTCTAGTCACTAAGGCTTTGTATGGAGTTGGGAGAGGATTTGATCTCTTTTGGTGTGCTTTGCAATGAATGCTAGCTCTTGTATAGTGGTTGGAAGCTGGTAAACTTGGATGCCATGAATGGTGGGGTGGTTGGGGTATTTATAGCCCCAACCACCAAACATGACCGTTGGTGGAGGCTGTCTGTCGTATGGTGCACCGGACAGTCCGGTGCACACCGAACATGTCCGGTGCGCCAGCCACGTCACCAATGCCGTTGGATTCCGACCGTTGGAGCTTCTGACTTCTAGGCCCGCCTGGATGTCCGGTGCACACCGGACATGTACTGTTCAATGTCCGGTGCGCCAGTATGGGCGTGCCTGACTTCTGCGCGCTTCTGGCGCGCATTGAATGCGCCTGCAGTGACCGTTGGCGCGAAGTAGCCGTTGCTCTGCTGGTTCACCGGACAGTCTGGTGTACACCAGACATGTCCGGTGAATTATAGCGGAGCAGCTGCTGCGTTTTTCCGAGGCTGGCGAGTTCCGGAGGCCGCTCTTCCTTGGAGCACCGGACACTGTCCGGTGTACACCGGACAGTCCGGTGAATTATAGCGGGGCGCCTCTGGAAATTCCCGAAGGTGCCAAGTTGGAGTTGGAGTCCTCTGGTGCACCGGACACTGTCCGGTGTACACCGGACAGTCCGGTGCCCCAGACCAGAGGTGCCTTCGGTTGTCCCTTTGCTCCTTTGTTGAATCCAATATTTGATCTTTTTATTGGCTAAGTGTGAACCTTTTACACCTGTATAACTTATACACTAGAGCAAACTAGTTAGTCCAATTATTTGTGTTGGGCAATTCAACCACCAAAATTATTTAGGAACTAGGTGTAAGCCTAATTCCCTTTCAATCTCCCCCTTTTTGGTGATTGATGCCAACACAAATCAAAGCAAATATAGAAGTACATAATTGAACTAGTTTGCATAATGTAAGTGCAAAGGTTGCTTGGAATTGAGCCAATATAAATACTTACAAGATATGCATGGATTGTTTCTTTATTTTTGACATTTTGGATCACGCTTGCACCACATGTTCTTTTGCAAATAGTCAAAGGTAGATGAGTATAATTTTGCAAAGCATCTTTAAGATTTGAAATTTTCTCCCCTGTTTCAAATGCTTTTCCTTTGACTAAACAAAACTCCCCCTAAATGAGATCCTCCTCTTAGTGTTCAAGATGGTTTTGATATATCATTTTTGAAATACTACTTTCTCCCCCTTTTTGAACACAATAGGATACCAATTTGAAAATATTCTTTGACAAACTAAGTTTTTGAAGTTGGTGGTGGTGCGGTCCTTTTGCTTTTGGCTATTACTCTCTCCCCCTTTGGCATGAATCGCCAAAAACGGAGTCATTAGAGCCCTTGAAGAACTTTCTTCCCCTTTGGTCAAACAAATAAATGAGTTAAGATTATACCAAAGACGAAGTCCTTTTGCTTGGTGCTCATGCTTTCTCCCCAAAAAATGGAGAGTCGCTTGGAGTGACGGCGAAGGAAGAGTTATGGAGTGGAAGCCTTTGTCTTCACCGAAGACTCCAATTCCCTTTCAATACCCCTATGACTTGGTTTGAAATGGACTTGAAAAACACATTAGTCATAGCATATGAAAGAGACATGATCAAAGGTATATAAAAGTGCTATGTGTGCAATTTAGCAAAAGAAATTTCGCGAATCAAGAATATTGAGCTCATGCCTAAGTTTGTTAAAAGTTTGTTCATCAAGAGGCTTGGTAAAGATATCGGCTAATTGATCTTTAGTATTAATGTAAGAAATCTCGATATCTCCCTTTTGTTGGTGATCCCTAAGAAAATGATACCGAATGGCTATGTGTTTAGTGCTGCTATGCTCGACGGGATTATCCGCCATCTTGATTGCACTCTCATTATCACATAGCAAAGGGACTTTGGTTAATTTGTAACCGTAGTCCCGCAGGGTTTGCCTCATCCAAAGCAATTGCGCACAACAATGGCCTGCGACAATGTACTCGGCTTCGGCGGTGGAAAGAGCGACCGAATTTTGCTTCTTTGAAGCCCAAGACACCAAGGATCTTCCCAAGAACTGGCAAGTCCCCGATGTGCTCTTCCTATTAATCTTACACCCCGCCCAATCGGCATCCGAATAACCAATCAAATCAAATGTGGATCCCCTAGGATACCAAAGCCCAAACTTAGGAGTATAAGCCAAATATCTCAAGATTCGTTTTACGACCGTAAGGTGAGCTTCCTTAGGGTCGGCTTGGAATCTTGCACACATGCATACGGAAAGCATAATATCCGGTCGTGATGCACATAAATAGAGTAAAGAACCTATCATCGACCGGTATACCTTTTGATCCACGGACTTACCTCCCGTGTCGAGGTCGAGATGCCCATTAGTTCCCATGGGTGTCTTGATGGGCTTGGCATCCTTCATCCCAAACTTGTTTAGAATGTCTTGAGTATATTTCGTTTGGCTAATGAAGGTGCCCTCTTGGAGTTGCTTCACTTGAAATCCCAAGAAGTACTTTAACTCCCCCATCATAGACATCTCGAATTTTTGTGTCATGATCCTACTAAATTCTTCACATGTAGACTTGTTAGTAGACCCAAATATAATATCATCAACATAAATTTGGCATACAAACAAGTCATTATCAAGAGTTTTAGTGAATAGAGTAGGATCGGCCTTTCCGACTTTGAATTCATTAGTGATAAGGAAATCTCTAAGGCATTCATACCATGCTCTTGGGGCTTGCTTGAGCCCATAAAGCGCCTTAGAGAGTTTATAGACATGGTTAGGGTACTCACTATCTTCAAAGCCGGGAGGTTGCTCAACATAGACCTCTTCCTTGATTGGTCCATTGAGGAATGCACTCTTCACGTCCATTTGGTAAAGCTTGAAGCCATGGTAAGTAGCATAGGCTAATAATATGCGAATTGACTCAAGCCTAGCTACGGGTGCATAGGTTTCACCAAAATCCAAACCTTCGACTTGAGAGTATCCCTTGGCTACAAGTCGAGCTTTGTTCCTTGTCACCACACCATGCTCATCTTGCTTGTTGCGGAAGACCCATTTGGTTCCTACAACATTTTGATTAGGACGTGGAACTAAATGCCATACCTCATTCCTAGTGAAGTTGTTGAGCTCCTCTTGCATCGCCACCACCCAATCCGAATCTTGTAGTGCTTCCTCTATCCTGTGTGGCTCAATAGAGGAAACAAAAGAGTAATGCTCACAAAAATGTGCAACACGAGATCTAGTGGTTACCCCCTTATGAATGTCGCCTAGGATGGTGTCGACGGGGTGATCTCGTTGGATTGCTTGGTGGACTCTTGGGTGTGGCGGTCTTTGCTCTTCATCCTACTTGTCTTGATCATTTGCATCTCCCCCTTGATCATTGCCGTCATCTTGAGGTGGCTCATTTGTTCGATCTTCTACTTCATCAACTTGAGCTTCATCCTCATTTTGGGTTGGCGGAGATGCTTGCGTGGAGGAGGATGGTTGATCTTGTGCATGTGGAGGCTCTTCGGATTCCTTAGGACACACATCCCCAATTGACATGTTCCTTAGCGCGATGCACGGAGCCTCTTCATCACCTATCTCATCAAGATCAACTTGCTCTACTTGAGAGCCGTTAGTCTCATCAAACACAACGTCACAAGAAACTTCAACTAGTCCTGAGGACTTGTTAAAGACTCTATATGCCCTTGTGTTTGAATCATATCCTAGTAAAAAGCCTTCTACAGTTTTAGGAGCAAATTTAGATTTTCTACCTCTCTTAACAAGAATAAAACATTTGCTACCAAAAACTCTAAAATATGAAATATTTGGCTTTTTACCGGTTAGGAGTTCATAGGATGTCTTCTTGAGGATTCGGTGTAGATATAACCGGTTGATGGCGTAGCAGGCAGTGTTGACCGCCTCGGCCCAAAACCGATCCGGTGTCTTGTACTCATCAAGCATGGTCCTCGCCATGTCCAAAAGAGTTCGATTCTTCCTCTCTACTACACCATTTTGTTGTGGTGTGTAGGGAGAGGAGAACTCATGCTTTATGCCCTCCTCCTCAAGGAAGCCTTCGATTTGAGAGTTCTTGAACTCCGTCCCGTTGTCGCTTCTGATTTTCTTGATCTTTAAGCCAAACTCATTTTGAGCCCGTCTCAAGAATCCTTTTAAGATCTCTTGGGTTTGAGATTTTTCCTGCAAAAAGAATACCCAAGTGAAGCGAGAATAATCATCCACTATTACAAGACAATACTTACTCCCGCCGATGCTTATGTAAGCAATCGGGCCGAATAGATCCATGTGGAGTAGCTCAAGCGGCCTGTCGGTCGTCATGATGTTCTTGTGTGGATGATGGGCACCAACTTGCTTTCCTGCTTGGCATGCGCTACAAACCCTGTCTTTCTCAAAATGAACATTGGTTAGTCCTAAAATGTGCTCTCCCTTTAGAAGCTTATGAAGATTCTTCATCCCAACATGGGCTAGTCGGCGGTGCCAGAGCCAACCCATGTTAGTCTTAGCAATTAAGCATGTGTCGAGTTCAGTTCTATCAAAATCTACTAAGTATAGCTGACCCTCTAACACACCCTTAAATGCTATTGAATCATCACTTCTTCTAAAGACAGTGACACCTACATCAGTGAAAAGACAGTTGTAACCCATTTTGCATAATTGAGATACAGAAAGCAAATTGTAATCTAATGAATCTACAAGAAAAACATTGGAAATAGAATGGTCAGGAGATATAGCTATTTTACCAAGACCTTTGACCAAACCTTGATTTCCATCCCCAAATGTGATAGCTCGTTGAGGATCTTGGTTTTTCTCGTAGGAGGAGAACATTTTCTTCTCCCCTGTCATGTGGTTTGTGCACCCACTGTCGATGATCCAACTTGAGCCCCCGGATGCATAAACCTGCAAAACAAGTTTAGTTCTTGACTTTAGGTACCCAAATGGTTTTGGGTCCTTTGGCATTAGATACAAGAACTTTGGGTACCCAAACACAAGTCTTTGACCCCTTGTGTTTGCCCCCAACATATTTGGCAACTACTTTGCCGGATTTGTTAGTCAACACATAAGATGCATCAAAAGTTTTAAATGAAATGCTATGTTCATTTGATGCACTAGGAATTTTCTTCTTAGGCAACTTAGCACGAGTTGGTTGCCTAGAGCTAGATGTCTCACCCTTATACATAAAAGCATGGTTAGGGCCAGAGTGAGACTTCCTAGAATGAATTCTCCTAATTTTGTCCTCGGGATAACCGGCAGGGTATAAAATGTAACCCTCGTTATCCTGAGGCATGGGAGCCTTGCCCTTAACAAAGTTAGACAATCTTTTAGGAGGGGCATTAGGTTTGACATTGTCTCCCCTTTGGAAGCCAATGCCATCCTTGATGCCGGGGCGTCTCCCATTATAAAGCATGCTACGAGCAAATTTGAATATTTCATTCTCTAAGTTATGCTCGACAATTTTAGCATCTAATTTTGCTATATGATCATTTTGTTGTTTAATTAAAGACATGTGATCATGAATAGCATTAATATCAACATCTTTACATCTAGTACAAATAGATACATGCTCAATTATAGATGTAGATGGTTTGCAAGAGTTTAGTTCAACAACCTTAGCATGTAACATATCATTCTTAGTTCTAAGGTCGGAAATTGTAGCATTGCAAACATCAAAATCTTTAGCCTTAGCAAGCAATTTTTTATTTTCATTTCTAAGGCTAGCAAGTGAAATGTTCAATTCTTCAATCCTAGCAAGCAAATCAACATTATCATCTCTAGGATTGGAAGTTGAAACAATACAAACATGATAATCAACCTTAGCTAATAAATTAGCATTTTCATTTCTAAGGTTGTCTATTGTCTCATGGCAAGTGCTTAGCTCACTAGATAGTTTTTCACATTTCTCAATTTCTAGAGCATAAGCATTTTTAACCTTAACATGTTTCTTATTTTCCTTAATTAGGAAGTCCTCTTGAGAATCCAAAAGGTCATCCTTTTCATGAATAACACTAATTAATTCATTTAATTTTTCTTTTTGTTGCATGTTTAGGTCGACAAAAATGGTACGCAAATTATTTTCCTCATCACTATCATTATCATCACTAGAGGATTCATATTTAGTGGAGGATTTAGATTTAACCTTCTTCCTTTTGCCGTCCTTTGCCATGAGGCACTTGTGGCCGACGTTGGGGAAGAGGAGTCCCTTGGTGACGGCGATGTTGGCGGCGTCCTCGTCGTCGGAGGAGTCGGTGGAGCTCTCGTCGGAGTCCCACTCACGGCACACGTGGGCATCGCCGCCCCTCTTCTTGTGGTACCTCTTCTTATCTCTCCTCTTGCCCTTCTTGTCGTTATCCCTGTCACTGTCACTTGATAATGGACATTTAGCAATAAAGTGACCGGGCTTACCACACTTGTAGCAAACCTTCTTGGAACGGGATTTGTAATCCTTCCCCTTCCGTTGCTTGAGGATTTGGCGAAAGCTTTTGATGATTAAAGCCATCTCCTCGTTGTCGAGCTTTGAAGCGTCAATTGGTTGTCTACTTGGTGTATACTCCTCCTTCTTCTCCTCCGTCGCCTTAAATGCCACCGGTTGAGCTTCGGACGTGGAGGGTTCATCAAGCTCGTTGATCTTCTTTGAGCCCTTGATCATACATTCAAAGCTCACAAAATTCCCGATAACTTCCTCGGGGGTCATTGATGTATATCTAGGATTACCACGAATTAATTGAACTTGAGTGGGGTTAAGGAAGATGAGTGATCTAAGAATAACCTTAACCACCTCGTGGTCATCCCATTTCTTGCTACCGAGGTTGCGCACTTGGTTCACCAAGGTTTTGAGCCGGTTGTACATATCTTGTGGCTCCTCCCCTTGGCGAAGACGGAAGCGACCGAGCTCCCCCTCGATCGTCTCCCGCTTGGTAATCTTGGTAAGTTCATCACCCTCGTGCGCGGTCTTGAGTAAGTCCCAAATCTCCTTTGCATTCTTCAACCCTTGCACCTTGTTGTACTCCTCCTTGCTTAGAGAGGCGAGGAGTATGGTTGTAGCTTGAGAGTTGAAATGCTCGATTTGGGCCACTTCGTCCTCATCATAGTCTTCATCCCCTACGGATGGTACCTGTTGAAAGCTCTCTTGTGAGTTTTGGTGTTTGGATGACAACTTAATTAAAGGACTAACAAGTGTACTAAGTGTTGAACATGTGCTTAAGGTAAAGCCTACAGGGTTCAACACAAGTGAACAAATGTGATGGTCCAAGAACTGGATTATGGATACATAATGGACATCACAAGTAAGATGGACATTGCATAAAGTGAGACTCGGGTGCGTAGCTCGGAGACAACTGATCAAGCCAAGGACGGAGGCAAGAAAAGCTTCGAGGTACCAAATGCACGGGAGAAGGTCAAGGAGGCTGAGGAACCCAAAGCCAAGGGTGAAGAAGAAGGCTTGCAAAGTCAAGGGTGATCGAGTTGAGAACAGCTACGGCACATCAAGGATCACTACATAAGGACGTGACTTACAGCCAATGAGGTAACAACTATAGTTATGTGGTGTAAGTCATAAGGCTCAAGATCAAGCTCTAAGGAGGAGATCAAGGTCACTAGAAGGAGAACAAGTGTCAAAACCAGAACTGGAAGCAGCCCAAAAGAGCTAAGTTCACTTTGATCTTTAGTTTGGGTTGTTCCTATGTTTGGAGATGTTCTATGTGACCTTTACAGGATGTTGGAGCCAAGCGATGTCAATCTAGATCAAGTCAAGCCAACTTGATGATTTATGAGTCCAACATCAAAGCTCAAGCATGTGAAATGCTATAGATGTAATGATTAATAGAAGGTATGTTTCTAGACTTAGTACATTGGTTTTGGGGACTAATATACTTGTCTAAGTGTTAGAAACAGAAAGAAGAAGAAAAGGGAAGAGGTGCGAAAGGCTTGGCTGTGTACAACCAAGACTTAGTTCAGTCTGGCACACCGGACTGTCCGGTGGTGCACCGGACAGTGTCAGGTGCGCCAGGCTGAACTCTGGCGAACTGGACGCTCTCGGGAATTCACCGGCGACGTACGACTATAATTCACCGGAATGTCCGGTGTGCACCGGACTGTCCGGTGAGCCAACGGTCGGCCGGACCAACGGTCGGCCGCGCGATCTGCCCGGGACACGTGGCCGAGCCAACGACTAGATGGAGGCACCGGACTGTCCGGTGTGCACCGGACATGTCCGGTGTGCACCGGACATTTCCGGTGCGCCAACGGCTCCAAGACTGCCAACGGTCGGCTTCGACGTAGAAGGAAAGAAATCGGGCACCGGACTGTCCGGTGCGCCACCCGACAGAAGGCAAGATTTGCCTTCCTGGATTGCTTCCAACGGCTCCTAGGCCCCTTGTGCCTATAAAAGGGACCCCTAGGCGCCTCCAGCAAAATACAAGTGCAGCCAACAAGTGTAGACTTCACTGGAATCAATTCTCGCTCTCCCTCTTGTGTGTAACTCTATAGTTTGTGTAGAAGGCACAACTATAAGCCTTTAGAGAGAGGAGTAGTGCTGCTAAGAGCTAGAGCAAGGTCTTGAGCGTATCGTTACTCTGCCGGGGTGCTGCCAAGAAGTTTGTAAGCAGCCACGGTTCTGTTGTAACCCCACTCAATAGTGAAAGGCTCTATCTGTCATACTGACAGATCTGAGCAAACGGAGGAAGGAGTTGAAATAGACTCCAAGCCCAGGTGTGGCTAACTCCAACGAGGACTAGGCAAGCATTTCAGGCTTGGCCGAACCTCGGGATAAATCCTTGCGTCTGTGTGCTCTGTTCTGTATTGTATCCTGACTCTCTGTCTTACTCGTCTTTATATCTGCACTTCAATACTTATCTGTGGTATAAGCTTTATTTGAAGTGCAGGACTTTTTGAGATAGGATCTTCTATTCCGCTGCAACCTACTCGAAGAGTCTTCTCACTCCACTGCGTACTAAGTCTTCGAGTAGAGTAAGAATTCAAGTTTTAAAGTAATAAGTTTTTATTCGCCTATTCACCCCCCCTCTAGGCGACATCCAGATCCTGTTCCCGGGTCAAAGGGAACTTTCAATTGGTATCGGAGCTAGGCCTCTCCAGTGTGGGCTTAGCCGTCCGGAGATAACGATGTCATCACAAGAGGTAACTGTAGAAATTCTTTTAGGCGATGGCTCTAATTACAAATCTTGGTCTGTCTCTATTTATAATGCTTTCATGAGTGTTGATTCTGATTTGAGACGGATCTTTAGTAGAAGTATTTTTCCATCTGATATTAGTAAAAATCCCTCTAATGATGAACTAAGATGTTTTTCTCTCAATCACCGTGCTTGCAGCATCTTAGTTGATTCTCTTTCTAGAGGTGCTTATTTTGCCATCATGAGTAGTGGTAATGATTTAATTGTTGATGCTCATGATTTATGGAATAGAATTAAAGTAAAATATTGTGTGGCAAATTGTACTGCTTCTACTCCCCATATTGCTTGTGAGACTAACCTTTCAAAAGGAGAAGATCAAGAACGATGGGCACCCAACGATGAATCCACCTCGTCGATAGGTTTGTCTTCCACTAGTTATAAATGTCTTATTGCTAACAATGATGATGGAGACGAAAGCGATGATGAGGAGGAATATGAGGATGATAGCGAGGATGAGTCTTCATCACCACAAGGTACATTTTCCTGTACTGCTTCCACTAATAATAATGACAGGGAAAATAAGACCGGTGATGTGGAAGAAGAGGAGATTCGCCGGTTCTACACCCATCTCAACAAAGAAGACAAAGTGCTCTTGGTTAAATTGTGGAGGAGGAACAAGGAACAAGGCGAGACGCTTCTCAGGCTAGAGGAGACTCTCATCAAAACCAACGACAGCCTGGAGAAGATGACCAAAGAACATGAGGAGCTAAAGTGCTCTCATGATAATTTGGTCCAACGGTATGAATCTATTTTATTTGAGCAAAGAAATAATCATGATGTATTATCTGATGTTGCTCAACTTAAAACTGAAAATTCTATGCTTAAGAGTCAAGTAGAAATGATAAATTTAGAAAAACTTGCTCTAAGTGAAAAATATGATATGCTATCTTATTCTCATAATGAATTAGTTGATGACCATATCATGCTTAATATTGCTCATGAGGTTGTAATTTCAAACTTAAATTCATGTGAACCCCATTCTCGCACATGTGCGCATTTGAATTGTATATCATCATGTGCTAACCCCTGTTGCTCAAAAGAAAGCCAATCATTGATTGAGCAACAAGTTTTAGGGTCACAAAAGAAATTCTGTGGGAATAAGAAGCAACGACAACTGAGGAGAAGACGCTTAGCTCAACTCTCTCAAGATATCCACGGGCGCGTGGTGAAGAAGCTTGAGAAAGGAAAAACTGCAGCAAGTGTTAAGCTCAATAAGAAGAATGTTCCCAAAGCTATAAATGAAGAAATCAACATGAACGAGGAAAAAGGTAAAAATTCAATTAGTCATGTTGTTTGTACTAATCATCTCTCCATGACCTTCAAGCACAAAAAGGGAAGAGGAAAAAGGAGGTGTTTCAAATGCAAGGAGATATGCCACCTCATCGCATCCTGTCCGTACAAGGACAAGGATGAAGGGACAAGAAGTTGCTTTGGATGCAAAAATAAGGACCACATTATCACTTCATGTCCGGTCATGAAGAATCAAGGATGTGCATCCTCCAAGATGACCCTCACCAAAGAAAATGACGAACAGCAAGTGTCATGTCAGGTTGAGCGACGCTTCTGCTACAAATGTGGTGAGCAGGGTCATATATCAAAGGTATGTTATAAAGGTAAGATTCCTAAAGAAGTGAATGTGTGTCAATCTCATTCGCTTAGGAGACCCAAATCATACACTTGTGCTAGATCTATAATGAGATCACCTAGAACTAGCACAAAGGCCATTTGGGTACCAAAGGCACATTTAGATGATCATTATGGACCCATCCCGAGATGGGTACCAAACTGCGCTAACTAGACCATGCAGGTGCCTTGAGATGGACTGGAGACCATGGGAGAGATTAAGACGGTTATCTAAAACTCTATGCTTAAGCTGTTAATTGTTTTGGTGTTTATTGACCCAAGGTTGAATTATTGTGAAACACTAATCCCATGTTCATCTCAAGTGAAATAAAGTGTATAGGTCATGAATCATTATTGGTGAATCAAGTAAAGGACCTTGATGAGAATCTACAACATGCTCTCCAAAGGACGGTACCCCATGTATTTTAAGTACATAATTGCAATTTAGTATTGCTCTTAAGTTGACTTGTTGTGCTACCTGTCTTTGGAGTAGTTATGCTTTATGATTGCCTGTGTAAATGAATCATAATGATGTTTGCTTAATCATGACTGGTGCTATATAGGATATATCTTTTGAATCATTCATGGGTAGCTATTTCATTTGTTATATCCACAACGATTAACTCTCTTGGTGTATATGGATAAACCTGTAACTTTTTGCAAGTCATGCTATGTGCAATTATGACATTTTGTTTAGTCCATGTTCACATGATTACCCTAGTTTAGTATTGTGTGAATTTCAAATCCATGAGCTATGAGGTGCGCTCTCATAAAGGCAAAGGTATGGAAAATGGAGCTATACAATTTCATTAAATATTCTTGAAATTCCATTCATTGTGATCATAGCTATGTTCGTGTCTTTCAATTGGTAATATCTTGGTTTAGGTAATTTATGCCTTTAAAATGTTGTTTCTTTTGTGCACCTAAGAAACCTTCTTAATCATGACATGCTTAGATATTTCGCTTTATATACATGATTGTGTTGATCTTCAATTGGTATATGCAATGATAGTTAAATATGAAGCATGTACATGTTGAGTAAATGTTAGACTTCCTTGAGTATTGAATTGGCTTAGGTGCCACTGAGGCATGCATTGTTGTATTTAGTCAACCTTTCATTTAGCCTTCAATTGGTGTTAAGTGGCTTTTCAAAGTGGTATCTTTGTGTGATGAAAGTGGTAGAATATGCCTTGACCAAGGTATGTTGTGATCCCCTCTAGTTCTAAGGAAGCTAGAATGTGCAAAGTGCAAGTCATTCAAATACTTGATGCACGACTTGAGGGGGAGCACACATAACTTGTGTCTTTTGAGACTAACTGTTTCTTGAGCAATCTTGTATAGTCTCTAGGTGGAAAAGAGAAGATAAGCAAGAAATGGAGCAATCAGGACTTGGGTACCTCTGTAAGTCAAGAAATTGGTATCTCAAGTCGTGAGTAAGTGCACATTTTTAGATTGCTCATGCTCTATAATATCTGGTGATAATAGATGCTTATTCTTAAATATCATGGAGCTATGATAATAAATGAACTTTGCAATTGGTATCTTTCAATTGGTGGCCATGATAGTCTGCTTCAATTGACATCTTTTGATAATCATTAGAATAGAAGTTTCTTCTTGCGCCCAATACTATAACTTGTTCTAAGTTTGGTGTCTTAGCAACAAGGAAAAGTCAGGATAAAGAATCAGGCACAAGTGTGGAAAAGCTCTCGAGAGATTAAATACTTTCAAGATGGGAAGTACACTACAACATGGTAAAGGTACAAAAGGAAGTATTAATCTTTTTGCATATATGTATCTTACCTAAACGTGATAGTGCATATGTTCAATAAGAAAGGGGGAGTTTTGATAGTCGTTTTTCCTCCTTAAACACCCTGCTATCCCTTGACATCATCCTATGTTTTTGCTTGAGTATGGTTTTTGGTGTTTGATGTCAAAGGGGGAGAAGTTGTGCATTAAAGCTTATCTCAACCTGAGAGGAAAGCTTATCCTAATGGGTGATGTGTTAGTTTGAGCTTTGCCAAGTGTGATATTCATATGTTTCTTGCAGTATTATACGTATTGATCATATGGACTAGACTAGTGTTTTATATTCATATGTTTCTTGCAGTATTATACGTGTTGATCATATGGACTAGACTAGTGTTTCCGCTGCGATGAATTATTTGGCTTCTATAGTGAAATAGATAGTCATGTGGTTAATGGTGCTTTAAGATTGCTTTAAATTGATATCTTAGTTTAAATTGGTATCTTAATGGTGAATAGTGGTAGGTTGATATTCCTGTGATATATCCACTAATTTGAATGGTGTTTAACTCTGATTATGTGCATTTGTGTGTTATAGCATCATGGTTTGATTCTTGACATAATGCATCCTAAAAAGTGCTAAGGTGTAGAAATGTTTCAATTTTCCTAAGTATGTGCAAATTGACGTTTGTGGTCAAAATTAGGTTTTTGAAGTAAGCACTTATTTAGGGGGAGCATTCTATAATCTTAGAATTCAAATTTGTGCTTCAAATCTTATTCTTATGTAAGCTTTAATTGTGTTGCTATCAATCACCAAAAAGGGGGAGATTGAAAGCTCTCTTGTGAGTTTGGTGTTTGGATGACAACTCAATTAAAGGACTAACAAGTGTACTAAGTGTTGAACAGGTGCTTAAGGTAAAGCCTACAGGGTTCAACACAAGTGAACAAATGTGATGGTCCAAGAACTGGATTATGGATACATAATGGACATCACAAGTAAGATGAACATTGCATAAAGTGAGACTCGGGTGCGTAGCTCGGAGACAACTGATCAAGCCAAGGACGGAGGCAAGAAAAGCTTCGAGGTACCAAATGCACGGGAGAAGGTCAAGGAGGCTGAGGAACCCAAAGCCAAGGGTGAAGAAGAAGGCTTGCAAAGTCAAGGGTGATCGAGTTGAGAACAGCTACGACACATCAAGGATCACTACATAAGGATGTGACTTACAGCCAATGAGGTAACAGCTATAGTTATGTGGTGTAAGTCATAAGGCTCAAGATCAAGCTCTAAGGAGGAGATCAAGGTCACTAGAAGGAGAACAAGTGTCAAAACCAGAACTGGAAGCAGCCCAAAAGAGCTAAGTTCACTTTGATCTTTAGTTTGGGTTGTTCCTATGTTTGGAGATGTTCTATGTGACCTTTACAGGATGTTGGAGCCAAGCGATGTCAATCTAGATCAAGTCAAGCCGACTTGATGATTTATGAGTCCAACATCAAAGCTCAAGCATGTGAAATGCTATAGATGTAATGATTAATAGAAGGTATGTTTCTAGACTTAGTACATTGGTTTTGGGGACTAATATACTTGTCTAAGTGTTAGAAACAGAAAGAAGAAGAAAAGGGAAGAGGTGCGAAAGGCTTGGCTGTGTACAGCCAAGACTTAGTTCAGTCTGGCACACCGGACTGTCCGGTGGTGCACCGGACAGTGTCCGGTGCGCCAGGCTGAACTCTGGCGAACTGGCCGCTCTCGGGAATTCACCGGCGACGTACGACTATAATTCACCGGACTGTCCGGTGTGCACCGGACTGTCCGGTGAGCCAACGGTCGGCCGCGCGATCTGCGCGGGACACGTGGCCGAGCCAACGGCTAGATGGAGGCACCGGACTGTCCGGTGTGCACCGGACATGTCCGGTGCGCCAACGGCTCCAAGACTACCAACGGTCGGCTTCGACGTAGAAGGAAAGAAATCGGGCACCGGACAGTGTCCGGTGTGCACCGGACTGTCCGGTGCGCCACCCGACAGAAGGCAAGATTTGCCTTCCTGGATTGCTTCCAACGGCTCCTAGGCCCCTTGTGCCTATAAAAGGGACCCCTAGGCGCCTCCAGCAAAATACAAGTGCAGCCAACAAGTGTAGACTTCACTGGAATCAATTCTCGCTCTCCCTCTTGTGTGTAACTCTATAGTTTGTGTAGAAGGCACAACTATAAGCCTTTAGAGAGAGGAGTAGTGCTGCTAAGAGCTAGAGCAAGGTCTTGAGCGTATCGTTACTCTGCCGGGGTGCTGCCAAGAAGTTTGTAAGCAGCCACAGTTCTGTTGTAACCCCACTCAATAGTGAAAGGCTCTATCTGTCATACTGACAGATCTGAGCAAACGGAGGAAGGAGTTGAAATAGACTCCAAGCCCAGGTGTGGCTAACTCCAACGAGGACTAGGCAAGCATTTCAGGCTTGGCCGAACCTCGGGATAAATCCTTGCGTCTGTGTGCTCTGTTCTGTATTGTATCCTGACTCTCTATCTTACTCGTCTTTATATCTGCACTTCAATACTTATCTGTGGTATAAGCTTTATTTGAAGTGCAGGACTTTTTGAGATAGGATCTTCTATTCCGCTGCAACCTACTCGAAGAGTCTTCTCACTCCACTGCGTTTTTCCGAGGCTGGCGAGTTCTGGAGGCTGCTCTTCCTTGGAGCACTGGACACTGTCCGGTGTACACCGGACAGTCCGGTGAATTATAGCGGGGCGCCTCTGGAAATTCCCGAAGGTGCCAAGTTGGAGTTGGAGTCCTCTGGTGCACTGGACACTGTCCGGTGGTGCACCGGACACTGTCCGGTGTACACCGGACAGTCCGGTGCCCCAGACCAGAGGTGCCTTCGGTTGTCCCTTTGCTCCTTTGTTGAATCCAATATTTGATCTTTTTATTGGCTAAGTGTGAACCTTTTACACCTGTATAACTTATACACTAGAGCAAACTAGTTAGTCCAATTATTTGTGTTGGGCAATTCAACCACCAAAATTATTTAGGAACTAGGTGTAAGCCTAATTCCCTTTCACGTCTTCCCCGCGTGGTGGAAGAACAACATTCGAGCTCGCCCCATCCTCTCCCCCGCCAACGGAGGAGGAGGCGGGGCAACCAAGGCCAAGCGGGAGGCAGCGCCTCGTCGGCTGTCGAGCGAGTCGACGGCCCCAGCGCCCCAACGGGGGGCGCATCAGGCATCGACCTTGCGTCTGAGACGAAGGCGAGCGCCGTCTCCCCGCGACACGCCAATTCCGAGCAAACGGACGACGCCGGCACGCTCACGAAAGGCTTGCTGGACGTCACCCTCGTACCTGAGACGACGGTGCAGTCAGTCCCCGATGTGACTTCATCACCGCCCGTCGACCAAGAGGTACCGACCGATTCCCATCTCACGCCTTTCGGATTCAGCCTCAACCCGCCAAGCGGCCTCGCTTTGGCGGACGCTCTCATAGAGGCGAGTCCTAACCCTATGGGGTTTCGTATGCGGTCACCTTGGGGCCGGCTGACGGACGTCTCGACCTACGGGCCCTCTGGGTCCGAGGAAGACGACGAGCCCAGCTTCTGTTGGGATTTCTCTGGACTTGGCAACCCCAGTGCCATGCGGGACTTCATGACCGCATGCGACTACTGCCTTTCCGACTGTTCCGACGGTAGCCGTAGCCTTGGCGATGAGGAATGCGGCCCAAGCCGCGAATGTTTCCACGTCGATCTAGGGGGTCCCTCCGAAGGCAACCATCTCGGCATGCCGGAGGACGGTGACCTCCCTAGGCCGGTGCCTCGCGTTGACATCCCACGGGAGCTAGCTGTGGTCCCCGTTCAGGCGGGGGGCCATGACCCACAGCTCGAGCAAATCCGCGGGGTGCAGGCTAGGCTCGACGAGGGAGCAGGAGCGCTTGAGCCGATCCACTGGGACGTCGGGCAGGAATGGGCGGGCCAGCCTCCGGCCGGAGGAATACGTCATCTACCCCAGGGCTTCCAGCACCGCATCACCGATGATGTCAGGGTCAGGCCGCCACCCACATCCAGTGGGGTTGGCCAGAACCTGGCTGCAGCAGCAATGCTCCTCCGCGCGATGCCGGAGCCATCAACCACCAAGGGGCGGCGAATCCAGGGAGAGCTCAAGAATCTCCTGGAAGGCACCGCGGTCCGACGGGCCGAGAGCTCCGCCTCCCGAAGGCAGGGGTACCCCTCGGAACCTCATGCCGCGACTTCCCGATTCATGCGGGAAGCCTTGGTCTACACCGGGCGCACGCGCAACACAGCGCCTGCGGCGTCGGGTCGCCTCGGCAACGAGCACCATCACCGCGACTGTCGGGCCCACCTCGACGAGAGGGTGCGCCGAGGCTACCACCCCAGGCGTGGGGGACGCTACGACAGCGGGGAGGATCGGAGTCCCTCGCCCGAACCACCCGGCCCGCAGGCCTTCAGCCGGGCCATACGACGGGCACCGTTCCCGACCCGGTTCCGACCCCTGACTACTATCACAAAGTACTCGGGGGAGACGAGACCGGAACTGTGGCTCGCGGACTACCGTCTGGCCTGCCAACTGGGTGGAACGGACGATGACAACCTCATCATCCGCAACCTCCCCCTGTTTCTCTCCGACACCGCCCGCGCCTGGTTGGAGCACCTGCCTCCGGGGCAGATCTCCAACTGGGACGACCTAGTCCAAGCTTTCGCCGGCAATTTACAGGGCACGTACGTGCGCCCTGGGAATTCCTGGGACCTCCGAAGCTGCCGACAGCAGCCGGGAGAGTCTCTCCGGGACTACATCCGGCGATTCTCGAAGCAGCACACCGAGCTGCTCAACATCACCGACTCGGATGTCATCGGCGCGTTCCTCGCTGGCACCACCTGCCGCGACCTGGTGAGCAAGCTGGGTCGCAAGACCCCCACCAGGGCGAGCGAGCTGATGGACATCACCACCAAGTTCGCCTCCGGCCAGGAGGCGGTCGAGGCTATCTTCCGGAAGGACAAGCAGCCCCAGGGCCGCCCATCGGAAGATGCCCCCGAGGCGTCAACTCAGCGCGGCGCCAAGAAGAAGGGCAAGAAGAAGTCGCAAGCGAAACGCGACGCCGCCGACGCGGACCTTGTCGCCGCCGCCGAGTACAAGAACCCTCGAAAACCCCCCGGAGGTGCCAACCTCTTCGACAAGATGCTCAAGGAGCCGTGCCCCTATCACCAGGGGCCCGTCAAGCACACCCTTGAGGAGTGCGTCATGCTTCGGCGCCACTTCCACAGGGCCGGGCCACCCGCGGAGGGTGACAAGGCCCGCGACGACGACAAGAAGGAAGATCACCAGACAGGAGAGTTCCTCGAGGTCCGTGACTGCTTCATGATCTACGGTGGGCAAGCGGCAAACGCCTCGGCTCGGCACCGCAAGCAAGAGCGCCGGGAGGTCTGTTCGGTGAAGGTGGTGGCGCCAGTCTATCTAGACTGGTCCGACAAGCCCATCACCTTCGACCAAGCCGACAACCCCGACCATGTGCCGAGCCCGGGGAAATACCCGCTCGTCGTCGACCCCATCATCGGCGACGTCAGGCTCACCAAGGTCCTCATGGATGGAGGCAGCAGCCTCAACATCATCTACGACGAGACCCTCAGGCTCCTGCGTGTCGATCTGTCCTCGGTCCGGGCAGGCGCTGCGCCTTTCCATGGGATCATCCCCGGGAAGCGCGTCCAGCCCCTCGGACAACTCGACCTTCCCGTCTGCTTCGGAACACCCTCCAACTTCCGAAGGGAGACCTTGACGTTCGAGGTGGTCGGGTTCCGAGGAACCTACCACGCGGTACTAGGAAGGCCATGCTACGCGAAGTTCATGGCCGTCCCCAACTACACCTACCTGAAGCTCAAGATGACGGGCCCCAACGGGGTCATCACCGTCGGCCCCATGTACAAACACGCGTCGAATGCGACGTGGAGTGCGCTGAGGCCCTCGCCAATTCCGAGGCCCTCATCGCCGACCTGGAGAGCCTCTCTAAGGAGGTGCCAGACTTAAAGCGTCATGCCGGCAACTTCGAGCCCACGGAGACGGTTAAGTCCGTCCCCCTCGACCCCAGCGGCGACGCCTCCAAGCAGATCCGGATCGGCTCCGAGCTCGGTCCCAAATAGGAAGCAGTGCTCGTCGACTTTCTCCGCGCGAACGCCGACGTCTTCGCGTGGAGTCCCTCGGACATGCCCGACATACCGAGGGATGTCGCCGAGCACTCGCTGGACATCCAAGCCGGAGCCCGACCCGTCAAGCAGCCTCTGCGCCGATTCGACGAAGAAAAGCGCAGAGCCATAGGCGAGGAGATCCACAAGCTAATGGCGGCAGGGTTCATCAAAGAGGTATTCCATCCCGAATGGCTTGCCAACCCTGTGCTTGTGAGAAAGAAAGGGGGGAAATGGCGGATGTGTGTAGACTACACTGGTCTGAACAAAGCATGTCCGAAGGTTCCCTACCCTCTGCCTCGCATCGATCAAATCGTGGATTCCACTGCTGGGTGCGAAACCCTGTCTTTCCTCGATGCCTACTCAGGGTATCACCAAATCAGGATGAAGGAGTCCGACCAGCTCGCGACTTCTTTCATCACGCCCTTCGGCATGTACTGCTATGTCACCATGCCGTTCGGTTTGAGGAATGCGGGTGCGACGTACCAGCGGTGCATGAACCATGTGTTCGGCCAACACATTGGCCGGACGATCGAGGCCTACGTCGATGACATCGTAGTCAAGACAAGGAAAGCCTCCGACCTCCTTTCCGACCTTGAAGTGACATTCCGATGTCTCAAGGCGAAAGGCATCAAGCTCAATCCCGAAAAGTGTGTCTTCGGGGTGCCCCGAGGCATGCTCTTGGGGTTTATCGTCTCCGAGCGAGGCATCGAAACCAACCCGGAGAAGATCGCAGCCATCGCCAGCATGGGGCCCATCAAGGACTTGAAAGGCGTACAGAGGGTCATGGGATGTCTTGCGGCTCTGAGCCGCTTCATCTCACGCCTCGGCGAAAGAGGCCTGCCTCTGTACCGCCTCTTAAGGAAAGCCGAGTGCTTCACTTGGACCCCTGAGGCCGAGGAAGCCCTCGGGAACCTGAAGGCGCTCCTCATGAAGGCGCCTATCTTGGTGCCCCCGGCTGCCGGAGAAGCCCTCCTGGTCTACGTCGCCGCGACCACTCAGGTGGTTAGCGCCGCGATTGTGGTCGAGAGGCAAGAAGAGGGGCAAGCATTGCCCGTTCAGAGACCAGTCTACTTCGTCAGCGAGGTACTGTCCGAAACCAAGATCCGCTACCCACAAGTTCAGAAGCTGCTGTATGCGGTGATCCTGATACGGCGGAAGTTGCGACACTACTTCGAGTCTCATCCGGTAACTGTGGTGTCATCCTTCCCCCTGGGGGAGATCATCCAGTGCCGGGAGGTCTCGGGTAGGATTGCAAAGTGGGCGGTGGAAATCATGGGCGAGACAATCTCGTTCGCTCCTCGGAAGGCCATCAAGTCCCAGGTCTTGGTGGACTTCGTAGCTGAATGGGTCGACACCCAGCTCCCAACAGCTCCGATCCAGCCGGAGCTCTGGACCATGTTCTTCGACGGGTCGCTGATGAAGACAGGAGCTGGCGCAGGCCTACTCTTCATCTCGCCCCTCGGGAAGCACCTACGCTATGTGCTACGCCTCCATTTCCCGGCGTCCAACAATGTGGCCGAGTACGAGGCTCTGGTCAACGGGTTGCGGATCGCCATCGAGCTAGGGGTCCGACGCCTCGACGCTCGCGGTGACTCGCAGCTCGTCATCGACCAAGTCATGAAGAACTCCCACTGCCGCAACCCGAAGATGGAGGCCTATTGCGATGAGGTTCGGCGCCTAGAAGACAAGTTCTACGGGCTTGAGCTCAACCACATCGCCCGGCGCTACAACGAGACTGCGGACGAGCTGGCTAAAATAGCCTCGGGGCGGACAACGGTTCCCCCGGACGTCTTCTCCCGAGACCTGCATCAACCCTCCGTCAAGATCGACGACACGCCCGAGCCCGAGGCACCCTCGGTCCAGCCCGAGGTACCCTCGGCTCAGTCCGACCGTGACTCGAGGAGGCGCGGTGCACGACCCAGCAGCGACAGCCTGGCGCGACGGTCAATGCGGCCAAAAATGGGCCGGCAGTAATGGCGGTGGCAGGCGGGCAGGAGCAGCGGTCACGTCGTCAGCCAAGCTTACGTCCCATCCAGGGGCAACGAGAGAACCCTCTCTCACGACGTGAAGACAACGCGTTCGTGTTCCGTCCCTCGAACGGCTCGCACACGCGCAATGGCCGCCCCGCGAACCACTCGCCTCGTCGCATTAACTCCGCGGCGGGACAGGCGGCGCCTCTGGCAGGAGAAGCGAGCGACGCATCGCCTTCGCCATAATGACCGCGTCGAAAAAGGTACGCCGCGTCGTTTGATTTCGTATCCTTTTCCTTTTTTCCTCTTTCTCTCTCTTGCAACAGGGACCGGGAAAGGGGGATACCCCGAAAAGGATCCTTCCCTGTGAAGGAACCAGGCTCCGAGCCTCCCTACTGATCAGAGGTTCGAAGGCTGGCCCCTCGAAAGGGTTCGACAGCCGCCTCAGATCACGTGGGCTCTACACCCACTACTAGTCAGAGGTTCGAAGGCCGGCCCCTCGGAAGGGTTCAACGACCGCCTCAGGCTACACGGGCTCCGCGCCCACTACTGATCAGGGGTTCGAAGGCTGGCCCTCGAAGGGTTCACAACCGCCTCAGACACAGAGCGAGGGATGACCATGGGTACGTTCGATACATAACCAAGGCTCGGGCTGCGCTCCCGAGGTACCCTAGGACATTTTCGAGACCAGCGGGAATGATCTTGTAACAGAATCCCATCGGAGGGAGGCATCGAGCCCTCGGACCCCATCGCCAGGGGACCGGGTCCGGTAGATCACCCGCAGGTACTTTTGGGCGTGCCTCTGGGCCTCTAGCCGACCCCTAACGAATGGGGCACGGACGTCCACTCGGATTACCCGCCTGCAGCTCACCGGAGACACCATGTTCGGCGCCCACCGAGGGCAACATGGCGCTTTCCCCCCCTCCTTGCGGAAAGGCGACGCAGGGGCGTATGTAAAAAAGTCGAGTCTGTCCCTGATCGCCCTCTCGCCCTGTGCAGAGGCTCGGGGGCTGCTCTCGCAAACCCGGCTCCGGCCGAACCGTTGACAGCGTCAACATACCAGCCCGAGAACTTGGGACCCGACCGTACACCCGGGCTACGGCCAGCTCGCATGAGGGAACGACCAGATCAGCCGAAGCATTACGCGAGGCATTAAGACCTCGGAGGAGTCAAACCACTCCTCCGAGGCCTCGGGGGCTACACCCGGCGGGTGAGCTCGCGCGCACCCACTGGAACAAAACGCAACCGAGGAAGGCTGGTCCCCTTGCAAAAAAGTGCGATGAAAGCCTCCAAGCGAGTGCTAACACTCCCTTCGAGGCTCGGGGGCTACTGTCGGGGACCATAATTAGGGGTACCCTCAAGGCTCCTAATTCTCAGCTGGTAACCCCCATCAGCATAAAGCTGCAAAGGCCTGATGGGTGCGATTAAGTCAGGGATCGGTCCGTTCAAGGGACACGATCACGCCTCGCCCGAGCCTAGCCTCGGACAAGGGCAGCCGACCCCGAAGGATCTCCGCCTCGCCCGAGGCCCCCCTCCAGCGGCTAACGTATTTCCGGCTCGCCCGAGGCCCTGTCTTCGCCAAGAAGCAACCCTAACCAAATCGCCGCGCCGACCGACCAAATCGCAGGAGCATTTAATGCAAAGGAGGCCTGACGCCTTTATCCTGACGCGCGCCCTTCAGCCGACAGAGCCGAAGTGACCGCCGTCACTTCGCCGCTCCACTGACCGGCCTGACAAAAAGACAGCGCCGCCTGCGCCGCTCCGACTGCGGTGCCACATGACAGAGTGAGGCTGACAGGCAGTCAGGCCCGGCCGCAGGCACCATAGGAAGCTCCGCTTCGCCCGACCCAGGGCTCGGACTCGGGCTATGTCCCGGAAGACGGCGAACTCCGCTCCGCCCGACCCAGGGCTCGGACTCGGGCTAAGTCCCAGAAGACGACGAACTCCGCTTCGCCCAACCCAGGGCTCGGACTTGGGCTCAGCCCCAGAAGACGACGAACTCCGCTCCGCCCGACCCAGGGCTCGGACTTGGGCTCAGCCCCAGAAGACGACGAACTCCGCTCCGCCCGACCCCAGGGCTCGGACTCCGCTCTGGCCTCAGCCGACGGTCTCCGCCTCGCCCTACCCAGGGGCTCGGACTCGACCTCGGCCACGGAAGACAGACTCGACCTCGGCTTCGAAGGAGCTTCCACATCGCCCAACCTAGGGCGCAGACCAGCCACGTCAACAGGAGGTGCCATCATCACCCTACCCCAAGCTAACTCGGGCCACGGGGAACAAGACCGGCGTCCCATCTGGCTCGCTCCGCCAGATAGGCAATGATGGCGCCCCGCATACTCTGTGACGACGGCGGCTCTCAGCCCCCTTACGGAAGCAAGAGGACGTCAGCAAGGACTCAACAGCTCCGACAGCTGTCCCTCCACCAAGCTCCAGCGCTCCTCCGACGGCCACGACATCACACCAGCTGGGTGCCAAAATCTCTCTGGCTGCCACAACGACATGTACTTAGGGCGCTAGCTCTCCTCCGCTAGGCACGTAGCACTCTGCTACACCCCCCATTGTACACCTGGATCCTCTCCTTACGCCTATGAAAGGAAGGACCAGGGCCCTCTTAGAGAGGGTTGGCCGCGCGGGGACGAGGACGAGACAGGCGCTCGCGTGAGGCCGCTCGCTCCCTCTCCCGTGTGGATGCTTGTAACCCCCTACTGCAAGCGCACCCGACCTGGGCGCGGGACGAACACGAAGGCCGCGGGATTTCCACCTCTCTCACGCCCATCTCCGGCCACCTCACTTCCCCCCTTCGCGCTCGGCCTCGCGCCGACCCATCTGGGCTGGGGCACGCGGCGACATTTCACTCGTCGGCTTAGGGACCCCCCGGTCTCGAAACGCCGACAGTCCTCAAACACGATGTATGTAGAGAAGTAGCGCATCCGGTGGTGCAACGACCAGGGATACTACCGTGCTGATGAGCCCGGGGTGCACTTCGTTTTACAGCCCAGCCAAGAGTCATCAGTACTCGGTATGTCGCGCGCGTTCGACGACTACTATATCAAGGATTGTGGCGTCATCTTGGCGCCAGAGGTGACGCAGAGGAGGACCGACAACAATGACCAGTTCGTCATCCTCGCTACCGTTGGGATAGCTTTTGTGCCGGCTTGCCTTTAATTCTCTTTGCAAACACACACTTGCCTTTTTGTTTAAGCAAAAGCGTATGGTGGTACGTGTCTGATGACTAACGATGTACAAGGGAATTTCTTCTGGTATGTGTTGAACGTGCTCTCCAATGATGAGACCATGCAAATCGTGACATATATCGAAGTCTGCATGATACTGATGGTTGCAATGTAGTGGTGAAACAGATAGATTATAAATAACAAAATTTATGTATGGCCAGAATCACAAATTAATTATGAAACATTTTCTCATAACGATATAACACATATTTTGTATATAAGTTATCGTAGTATACTGGTATTATTTATTCCCGTTGCAATGCACGGGCATTCAGCTAGTTGAAAAAATAAAACAAAGCAAGAGATGAGCTTTTTCGCAAACAGCCTAACTTTACACAGTTCTCCATACACGGTTCTAACTTTTTTTGAGTTTTCTATATAAAAATAATGTGAAAATGAAACAGTTAAAAATTCAGTAAAAATCCATCTAGCCAACTTTGGAAGTTAGTTAGATCAGGTTTCATGGTGTTAATTACTATAGTTTGCCCGAGAACAGAAAATTGACTTGGTCGAGTTTGGATGATGGCTTGACTGACTTTGAAGATCCGACTTGGTTAAAGACATCTTTGGCATGGCTTCTTTGCACCGGCTTCTGTTGCGGCTTCACTTACAATGTATAAGCCGTACCAAACAACAATTTTATTGAAAGCTTTTAGTAAAAAGCACTTACGAAGCAACGCCAGGTCCTGTGCCTAAGCATCGGTGGCAGCATTGACCAATCCACCATTGCCACTCAGTCGGAGCACAACTGTATATTCTTCAAGCTTGCGGCACGAAATCTGTCACACCCGGTTTTAGAAGGCAAACCGAATGCGAACCATGTACGTGCCAGGATCAGTTATTCACGTACACAGCAGTTACATAATATGGACATCATCACACAGTGCTCAAAATAGTATTAATAAGGGAAATAGTCGATTACATCATACGTCTGAGACGTCCATATAGTTCTTACAATAAATCAAAGTGCGGAAAAGAAACGTAGATAACGCGGCCTTCACAGGCAGCCGACTGGGGGTTGCCGCTAACCCACACCTAGAACTCGTCGTAATCTTGGAACTCCTGGAAGTCTCCTTCCACAGCTTCATCTTCGCCTGAGCAGTGGTTGCAATGCTGACAACCTGGGGGGGGGTTTGGTGTGTGGAGCAAGGGTGAGTACACATCAACATACTCAGCAAGTATCCTGTTTGGCTGTAGTGGACTAGCTTTATGTGGGGATAAGTCAAGCAGTTGCTTTTAGTTGGTCAGATTATTATTTACTAGTAGAAAGCCAAGTTTTAGCATTAACCCAAGTTATTAACCCGATGTACCCTTTCCAAACGGAAAGAATACCACTTACCAGCACCATAGTCATAACCAAAACCATCAATCTCATAACCACCTGTACCACAATGTCTCTGATCAAGTACCACTAATCACTGGAGCTCCCTTGGCCGCTCATAACCGCGAGCACGGCTGATATATCAGTTTTCATAACACTCTGCAGAGGTTGTGCACTTTACCCACAAGCCGTGATTCCCTCTTGCCTCGGGCCGATCAAACCCTTAAACACTACCAAGGTGAATAGGCAGGGTTTCACTACGTAGCCTTTACAAAGATTCCCCGGGGCTGTAGCCACCCGTTAGGTTTCCTAAATGCACCGCACTCCTCCCCAAGGGGCGAACCCAAACTTGGCAGAGCGAGCCGCATACACCGAGCCCCATTGACGGCACGACGGCTAAGTGAACTACACCCCGGATCCTCTAATTATTCAGCTAAGGGCACCCCATTCCACCCTCATGGTTGCACTGTTTTCCCGGGCGGTCATCCATAGAACAGGTCCTTACGGAGAGGCACTCGAGAAACCGCTCGAGCCCCCTTGAATACCACAAGTACAACATCATAATAAGAGAAGGGAAAACAACGTATCATAGATAATCTCATCATGTTCATTGATTAGAGTTGAGCAATAGCATAAAGCTAAACAGTAATAATCCAACCCAAATAGGTAAACAAGGACATGGATAACAAAAGCTAGTCAATCCTTAGGTATAAAGGTGTAATGCGGGAGGTGAATTAAATAATGAATAGGACAGAGATAGGTCAAAGGACACTTGCCTCCACCACCCGACTGCTGCTCAGGGGCTTCTCCTGCGAATTCCTCGGGCTCTTCGACTGGATCGTTCTCTATGCGAGCGCAAACATACATACATCCATCCACATATTTAATACAAAAGAACAGTACACCATACAAGGGAACAAATAAAGTGAGTATGCATCAAGTATGACATTCGATATCGCATTTGTTATGGTTAGAAAGAAACGGGAAAAGGTCTCGCAGGGGGTTAAATCTTATGCACTAACGATCAATTACAATTGGTTCTTAACAACAGAATTCTGTTACATATACACTAATGGAAACCTAATCATTTTAAGTTGATCAACATTGCACGAGGTAAACAATTATCTACATGAATTAATTAGCATAACGGAATTTTAAATTAAACTTCCTATTTCAATAACATTAACAATGATTAGCCTACCTAAAATAAAATAACTATGATTACAGAAAGTAAATAAAAAAAATAAAAAAAATAAAAAAAACAGAGGGGGGGGGCAGTTGAACCGGCCCTAGGGGCGGTTGAACCGGCCGGCTGGGCGGCCGAGCACGCAGGGGCGGGGGCGCGGCCGGGCGGGCGGCCAGGGCGCGCGGCCAGGGGCGCGCGGCCAGGGGCGCGCGGCCAGGCGGGCTGGGGCGGCCAGGGCGCGGCCAAGGCGGGCGGCCGGGCGGCCAGGGGCGCGCGGGGGTTGGTCGAGCCGGCCATGGCGCCGAGCGGCGAGGGGAAAGGGGAGGGGGGATGGGGGAGGGAGGAGAGGGGGAGGGGGCCTCACCGGGGACGAGGACGGGGACGGGGCGGGGCGGCCGAGCGGGGCGACCGATCGGCGACGGGGCAGGGGCGGCGGCTTGGGCAGGGGCGGCGGCTAGGGTGGGGAAGAGAGAAAATGAGAGGGAGGGAGAGGGATTGGGGGGTTTTGGGGAAAATAAAGGGAGGGGGGGCGGCATGGGCCAATTGGGCCCAAGGGGGGGGGGGGCGCCAGGGGCGGCTGGGCCGGCCGGGGTCGGCCCACGGCGCGGGAGAGAGAGAAAAAGAGGAGAGAGAAAGAGAGAGAAAAAGAAAGAAAAGATCTTCTCCTCATTTTCGAAATCCGATCTTCCTACATGAATGCATTTGCACTTTCAAAGCAATCAAAAGAAATGCAAGGTTCGGCATGGTGCATCAAACAACATAAAGTATTTAGGGTTTTTCTTACACGGGAAATCCAAACCGAATCCCGCTAGAACTTTGGAAAAGGTCAAGGTTTAGCGAAGGGAAAAAGAAAAAGAAAAGGTAACGCCCGAATTTTGGCGAGTAAAGAAAAGAAAAAATTCAACTGCAAAATTCGGGGCGTTACAAACCTATCCCCCTTAAAAGAATCTCGCCCTCGAGATTCAGGGCTGGCTAGCAAAGAGCTCTGGGTACTTGGCCACTAGATCATCTTCACGCTCCCAGGTTGCTTCTTCCTCAGAGTGGTGATTCCATCTGACTTTGCACATTCTGATGGTCTTCCTTCGGGTGACTCGGTCTGCAACCTCAAGGATTTGCACTGGCTTCTCAACGTAGGTCAAGTCCTCCTGGACCTCAAGACCTTCCACTGGCAACTGCTCTTCTGGCACACGCAAGCACTTCTTCAACTGAGACACATGAAAGACATTATGCACAGCAGACAAACTCTCTGGCAAACTGAGCTGATAGGCCACTTCTCCACGTCTTGCAAGAATCTGATACGGACCAATGTAGCGGGGTGCTAGCTTGCCTTTCACTCCGAATCTTCTGACTCCTCTGATCGGTGACACTTTCAGATAGACAAAGTCTCCGACTTCAAAACTCAGCTCTCTTCTTCTTGTGTCTGCATAGCTTCGCTGCCTCGATTGCGCTATCTTCAGATTCTCTCGGACCATCTTGATGTTCTCTTCGGCTTCAAGCAAAATGTCTGGCCCAAACACTTGCTTTTCTCCAGGCTGATCCCATTGCAACGGAGTTCTACAACTCCTTCCATAAAGCGCTTGAAACGGTGACATCTTCAAACTGGCCTGATAACTGTTGTTATAGGAAAACTCTGCATAAGGCAATCGCTTATCCCATCCGGACTGATCTTGCAACGCACAGGCTCTCAACATGTCTTCGAGAATTTGATTGGTCCTTTCGGTCTGGCCATCTGTCTGCGGATGATAAGCTGAACTGAAATTTAGATGCGTGCCCAAGGCTTCATGCAACTGCTGCCAGAAATGAGAGGTGAACTGCGTTCCTCTATCTGACACTATCTTCTTTGGCACACCATGAAGACAAACGATCCGAGACATGTACAACCCTGCCAATACTGCACTGTTGTAGCTGGTCTTGACAGGTATGAAGTGGGCTGACTTGGTCAAACGGTCCACCACTACCCAAATAGAATCGTAGCCGGCTCGAGTGCGAGGCAATCCGACTATGAAATCCATACCAATTTCATCCCATTTCCACTGAGGGATCTGCAACGGTTGCAACAATCCAGCAGGTCTCTGGTGTTCTGCCTTAATTCTTCGACAACTATCGCACTTAGCCACATGCTCTGCGATTTCCCTCTTCATTCCGTACCACCAGAATTTCTTCTTCAGATCCTGATACATCTTCTCACTACCAGGGTGAATCGAATAAGCTGTCTCATGAGCTTCCTTGAGAATCAACTCCCGAATAGACTGGACATTGGGAACACACAAGCGGTCTTTGAACCATATCACGCCTTCTGCATCTTCTCGAAAATCTTTGCCTTTGCCTTCTAGAATCAGTCGCCGGATCTCACTGATTTTCTCATCATTCTTCTGCGCTTCTTTGATTTCGCGCTCCAAGGTAGGTTCCAACTCAACTGTGACTCCTCGCGAATTGTTCAGAAATCCGAGACTCAACCTGTCAAACTCTTTGGCCAACTCATAGGGCATCGGACGAGCGACCATCAGATTGACTTGACTCTTTCTGCTCAAAGCATCTGCCACTACGTTTGCTTTGCCTGGATGGTAATGAATCTCCAACTCATAGTCTTTGATCAGTTCTAACCATCTTCGTTGCCTCATGTTCAGCTCTGTCTGAGTGAATATGTACTTCAGACTCTTGTGATCTGTGTAAACATCGCATTTCTGTCCATACAGATAGTGCCTCCATGTCTTCAGTGCGTGAACCACTGCTGCCAACTCTAGATCATGGATTGGGTAGTTCTTTTCATGAACCTTCAGCTGTCGGGACGAGTAAGCCACAACTCTTCCCTCTTGCATCAACACGCATCCCAAACCTGTGTAACAAGCATCGCAATACACCGAGAAGGGCTTGTGCACATCAGGCAAGACTAGGACAGGCGCTGTAGTCAACTTCTCTTTCAGCGCTTCAAAGGCCTCTTGACATTTCTGGGTCCACTTGAACTCAACCTTGTTGCCTAGCAACACTGTCATAGGTTTCGCAATCTTCGAAAACCCTTCAATGAATCGCCGATAATATCCGGCCATTCCAATGAAACTCTTGATTCCTCTAGCATCTGTTGGCGCTTTCCAGTTCAAAATGTCTGCCACTTTCTTCGGATCCACAGCCAATCCTTCCTTGTTGATTATGTGACCCAAGAACAGGACTTCACTGATCCAGAACTCACACTTGCTCAACTTTGCATACAACTGGTGCTCTCGCAATCTCTGCAATACCATCCTCAAATGATCTGCATGCTCTTCTTCGCTATGAGAGTAAACTAGAATATCATCAATGAATACCACCACAAACTTATCAAGGTAATCCATGAATACACTATTCATCAAGTTCATGAAGAATGCTGGCGCATTGGTCAAACCAAAAGACATCACTGTGAACTCATACAACCCATACTTGGAAATGAATGCCGTCTTCGGAATGTCCGAAGGTCGGATCCTGAGCCGATGATAACCTGACCTCAGATCAATCTTAGAGAACACACTGGCTCCTCTCAACTGGTCGAACAGATCTTCTATTCTGGGCAAGGGATACTTGTTCTTGATCGTGACCTCATTCAAAGCTCGGTAATCGATACACATCCTTTTGGTGCCATCTTTCTTTTCTACGAACAAGACAGGAGCGGCCCAAGACGAGGTGCTTGGCCGAATGTAACCTTTCTCTGACAGCTCATCAATCTGCTTCTTAAGCTCAACCAATTATGGTCCAGATATTCTGTAAGCTCTCTTAAAGATAGGGGCGGTTCCAGGAAGAAGCTCTATAGCAAACTCAACTTTCCGCTCTGGTGGCATACCCGGTAAATCCTTTGGAAACACATCTGGGAACTCGGACACAACCTTGATACTCTCAATTGGGTCTGCTTCACTGCTATCAACGGCCATCTGATAACAACTTCCTTTCTTTGGCTCAGGCGGGACTAGCTCGGTCACCACTTCCTCTCCTAGTGGGGACACCAACTTGATTGTCCTTTTATCACAACTGATAACTGCCTGATACTTATCTAGCCAATTCATCCCTAGGATGACATCTATTCCCTGAGTACCCATTACTATAAGGTTGGCGGGAAACGCTATCCCCCTTATTTTCACACTTATATTCAAACAAATGCTATCGGCTCGAATTCTACCACCGGCTGAGTCAATTTGAATGGGGGTTGACATGGTAGTAATTGGAAGATTATGTGCTTCTACCCATGATGCAGTAATGAAAGAATGCGTTGCTCCAGTATCAAATAACACTTCTGCAATATGGGAGTCGACTGGGAACATACCTACTATCATGCCGGGGGTCTCCTGAACTGCTTCAGCCTCCAAGTGATTCAATCTTCCATGATTATAGCGCTGTTGAGGGCGATTGCCTGCTCCAGGCTGAGGCACATTCTGCTTTGCTGGGGCATTGGGGCCTAACTGCTGCTGGGCTGCCTTCTTCGGATATTGCATCACCCAGTGGCCTTGCTCTCCACAGTGGAAACATGCCCTGTTTCCAACCTGAGCTGGTGCTGCCTGACTGTTCTGCTGATTTGCTGGGGCAGGAAGACGGGGTGCTTGCTGATTCTGCCTCTGAAACTGACCTCCTGACTGATTGCTCTGACGGTTCTGGTACTGATTCTGAGGGTACTGCCTTTGAAACTGCTGATGCTGCTGAGGTGGACGCTGGTTCTGCCTGAACTGCTGGGGTTGATTGCCTGAGAAACGAGGACGACTGCTGCTTCCAGACTGCGGTCCACTGATCTTGCGCTTACGATCTTCCATCTCCTTGCGCTTTCTCTCCGTCATGATCGCTCTATCAATCAGGTGCTGGAATGTCGGGAAGGTGTGATTCATCAGTTGGTACTGCAGAGGGTCGACCAAGCCTCTCAGAAAACGGTATTGTCGCTTGGCGTCGGTGTTGACATCTTCAGGAGCATAGCGAGACAATTGCAGAAACTTGTCCCGGTACTCACTGACAGACAATGGCCCTTGCTTGAGGGCCAGGAACTCCTCCTTCTTCACTGTCATCAGACCTGCAGGAACATGGTACTGACGAAAGCTACCTCTGAATTCTTCCCAGGTGATGGTGTCGGGGTTGGCATGGGTGGCGAGGTAAGACTCCCACCATGACTGGGCTGCTCCTCTCAACAGACGGGGACCATACAGAACTTTCTCCCTGTCATCGCACTGAGCGGTATGCAACTCCCGCTCCACAGTGCGCAGCCAATCTTCAGCATCCATGGGGTCAGAAGAATGAGCGAACGTTGGTGGATGACCTCTCATGAATTCAGCACGCTTGTCTCTGGGCATCTGAGGCATCTGAGGCTGAGGTGGTGCTTGCTGCTGTTGCTGCTGCTGCTGCTGAATGGCGGCCAAAGTCTGACCGATGGCTTGAACTGCCTGAGTCTGCATCAGAAACATCTGCTCGATGGACATCGGGGGCGGGGGTGGCAGCTGCTGCTGCTGGGGCGCCTCCTCCTGTTGAGCGGCTCGCTCCTGCTGAGCACGCCTTCCTCCTCTGCGCCTGTTCTCTGACATCTGCAGAATGCAACCACACATCAGAACTGATCTGACAAATCTTGCAGCATAAGGAAAGAGAATAGAATTCTTCAACAGCACTGAGCAGGTGAGCATCTTCACTGATCTCCAACACAGACCACACAGCTTCTCAGATAGAAAGGAAAGTGGAATAAAAGGTTTCCCAACTATATAACTAACTTTATTAACATAATAGGTAAACCAAAATGCAGGGGATACCCACACTCTGGTGACAGTCATTACAAAGATCCAAACCAAACATAGTTCATCATGACAAACATAAATGCACAGGATATAGCAAACTACCCTGTCTAACTAAGACTAACTAAGACTGAGACTAACGCTAAGACTGAAGCTTCTATGCATATATTTCGTATTAATTACAAGATCCAACTCTAACGATCTATGGTTCTAGAGTTATCTTGGTCTTGCAGTCGGGATTGCCATAAGACTGGTGTCCACGCTGAGGTGAGCGGTACGGGTGCTGAGTCCCGACGGGAGCGGGGGAACCACCATCCAAGTGACGACGTTCCGCGCGCTCAGCCCGCAACTGGGCGATCTCAGCACGAGCCCTACTCAGCTCGTCTAATGCATGGTCCAGCTCCGTGTTTAGCACGGCGGCTAGGTTGACTGTGCTGCTCAACCTAGGATTGCCCTCACCGACAGGTGAGACAATCACGCCTCCTGTGCTGCCAGATGGACGGCGGGGGTAATACTTCAGGTCAAGACCGTCAGCTGCCCCACCGAAAACCGAGCAGTAGTGCGAAAGCGCACGCCGTGCAGCATCTTGCATGGCTGCCTCAGCTGAGTCCCGCTCAGAGATAGAATAGTGCTCTGAACAGGCCTCCGCACCCTGGAGACTGTCCTCCGGGCAGCGCACCAAGCAAGTCGCCTCCCAGCGGTCCGGGTAGACCCCGCGACTATGCTGGTAGACCACACAACGATACTCGACGGACCAAGTATGCCGGTCAAATGCCCGACGTAGCAGGGTGTCGAGCGCATCGTGGAAGTGACACCCGCGAGCAGCGTCGCGAGTGATGGGTCGAGCAACCCATCCTTCCGGCTCAAGGTTAGCAGAGAAGTCGGTGTCGTGGCTCGAGCTGTCGTCGCCATCTCCGTCGTCTGGGTCTCCTCCAGCAGCTACTCCAGAAGCTGGGGCGCCCAGTGGTGGTGCAGGGGGCGGCTCCAGAGGAAGCACAGGGGAGCAGCTCCTCACAGACTCTATCTCCTGGTGGAGCGAGAAGGAAGAGCTCTGCTGCTCCTGTCGTCGACGCTCCTGCTCCTCACGCAGGCGGTGGTGTAGTCTCTCCAAGTGGCTGGACTGTCCGGCCACGGGACGGCGAAGCGGACGCTCAGCAAGGCGGGAGGGTAAGAAGGGGATGACTGACTTTCGTGCAGTGTGTCTAAGTCGAGCCATCTACAAAAGACATCGCAAGCAAAAGGGCGAGAACAGAATTAATATGACCAGCAAATAATGAATCATAAGTAAATGAAGGATTAGAATAAAACATGATTTTCAGCAAGGTATTATATATAGTAGAACATAGGTTTGGTCGGTAGGACCAACTTTTGAAGGGATATCAAAGTCAAGGCAGAGACAGAGGTCCATAGTCCTTAGAACGACCATTCTACTCTAGGTTAGCGGTCCTACAGTCAGCACGGCTTTGATACCACTTATGTCACACCCGGTTTTAGAAGGCAAACCGAATGCGAACCATGTACGTGCCAGGATCAGTTATTCACGTACACAGCAGTTACATAATATGGACATCATCACACAGTGCTCAAAATAGTATTAATAAGGGAAATAGTCGATTACATCATACGTCTGAGACGTCCATATAGTTCTTACAATAAATCAAAGTGCGGAAAAGAAACGTAGATAACGCGGCCTTCACAGGCAGCCGACTGGGGGTTGCCGCTAACCCACACCTAGAACTCGTCGTAATCTTGGAACTCCTGGAAGTCTCCTTCCACAGCTTCATCTTCGCCTGAGCAGTGGTTGCAATGCTGACAACCTGGGGGGGGTTTGGTGTGTGGAGCAAGGGTGAGTACACATCAACATACTCAGCAAGTATCCTGTTTGGCTGTAGTGGACTAGCTTTATGTGGGGATAAGTCAAGCAGTTGCTTTTAGTTGGTCAGATTATTATTTACTAGTAGAAAGCCAAGTTTTAGCATTAACCCAAGTTATTAACCCGATGTACCCTTTCCAAACGGAAAGAATACCACTTACCAGCACCATAGTCATAACCAAAACCATCAATCTCATAACCACCTGTACCACAATGTCTCTGATCAAGTACCACTAATCACTGGAGCTCCCTTGGCCGCTCATAACCGCGAGCACGGCTGATATATCAGTTTTCATAACACTCTGCAGAGGTTGTGCACTTTACCCACAAGCCGTGATTCCCTCTTGCCTCGGGCCGATCAAACCCTTAAACACTACCAAGGTGAATAGGCAGGGTTTCACTACGTAGCCTTTACAAAGATTCCCCGGGGCTGTAGCCACCCGTTAGGTTTCCTAAATGCACCGCACTCCTCCCCAAGGGGCGAACCCAAACTTGGCAGAGCGAGCCGCATACACCGAGCCCCATTGACGGCACGACGGCTAAGTGAACTACACCCCGGATCCTCTAATTATTCAGCTAAGGGCACCCCATTCCACCCTCATGGTTGCACTGTTTTCCCGGGCGGTCATCCATAGAATAGGTCCTTACGGAGAGGCACTCGAGAAACCGCTCGAGCCCCCTTGAATACCACAAGTACAACATCATAATAAGAGAAGGGAAAACAGCGTATCATAGATAATCTCATCATGTTCATTGATTAGAGTTGAGCAATAGCATAAAGCTAAACAGTAATAATCCAACCCAAATAGGTAAACAAGGACATGGATAACAAAAGCTAGTCAATCCTTAGGTATAAAGGTGTAATGCGGGAGGTGAATTAAATAATGAATAGGACAGAGATAGGTCAAAGGACACTTGCCTCCACCACCCGACTGCTGCTCAGGGGCTTCTCCTGCGAATTCCTCGGGCTCTTCGACTGGATCGTTCTCTATGCGAGCGCAAACATACATACATCCATCCACATATTTAATACAAAAGAACAGTACACCATACAAGGGAACAAATAAAGTGAGTATGCATCAAGTATGACATTCGATATCGCATTTGTTATGGTTAGAAAGAAACGGGAAAAGGTCTCGCAGGGGGTTAAATCTTATGCACTAACGATCAATTACAATTGGTTCTTAACAACAGAATTCTGTTACATATACACTAATGGAAACCTAATCATTTTAAGTTGATCAACATTGCACGAGGTAAACAATTATCTACATGAATTAATTAGCATAACGGAATTTTAAATTAAACTTCCTATTTCAATAACATTAACAATGATTAGCCTACCTAAAATAAAATAACTATGATTACAGAAAGTAAATAAAAAAAAATAAAAAAAAAATAAAAAAAAACAGAGGGGGGGGGGCGGTTGAACCGGCCGGCTGGGCGGCCGAGCACGCAGGGGCGGGGGCGCGGCCGGGCGGGCGGCCAGGGCGCGCGGCCAGGGGCGGCCAGGCGGGCGGCCGGGCGGCCAGGGCGCGGCCAAGGCGGGCGGCCGGGCGGCCAGGGGCGCGCGGGGGTTGGCCGAGCCGGCCATGGCGGCGGCCATGGCGCCGAGCGGCGAGGGGAAAGGGGAGGGGGGATGGGGGAGGGAGGAGAGGGGGAGGGGGCCTCACCGGGGACGGGGACGGGGCGGGGCGGCCGAGCGGGGCGGCCGATCGGTGACGGGGCAGGGGCGGCGGCTTGGGCAGGGGCGGCGGCTAGGGTGGGGAAGAGAGAAAATGAGAGGGAGGGAGAGGGATTGGGGGGTTTTGGGGAAAATAAAGGGAGGGGGGGCGGCATGGGCCAATTGGGCCCAAGGGGGGGGCGCCAGGGGCGGCTGGGTCGGCCGGGGTCGGCCCACGGCGCGGGAGAGAGAGAAAAAGAGGAGAGAGAAAGAGAGAGAAAAAGAAAGAAAAGATCTTCTCCTCATTTTCGAAATCCGATCTTCCTACATGAATGCATTTGCACTTTCAAAGCAATCAAAAGAAATGCAAGGTTCGGCATGGTGCATCAAACAACATAAAGTATTTAGGGTTTTTCTTACACGGGAAATCCAAACCGAATCCCGCTAGAACTTTGGAAAAGGTCAAGGTTTAGCGAAGGGAAAAAGAAAAAGAAAAGGTAACGCCCGAATTTTGGCGAGTAAAGAAAAGAAAAAATTCAACTGCAAAATTCGGGGCGTTACAAAATCGGTGCTGACGGCTTAGTAAAAAGCACTTACGGAGCAACGACAGGTCCTGTGCCTAAGCATCAGTGGCAGCATTGACCAATCCACCATAGCCACTCAATTGGAGCACAACTGTACATGCTTCAAGCTTACGACACGAATTCAGTGCTGACAGCTTAATAAAAAGCACTTACGGAGCAACGATGGGTCCTATGCCTAAGCATCAGTGGCAGCATTGACCAATCCACCATTGCCACTCAGTCGGAGCAACTGTACATGCTTCAAGCTTGCGGGACGAATTCAAAGCTGAGACTGGAAGAAAGAGTTCTAGGGAGGTTGAAGCAGTGACCATTTCATGTACATCTCTCTACAATATATGTTGTGTTTTTTTCCTTTACTACTATTGCAGTCGTATTGTTCATATAAACATTTATATTTGAGAGTGGTTATATTAACCATGAATATCTAAGAAAGTAACTAGACAAGGTTTCTTTTGATATAAGCCCGAAAGCAATACCAAATGATTTTAACAATAGATCTTTTCGATTCCCCCTCCCCACACAGTCCATTCTCACCATTCCCTTTCCGATTCCCCCCTCCCCGTTTCCTTTCTCATTCTCCCCTCCTCCACAAAGCTCATTCCCATTCCCACGTACATCCCACGCCTAGCTAAAATTAAATTAAAAAATAGGCCCCAAGGGAATTCGAACCCGCAACCTCTCAAGCAAATGTGTTCGTAGCTACCACTGCACCATATGTGTATTTATGTCTACATCTATTATAGTAAAAATATATACTACATCTCTCCCGAAGCCCACCTGTTACCCTAACACAATATGTAGTAGTAGATAAGTATCACCGAGATTATTAAATTATATTTTTGGATTGAGGGAGTAGTATTTAAAGAATAGCCTTACATGCAATTTCTTTTGTTTGAATAATGTTTTCAACTTAAATTCTTTTTTTTGCATGTGTGACATTTATTCTCCATAATATTTTTCCATGGATCTGACTTATGAGTCATTTTCATAAACCAATGCCAAAGATGAATCCATGTTTCTTTCTTGGAAACCCTGAACAAACACCACTAGCACGAGGCGCTCACGTTGACGTCGCTCATTGATGACGAGAAAAAGTTTGGCGACTGCCAGTTCGACCTCTGAAAGCAATCCTACGTGGCCCATACGTCACTGTGTACGGCAAGCTCCGGCGCAGCTGTCGCTTGGACGTGGTCCAGAGCGGTTGCAGCGCGCTGTCCATCGTCAAACAGGGGGACCTCATGATCGTCGCCAATGCCGACGACTCTCGGGTTGTTCTGGGCATCGCAACCGACGACGGCGTCATCACGCCGTCCGGCTCATCATCCACCTGAAGCCCAACCTGCCATGTAAGTCGTTACTGACCGGCCATGAATTCTTGTGCGCTGGGATGACGACCATTGTTGCTGTTGTGTGAGTGTCCTCGAACAAGATGTATGTAGAGGAGTAGCACATCCGGTGGTGCAACGACCAGGTGTACTACCTCGCTGATGAGCCCGGAGTGCACTTCATTTGACAGTCCAGCCAAGAGTCATCGGTACTCACAATGTCGCGCGTGTTCGACGGCTACTATATCAAGGATTGTGGCGTCATCTCGGCGCCGGAGGTGACTCAGAGGAGGACTGACAACAATGACTACTCGCCATCGTCGGGGTAGCTTTTGTGCCGATCTGCTTTTAATTCTCTTCGCAAACACACGCTTGCCTTTTTGTTTAAACAAGCGTGTATGGTGGTGCGTGCATGATGACTAACGATGTACGACGGAACTTCTACCGGCAGGTGTGGTACGTGCTCTCCAATGATGAGACTATGCAAATCATAATATATATCGAAGTCTGCATGATACTGATGGTTGCAATGTAATAGTGAAACAACTAAATTAAAATGACAAAATTTATGTATGGCTAGGGTCACAAATGGATTATGAAACATTTTCTTATAACAATATAAGACACATTTTGTATATAAGTTATCATGGTATTATATGTTCCCGTTGCAACGCACGGGTACTAACCTAGTTTTTTAAGAAGCTTAAAGGAGACCTAAGTTTAGTGGACGGTTTGGGTGACTCTAGCATACCAAATACGGAAACAAGAATGTGGTTTTATTTTTTTGCATTTGACAATTTAGGATTAAAATGAAATAAATTGGATGGACTAAAAATAGTCTCTAGAAACCAAACACCTCTAAAGATTAGTCCCTTCATTTTTGTTTTATTTATTCTCTAAATTGTCAAACGATGAGACTAAAATAGAGACTAAACTATTTGTCTCTAGTCCCTCAAGTGGTGACTAAAAGAGACTAAACCATGTAAATTCCAGTTTTTGTCCCTTCTCTATTTGAGCTGCACTAAAGTCGGAAGAATATTAAGGAGTATTTTGGTCCTCTTATGATTTATTTAATGCGTTTTGAATATTTTTAGTCCCTATAAGTAAATAGGGTAGGGACTAAACTTTAGTCCATAGACTAATGGTGTGTTTGGTTTGTGAAGTCACTCTATGCTTCATGAGGTGATGTATCATAAGTTCATTCTATCAATTTTGATGGAATCAACTCACTTCTTATGTATATACTAATTATTAGCTTATGAGGAATAAGGTGGTGATGAATCAACCCATTTTATTTCATAAACCAAATAAAAAAGTAAGGAGTGAGAAGAAGATGGATCACTTCATTTATCAAATCAAACACACTCTAAAGTAACCAAACGGCCCTTACCCGACTTGTGTTTTAAGTTATGTTGCATAATTTTTTTACATGAGGTATTTAGCGTGATTTTAACACTTGCTTTGCCGTTGCTGCAACTGTGGCACTGGTTGCAACACTTGTTAACAGGCTGCATGATTTTCCATTTCCAAAGATAGAGAATTTCAAAATAAAAAAGAAAGAAAGAAAGAAATTCAGCGGCAAGCAGACCAGAACCACGCGGCGCGGCCAAGCCAAACCCAAGTCACGAGGCAGCGTTCTCGTTTTCTGGAATCTGGCAACAGCGCAGAACCAAACCTCCTTGTCCTTGTCCTGGCCCTGGTCCGAAAGCCGGCCAAACCACCAACTGCTGCTGGAACGGAACGAAACGTAACGAGCGCCGCCCGGCCGGACAGCTACGCCGGTGAGCCGTGCCAGTTGGTGAGATGGGACTTGCGCTGCCGCGGCGTGCGTCGGTGAACGCGACGCCCACGGAAGCCGCCTCGTCCGATGCGACAAGGATAGCCACCATCCGATATCTAATGCGTATTTATTCCATTAGAGCTTGTTTAGTTTGAGGTGTATTAAAGAATATTGAGAGTGATTAAATCTCCTCTTAATCCCTTCTAATCCTCTCAAACCATCTTTAACCGAACAAACTCTACATGAGCTAAGTATTTTACTTATAGCCTTTTATTAGACAAAAATCTTTGTCTACTGATAAACGAGTATTAGAACGTTCCGCCATCACTCATAAACCAGTGGTTATAAATACTTGTCGGGGACCATAATTAGGGGTACCCCAAGACTCCTAATCTCAGCTGGTAACTCCCATCAGCATAAAGCTGCAAAGGCCTGATGTGTGCGATTAAGGTCAAGGCTCAGTCCACTCAAGGGACACGATCTCGTCTCGTCCGAGCCCAGTCTCGGGCAAAGGCAGCCGACCCCGGAAGATTCACGTCTCGCCCGAAGGCCCCCTCAAGCAACGGACACACGTTCGGCTCGCCCGAGGCCCAGTCTTCGCAGAGAAGCAATCTTGGCCAGATCGCCACGCCAACCGACCATATCGCAGGAGCATTTAATGCAAGGATGGCCTGACACCTTATCCTGACGCGCGCTCTTCAGTCAACAGAGCCGAAGTGACCGCAGTCACTTCGCCGCTCCACTAACCGGCCTGACAAGAAAACAGCGCCGCCTGCGTCACTCCGATTGCTGTGCCACTCGACAGAGTGAGGCTGACAACGGCTAAGTCCAGCCTCGGGCGACATAGGAAGCTCCGCCTCGCCCGACCCCAGGGTTCGGCCCCCCGTCTCGGCCTCGGAAGATGGACTCCGCCCCGCCCGACCCCAGGGCTCGGACTCAGTCTCGGCTCCGGAAGACGACGAACTATGCCTCGCCCGACCCCAGGGCTCGGACTCAGCCTCGGCTCCGGAAGACGATGGACTCCGCCTCGCCCGACCCTAGGGCTCGGACTCAGCCTCGACTCCGGAAGACGACGAACTCCGCCTCGCCCGACCCTAGGGCTCGGACTCAGCCTCGGCTCCGAAAGACGATGGACTCCGCCTTGCCCGACCCTAGGGCTCGGAGTCAGCCTTGGCTCCGGAAGACGATGGACTCCGCCTCGCCCGACCCCAGGGCTCGGACTCAGCCTCGACCTCGGAGGAGCCTCCGCCTCGCCCGACCTCGGGCTCGGACTCGCCACGTCGCAAGGAAGGCCATCATTACCCTACCCCTAGCTAGCTCAGGCTACGGGGAACAAGACCGACATCCCATCTGGCTCGCCCCGGAAAACAAATAATGATGGCGCCCCGCGTGCTCCATGACGACGGCGGCTCTCAGTCCCTTACGGAAGCAAGGAGACGTCAACAATGACTCGACAGCCCCGACAGCTGTCCTTCCGCAGGGCTCCAGCTCTCCTCCGACGGCCACGACATCACATGAACAGGGTGCCAAAACCTCTCCGACTGCCACGACGGCATGTACTTAGGGCTCTAGCTCCTTCCTGCTAGACACGTTAGCACATTGCTACACCCCTCATTGTACACCTGGACCCTCTCCTTACGCCTATAAAAGGAAGGTCCAGGGCTCTCGTACGAGAAGGTTGGCCGCGCGGGGGAACGGGCCGACGCCTAAATCTCTCGCTCTCTCCCACGCGGACGCTTGTAACCCCCTACTGCAAGCGCACCCGACCTAGGCGCAGAGCAACATGAAGGCCGCGGGTTTCCCCTTTGCCTGTTCTCTTCCCCCCTTCGTGCTCCGTCTCGCGCCGATCCATCTGGGTTGGGACACGCGGCGACAATTTACTCGTCGGTCCAGGGACCCCCCGGCGTCGAAACGCCGACACTTGGCGCGCCAGGTAGGGGCCTGCTGCGTGTTGACGAACAGCTTCTCGTCAAGCTCCAGATGGGTAGTCTCTAGCAACCTTTCCAGCCCGGGACGGTGCTCCGTTTCGGGAGTCTTGAGTTCATGTCCCTCGACAGCGGCTACGACATGGTACTCCTTCCTCCGCCGCGCGACAGCGACAATGGCGGCCGTCAGCCCGCCCGCCGGCGGCGGAATCAACGACGTCTTCCCCTCGTGGCGGAAGAGCAACATCCGGATCTGTCCCGTCACCTTCCCCGCCGACGGAGGAGGAGGCGAGGCAGGCATGGCCAAGCAGGAGGCGGCACCTCGTCGGCTGTCGAGCGAGTCGACGGCGCCGACACGCCAACGGGGGACACGTCGGGCTTCGACCTTGCGTCTGAGACGAAGATGAGCGCCGTTTCCCCGCAACACGCCAACTCCGAGCAGACGGACGACGCCAGCATGCTCGCGAAGGACTTGCTGGGCGTCGCCCTCGTACCTGAGACAACGGTGCAGTATGCCCCTGACGCGACTTCGTCACCGCCCGTCGACCAAGAGGTACTGACCGATTCCCATCTCGCGCCTTTTGGATTCAACCTCGACCCACCGAGCGACTTTGCTTCGGTGGAAGCCTTCATAGAGGCATGTACCAACCCTCCGGGGTACCATATGCGGTCGCCCTGGGACAGACTGACGGCCGTCTCGACCTACGGACCCTCGAGTTCCGAGGAAGATGACGAGCCCGACTTTTGTTGGGATTTCTTCGGGCTCGGTAACCCCAGTGCCATGCGGGACTTCATGACCGCATGCGACTACTGCCTCTCCGATTGTTCCGATGGTAGCCGCAACCTCGGCGACGAGGACTGCGGACCAAGTCGTGAATGTTTCCACGTCGATTTAGGGGGTCCCGGCGAAGGCAACCATCTTGGTATGCCGAAAAACGGTGATCCCCCTAGGCCTACGCCTGGCGTTGACATCCTTCGGGAGCTAGCTGTGGTCCCAGTCCCTGCGGGGGGTCAGGACGCACAGCTCGAGCAAATCCGCGAGATGCAGGCCCGGCTCGACGAGGGAGCAGGAACACTTGAGCCGTTCCGGCGGAACATTGGGCAGGAATGGGCAGACCAAGCTCCAACCGGAGAAGCTCGTCATCCACCCCAGGGCATCCAGTACCGTATTGCCGATGACGTCAGGGCAAGGCCGCCACCGGCTTCCAGTGGGGTCGGCCAGAACCTGGCTGCAGCAGCGATACTACTCCACGCGATGCCGGAACCATCGACCACCGAAGGGCGGCGTATCCAGGGAGAGCTCAAGAATCTCCTGGAGGATGCCGCGGTCCGACGGGCCGAAAGTTCTGCCTCCCGAAGGCAGGGGTACCCCTCGGAGCATCGCGCCGCAACTTCCCGATTCATGCGGGAAGCCTCGGTCCACACCGGGCGCACGCGCAACACGGCGCCTGTGGCCCCGGGTCGCCTCGGCAACGAGCACCACCACCGCAACCGTCGAGCCCACCTCGACGAGAGGGTACGCCGAGGCTACCACCCCAGGCGTGGGGGACGCTATGACAGCGGGGAGGATCAGAGTCCCTCGCCCGAGCCACCCGGTCCGCAAGCTTTCAGCCGGGCCATATGACAGGCGCCGTTCCCGACCCGGTTCTGAACCCCGACTACCATCACAAAGTACTCGGGGGAGACGAGGCCGGAACTGTGGCTCGCGGACTACTGGCTGGCCTGCTAGCTGGGTGGAACGGACGATGACAACCTCATCATCCGCAACCTCCCCCTGTTCCTCTCCGACACCGCTCGAGCCTGGTTGGAGCATCTGCCTCCGGGGCAGATCTCCAACTGGGACGACCGGGTCCAAGCCTTCGCCGGCAACTTCCAGGGCACGTACGTGCGCCCTGGGAACTCCTGGGATCTCCGAAGCTGCCGCCAGCAGCCGGGAGAGTCTCTCTGGGACTACATCCGGCGATTCTCGAAGCAGCGCACCGAGCTGCCCAACGTCACCGACTCGGATGTCATCGGCGCATTCCTCGCCGGCACCACCTACCGCGACCTGGTGAGCAAGCTGGGTCGCAAGACCCCCACCATGGCGAGCGAGCTGATGGACATCGCCACCAAGTTCGCCTCTGGCCAGGAGGCGGTTGAGGCCATCTTTGGAAGGACAAGCAGCCCTAGGGCCGCCAGCCGAAAGATGTCCCCGAGGCGTCCACTCAGCGCGACACCAAGAAGAAGGGCAAGAAGAAGTCGCACGCGAAACGCAACGCCGCCGACGCGGACCTTGTCGCCGCCGCTGAGTACAAGAACCCTCAGAAACCTCCCGGAGGCGCCAACCTCTTCGACAAGATGCTCAAGGAGCCGTGCCCCTATCATCAATGGCCCGTCAAGCACACCCTTGAGGAGTGCATCATGCTTCGGCGCCACTTTCACAAGGCCGGGCCACCTGCGGAGGGTGGCAGGGCCCACAACAACGAGAAGAAGGAGGATCACAAGGCAGAGGAGTTCCCCGAGGTCCGCGACTGCATCATGATCTACGGTGGGCAAGTGGTGAACGCCTCGGCTCGGCACCGCAAGCAAGAGCGTTGGGAGGTCTACTCGGTAAAGGTGGCGGCGCCAGTCTACCTAGACTGGTCCGACAAGCCCATCACCTTCGACCAGGGCGACCACCCCGACCGCGTGCCGAGCCCGGGGAAATATCCGCTCGTTGTCGACCCCGTCATTGGCAACGTCAGGCTCACCAAGGTCCTCATGGACGGAGGCAGCAGCCTCAACATCATCTACGCCGAGACCCTCGGGCTCCTGTGGATCGATCTGTCCTCGATCCGGACAGGCGCGACGCCTTTTCATGGGATCATCCCCGGGAAACGCGTCCAACCTCTCGGACAACTCGACCTGCCTGTCTGCTTCGGGACTCCCTCCAACTTCCGAAGGGAAACCCTCACGTTCGAGGTGGTCGGGTTCCGAGGAACCTACCACGCAGTACTGGGGAGGCCATGCTACGCCAAGTTTATGGCCATCCCCAACTACACCTACCTCAAGCTCAAGATGTCGGGCCCCAACGGGATCATCACCGTCGACCCCACGTACCGACACGCGTACGAATGCGACGTGGAGTGCGTGGAGTACGCCGAGGCCCTCGCCGAATTCGAGGCCCTCATCGCCTACCTGGAGAGCCTCTCTAAGGAGGCGCCAGACGTGAAGCGCCACGCCGGCAACTTCGGGCCAGCAGAGACGGTTAAGTCTGTCCCTCTCGACCCCAGCAACGACGCCTCCAAGCAGATCCGGATCGGCTCTGAGCTCGACCCCAAATAGGAAGCAGTGCTCGTCGACTTTCTCCGCACGAACGCCGAAGTCTTTGCGTGGAGTCCCTCGGACATGCCTGGCATACCGAGGGATGTCGCCGAGCACTCGCTGGATATCCGAGCTGGAGCCCAACCCATGAAGCAGCCTCTGCGCCGATTTGACGAAGAAAAGCGCAGAGCCATAGGCGAGGAGATCCATAAGATGATGGCTACAGGGTTCATCAAAGAGGTATTCCATCCCGAATGGCTTGCCAACCCTATGCTTGTGAGAAAGAAAGGAGGGAAATGGCGGATGTGTGTAGACTACACTGGTCTAAACAAACCATGTCCGGAGTTTCCCTACCCTTTGCCTCGCATCGATTAAATCGTGGATTCCACTGCTGGGTGCGAAACCCTGTCTTTCCTCGATGCCTACTCAGGGTATCACCAAATCAGGATGAAAGAGTCCGACTAGCTCGTGACTTCTTTCATCACACCTTTTGGCATGTACTGCTACGTTACTATGCCATTTGGTTTGAGGAATGCGGGTGCAACATACCAAAGGTGCATGAACCACGTGTTTGGCGAACACATTGGTCGAACGGCCGAGGCTTACGTCGATGACATCGTAGTCAAGACGAGGAAAGCCTCCGACCTCCTCTCCGACCTTGAAACGACATTCCGGTGTCTCAAGGCGAAAGGCGTAAAACTCAATCCCGAGAAGTGCGTCTTCGGAGTCCCCCGAGGCATGCTCTTGGGGTTCATCGTCTCCGAGCGGGGCATCGAGGCCAACCCGGAGAAAATCGCGGCCATCACCAACATGGGGCCCATCAAGGACTTGAAAGGCGTACAGAGGGTCATGGGATGCCTTGCGGCTCTGAGCCGCTTCATCTCGCGCCTCGGCGAAAGAGGCCTACCTTTTTACCGCCTCTTAAGGAAGGCCGAGTGCTTCACTTGGACCCCCGAGGTCGAGGAAGCCCTCGGGAACCTGAAAGCGCTCCTTACGAACGCACCCATCCTGGTGCCTCCCGCTGCTGGAGAAGCCCTCTTGATCTACGTCGCCGCTACCACTCAGGTGGTCAGCGCCGCGATCGTGGTTGAGAGATGAGAAGAAAGGCATGCATTGCCCGTCTAGAGGCCGATCTACTTCATCAGTGAGGTACTGTCCGAGACCAAGATCCGCTACCCACAAATTCAGAAGCTGTTGTACGCGGTGATTCTGACGCGACGGAAGTTGCGACACTACTTCGAGTCTCATCCGGTAACTGTGGTGTCATCCTTCCCCCTGGGGGAGATCATCCAGTGCCGAGAGACCTCAGGTAGAATTGCAAAGTGGGCGACGGAAATAATGGGCGAGACAATCTCGTTCGCCCCTCGGAAGGCCATCAAGTCCCAAGTTTTGGCGGACTTCGTGGCCGAATGGGTCGACACCCAGCTCCCGGCAGCTCCGATCCAACCGGAACTCTGGACCATGTTTTTCAACGGGTCGCTGATGAAAACAGGAGCAGGCGCGGGCCTGCTCTTCATCTCGCCCCTCGGGAAGCACCTCCGCTACGTGCTGCGCCTCCATTTCCCGGCGTCTAACAACGTGGCTGAGTACGAGGCTCTGGTCAACGGGTTGCGCATCGCCATCGAGCTAGGGGTCCAACGCCTCGACGCTCGCGGTGACTCGCAACTTGTCATCGACCAAGTCATGAAGAGCTCCCCCTGCCGTGACCCGAAGATGGAAGCCTACTGCGACGAGGTTCGGCGCCTGGAAGGCAAGTTCTACGGGCTCGAGCTCAACCACGTCGCCCGACGATACAACGAGACTGCGGACGAGCTGGCTAAGATAGCCTCGGGGTGGACAACGATTCCCCCGGACGTCTTCTCCCGAGACCTACATCAACCCTCAGTCAAGACTGACGACACGCCCGAGCCCGAGAAGGTCTCGGCCCTGCCCGAGGCGCCCTCGGCTCAGCCCGCGACACCCTCGGCTCAGCCCGAGGCACCCTCGGCCCCCGAGGGTGAGGCACTGCGCGTCGAGGAAGAATGGAATGGGGTCCCGCCTAATCGAGACTGGCAGACCCCGTACCTGCAATATCTCCACCGAGGAGAGCTGCCCCTCGACCAAGCCGAAGCTCGGCGACTGGCGCGGCGCGCCAAGTCATTCGTCTTGCTGGGTGACGGGAAGGAGCTCTACCACCGCAGCCCCTCCGGCATCCTCCAGCGATGCATATCCATCGCCGAAGGCCAGGAGCTCTTACAAGAAATAGACTCGGGGGTTGCGGTCATCACGCAGCGCCTTGAGCCCTTGTTGAAAACGCTTTCCGACAAGGCTTCTACTGGCCGACCGCGGTGTCCGACGCCACTAGAATTGTCCGCACCTGCCAAGGGTGTCAATTCTATGCAAGGCAGACGCACCTACCCGCTCAGGCTCTGCAAACAATACCCATCACCTGGTCGTTTGCTGTGTGGGGTCTGGACCTCGTCGGCCCCTTGCAGAAGGCACCCGGGGGCTACACGCACCTGCTGGTCGCCATCGACAAATTCTCTAAGTGGATCGAGGTCCGACCCCTAAACAACAACAGGTCCGAACAAGCGGTGGCATTCTTCACCAACATCATCCATCGCTTCGGGGTCCCGAACTCCATCATCACCGACAACGGCACCCAGTCATCGGCAGAAAGTTCCTGGACTTCTGCGAGGATCACCACATCTGGGTGGACTGGGCCACCGTGGCTCACCCCATGACGAATGGGCAAGTAGAGCTTGCCAACGGCATGATTCTGCAAGGACTCAAGCTGAGGATCTACAACGACCTCAACAAGTTTGGCAAGCGATGGATGAAGGAACTCCCCTCGGTGGTCTGGAGTCTGAGGACAACGCCGAGCCGTGCCACGGGCTTCACACTGTTCTTTCTAGTCTATGGGGCAGAGGCCATCTTGCCCATAGACTTAGAATACGGTTCCCTGAGGACGAGGGCGTACGACGACCAAAGCAATCGAACCAACCGAGAAGACTCACTGGACAAGCTGGAAGAGGCTCGGGACATGGCCTTACTACACTCGGCGCGGTATCAGCAGTCCCTGCGACGCTACCACGCCCGAGGGGTTTGGTCCCGAGACCTCCAGGTGGGCGACTTGGTGCTTCGACTATGACAAGACGCCCGAGGGAGGCAGAAGCTCACGCCTCCTTGGGAAGGGCCATTCATCATCGCCAAGATTTTGAAGCCCGGAACATAAAAGCTGGCCAACAGTCAAGGCGAGGTCTACAGCAACGCTTGGAACATCCGACAGCTACGTCGCTTCTACCCTTAAGATGCTTTCAAGTCATTCGTACACCTCGTTCACATCCAAAGTCTAACCATCAAGGAAGGGTCAGCCTTGCCTCGGCAAAGCCCGACCCTCCCTCGGGGGCTAGAAGGGGGGAACCCCCTCTGCGTCAAAATTTTCCTCGAAAAAAGTCTTCCATCAAAACGACTTTCGCGTCTCCCGGCTATATCAGTAACAGGACCCCAAGAAACAAATAAGAGTGCATGTAAGCGGCAAGGCCGACCGAGCCGAGGGACTCCTACGCCTCTGGGATACGGATACCTCACTCGTCGCCTACCGCGAAAAATAACTCTTACTTGGGTAAGCAATCCTGCTACTGACGAACGAGTCCGGACACGCAAGACAGGAGGAAAAGAGACGTAACTTTATATTACGATGATAAAGTGTTCGGGCCTCGGCGGCCGCAAGAGACATGCATTCAAAATAAACTGCTCCGGCAGAATCAGGCGTCGTCCGGAGAAGGAGCCGCGCCCTCGGCTTCGTCTCCACCCTCGGCGAGATCCGCCCCGGCCTCGGACGACGGCACAAGCGGGAGGATCTCTGCTTCGAAGGTGGTCGCCAGCACCGCGCTTGGGCCCGCGGCGGCCGCATCAAGCCTCTGGACTTCGGCCAAGGCAGCTTCATCTTCGTCGGGAAGGCAATACCCCTCGCTGACCCGCTCTAGATCCACGTCGTAGTGGGAAGCGAGCACGGCGAAGGCCTGCCTGACGCCGTGATGCAGCGCCTCGCGGAGTCTGCCGCGCGCGTGGTCACCCAAGGCCTGCAGGCGACTCTGAGGGGAGCTTCCCGAGGGGACGTCGTCGAAACCAAAGACCCGATAGAAGGCTGAGATGGCCTCGGACATGGCCGCGTGGTCGGCCTCCTTCTGCTCGGCCGCCTGGGCAAGTGCCTTGGTGGACTCATCGAGGGCAGACTCGAGCCCTGCAAACAGCCAAAGCAGAAGACTTCAAACGCTGGTCGAGGAACGAAGCTGAATCAAAATCTTAAAACAGCCAAGACATACCTACGGCTCGGGCACGTTGCTCCGAGGATGCGGCTTGGGCCACGGCTAGGTCTGCCACGAGGGCTCTGGCCCGAGCAGACGCCTCGGCTAACTGGACTCCAAGAGCCTCAGCCCAGCTTTCAGCTTTGGCGGCCCGGCCCCGAGATTGGTCCCGCTCGTCGATGACCTGGCCAAGCTCCAACTGCTGCCGCTGCGCCTCTGCGCGTGCCGCCGCTGCCTCTGCTCCCAGATCGACACAGAGCAACCGAAGGTCCGCCACCTCAGCGCTTCGTTGGGAGAGGCGCTCGGTAGCCCAGGCGAGCGTGGTCCTCATGGACCACAGCGAACCCCAGACATCGGCCTCGCGACGAATGAACGACGACTTGGCGGCGCTCAGATCCGTCAGATCCTGAGGAAAGGAAGCGGGGCGTCACAAAGAATGCCTTGATCACGTGAAAGGTATGCTTTGAATCATTACCTGGAGGATCTTGGGAACGTCCCTGCAAAAAACCTCCAAGGTCGATCGAAGCGACGCCACCGCTGCCTCGACACACTCACGAAGCCCCTCCCAAGACTGCTCCTCTAGCTCATCGTCAAGAACGAAGAGGGGATCCGAAGCCCCACTGGTCCAGAACGAGAGCGACTGACGCCGCCCGTCGGGACTGCACCGCGCGGGGACGAGGCTGCCGCTCCCCAGGATGGGTCACGGTTCCGCGCCCCCCTCCTCCGAGGCATCAGGTAGCGACGCCTCCGCCATCTCAGCATCGGCGGCGACGGGTGACTCCACGGCCAGAACGGCAACAGCCTCGGCAGCAGCCGGTGCTAGCGCCGGCAACACGTCTGGTGAGCCCGAGGCCACAGCCGCGCCAGCAGCCTCCCCTAGCGTGACGGCCGCCTCGACAGAGGAGACAGCCTCGGGAGCTCGCCCCACGGCAACTGGTGCTGCCTGAGCCCCCCGCTTTGGGGCGTCTTGCGAGGGGGTCAGCTGGCCGGCGAGGCCCAGCGTGGCACTAGCTGCAGAAGCCGACGCCGTCTTGAGGACCTTCCGGGGAGCCAGACCGGTCGAACCGTGCCTCCACTTGCTAAGGAGAAAGGGAAAACCAGGATTAGGACATACGAAGGAGGAGCCAGGACGAAGATATCCTAAGATACTTACCCACTCCGGGCCATGATCAATCGTGCCTGTGGGGAGGTCTCTCGAACCTCGATCCCCGAAGGTACCACCGAGGTCTGCCCCGGTGCCGGCTTCGGTACCATCCTTGCCTTGGGCGCCCGAGGCACGCGAGGGACGGACTGCCCAGGCGCAGCCACGACGACCCGAGGATCACCCTCCTGCGCAGTCGGCACGGGCAACGGTTCTCGGGGAACAGGCGGCTCGGCCTGACTCCCCGGGGTCACCTCAACTGCCTCGGCCAAGGGGTCAAGTACCCCCTCGGCCTGCCCCTGTTCTTCGGACCGGGACCCCGACGTCTCGGCCCCGGATACCGACGGTGCCAGCCCGCTCGGGGGCTGGCTCGACGACCCCTGGCCCAGCCTCAGATCCGGGCTGAGGCCGAGGCGGGCCACCATATCGTCATCTTCATCATCGTCTTCATCATCGTCATCGTCATCAGGCGTCTCCGGCGACGGCTCCCTCGGGAGCCCATCCCTCTCCTGCCGACGACGAAGCCTTTCCAAGGCATCCTGAGCCCGCATCCGCTCACGGGCTCGAGCCTTCTTCGCGTCCTTCTTCTCCTTCCTCTTCTCCGCGGCGACCCTCCGCGCAGCTCGGTCCACCGCGTCCTCCGGGACCGGTGGCAGGGAAGGCTTGTGAAACCCCACCTCATGGAGACGGACGAAAAGTCTCGGCTGTGAGAACCGAGGGCAATCCGACGCAAGAAGGAAGAAGGAGCGGATACTCACCAGAGACACACACCCGCGATCGGGACGCATCGAGGGCTGGGAAAAGGCGCCGGCCTCTAACTTCCCTACCATGCCGACTACCCGCCTATGGAGGTCGTCGGTGGGAAGGGGGTCCGAGGACATCTGCAAACCCTCATTTCGACCCCCGGCGTCATCTCCCAAAGCGACAGCCGCCGCTCCGCCAAGGGGAGCACCCTCCGGCGATGAATGGCGGCAACCATCCCCGCGGCGGTGAGCCCTCCTTCTCACAGCTCCTCCAAGGCCTTCAAAAGGGGCTGGAGATTCTTCTGTCTCTCGCGCGGGGTCCCGTAGCGCCAGTTATCGGCGGCGGCGGTCACCACTCGTTGAGAAAACGACGGGAGCCTCCCGTCGTCATTTCGGAGATAAAACCACCGGCGCTGCCACCCTTTGTTCGAAGACGCGAGGACGACGGGGATGTACTGTAGCGCCCGCGCCTGCCTCAACTAGAGGATGCAGCCACCGGCCCGCACCGCCATGCGAACCCTTCTTTCCCCCGTCGGCGAGGCAAAAAGTTCCGCGGAGAAGAGATGGGTCCACAGGTTCCAGTGGGGGGCAATCCCCAAATATCCTTCACAAACCGCCACGAAGATGGCTGCTTGCGAGATGGAGTTGGGACTGAGGTTGTGCAGCTCCACCCCGTAGACGTGCATAATCGCCTGCATAAAACGGCTTGCCGGCACTCCGAACCCCCACTCGTGAAAGGAGACGAAGCTCACCACATACCCCGGTGGCGGGGACGGGGCGGCTCCGCTCGGAGGGGCCATCCACTCCGGCTGCGAGTCACCGGAGAGAGGGCGAAGCAAACCATCAGCAACAAGGGCCTCCAGGTCATCCGCCGTGACGGTGGAGAAAGGCCACGGGTCGTGCGGCGAAACAATGGTCACCCGGTCGGCCATCACCAAGCAGAAGAGGTGGCGGCGGAAAGGACTGGGTGCGCGGTTTCCTTTCTCTGGCTATTCCCTTGGGTTGCGAAAACCTAAGTGGGAGGCGAGCAACAGAGTAAAAAACCGTCACCGGTCCCTCTCCCGAATATATAAAGGCCCAGGCGAGACCCATTCAACACTTCGCCCGAACCCGCCGTGAGATTCAAAACTCAAAGCGAGACGCCCGTTCCTCGAACGGCTCGCGCACGCACAACGGCCGCCCTGCGAACCACTCGTCCCGTCGCATTAACTCTACGGCAGGACAGGCGGCACCTTTGGCAGGAGAAGCAGGCGACGCTTCACCTCCGCCATAATGACCGTGTCAAAAAAGGTGCGCCACGTCGTTCGATTTTGTATCCTCTTCCACTTCCTCTTTCTCTCTCTTGCCATAGGGACCGGGAAAGGGGATACTCCGAAAGGGATCCTTCTCCGTGAAGGAAGCGGGTCCCGAGCCCCCCTACTGATCAGAGGTTCGAAGGCTGGCCCCTCGGAAGGGTTCAACAGCCGCCTCAGAGCACTCGGGATCCGCGCCCACTACTGGTCAGAGGTTCGAAGGCTAGCCCCTCAGAAGGGTTCAACGGTCGCCTCAGGCCACTCGGGCTCCGCGCCCACTACTGATCAGGGGTTCGTAGGCTGGCCCCCGAAGGGTTCTGACAGCCGCCTCAGAGCACGCAGAGCGAGGGATGACCCTGGGTATGTTCGATACATAACCAAGGCTCGGGCTACGCTCCCGAGGTACCCTAGGACATTTCCGAGACCAACGGGAACGATTTTGTAACGAAATCCCACTAGAGGGAGGCATCGAGCCCTCGGACCCCGTCAAAAGGGGACCGGGTCCGGCGAATCACCCGTAGGTACTTTTGGAGCGCGCCTCCAGGCCACTAGCCGACCCCTAACGAATGGGGCACGGGCGTCCACTCGGATCACCCATTAGCAACTCACTGGAGACACCATGTTCAGCGCCCTCCGAGGGCAACATGGCGCTTTCCCCCCTCCTCCTTGCGGAAAGGCGACGCAGGGGCGTATGTAAAAAGCCGAGTATGTCCTTGATCGTCCTCTCGTTCTGTGCGGAGGCTCGGGGGCTGCTCTCGCAAACCCGGCTCCGGCCAAAACGTTGACAGCGTCAACATACCAGCCCGAGAACTTGGGACTCAACTGTGCGCCTGGGCTACGACCAGTTCGCATGAGGGAACAACCAGACCGGCCGAAGCATCACGAAACGCACTAAGACCTCGAAGGAGTCAAACCACTCCTTCGAGGCCTCGGGGGCTACACCCGGCTGGTGCGCTCGAGCGCACCCACCGGAACGAAATGCAACCAAGAAAGGCCGGTCCCCTTGCAAAAAAGTGCGACAAAAGCCTCCAAGCGAGTATCAACACTCCCTTCGAGGCTCGGGGGCTACTGTCGGGGACCATAATTAGGGGTACCCCCTGAAAGTCGCCTAGGGGGGGTGAATAGGGCAAAACTGAAATTTACAAAGTTAATCACAACTACAAGCTGGGTTAGCGTTAGAAATGTAATCGAGTCCGAGAGAGGGCGTAAAAACAAATCGCAAGCGAATAAGGAAGTGAGACACAAGGATTTGTTTTACCGAGGTTCGGTTCTCGCAAACCTACTCCCCGTTGAGGAGGCCACAAAGGCCGAGTCTTTTTCAACCCCTTCCCTCTCTCAAATGGTCCCTCGGACCAAGTGAGCTTTCTCTTCTCAAATCAACCGGGAACAAAACTTCCCCGCAAGGACCACCACACAATTGGTGTCTCTTGCCTCGGTTACAATTGAGTTTTGATCACAAGAAAAGAATGAGAAAGAAGAAAGCAATCCAAGCGCAAGAGCTCAAAAGAACACAACAAATCTCTCTCACTTAACACTAAAGCTTTTGTGGAATTTGGGAGAGGATTTGATCACTTGGGTGTGTCTTATATTGAATGCCTAGCTCTTGTAAGTGGTTGGAAGTTGAGAAACTTGGATGACTTGAATGTGGGGTGGTTGGGGGTATTTATAACCCCAACCACCAAACTAGCCGTTTGGTGGAGGCTGCTGTCGCATGGCGCACCGGACAGTCCGGTGCGCCAGCCACGTCACCAGGCCGTTGGGTTCTGACCGTTGGAGCTCTGACGTGTAGGCCCGCCTGGCTGTCCGGTGTGCCACCCGCGCGTGCTCTGCTCCTCTGCGCGCGCTGGCGCGCATTAAATGCGTTGCAGTCGACCGTTGGCGCGAAGTAGCCGTTGCTCCGCTGGCTCACCGGACAGTCCGGTGTACACCGAACATGTCCGGTGAATTATAGCAGAGCGGAAATCTGAAGCTGGCGAGTTCAGAGTCCCTCTCCTCTGGAGCACCGGACACTGTCCGGTGTGCACCGGACATGTCCGGTGAATTATAGCGAAGCGCCTCTGAAAATTCCCGAAGGTGCGGAGTTTGGCTTGGAGTCCCCTGGTGCACCGGACATTGTCCGGTGGCACACCGGACACTCCGGTGCGCCAGACCAGGGCTTCCTTCGGTTGTCCCTTGCTCTTTTGGTTGAACCCATTTCTTGGTCTTTTTATTGGCTAAGTGTAAACCTTTGGCACCTGTATAACTTGTACACTAGAGCAAACTAGTTAGTCCAATTATTTGTGTTGGGCAATCCAACCACCAAAATCAAGTAGGAAAATAGGTGTAAGCCTAATTCCCTTTCAATCTCCCCCTTTTTGGTGATTGATGCCAACACAAACCAAAGCAAATATAGAGGTGCATAATTGAACTAGTTTACATAATGTAAGTGCAAAGGTTACTTGGAATTGAGCCAATATAACTACTCATAAGATATGCATGGATTGTTTCTTTTATTTTTAACATTTGGACCACGCTTGCACCACACGTTTTGTTTTTGCAAATTCTTTTGTAAGTTCTTTTCAAAGTCCTTTTGCAAATAGTCAAGGTAAATGAATAAGATTTTGCGAAGCATTTTCAAGATTTGAAATTTTCTCCCCCTGTTTCAAATGCTTTTCCTTTGACTTAAACAAAACTCCCCCTTAATGAAATTCTCCTCTTAGAGTTCAAGAGGGTTTTAAGATATCGATTTTGAAAATGCTACTCTCTCCCCCTTTTGAACACAATGAGATACCAATTTGAAAAATCATACCAATTGAAAAACTCTTTTTTTTAAATTAGGTGGTGGTGCGGTCCTTTTGCTTTGGGCTCATGCTCTCTCTCCCCCTTTGGCATAAATCGCCAAAAACAGAATCATTAGAGCCCTTTTAACTACTTTCTCCCCTTTGGCAAATAAAATACGAGTGAAGATTATACCAAAACGGAGAGATGCTCGGAGTGACGGCGAAGGATGAGTTACGGAGTGGAAGCCTTTGTCTTCGCCGAAGACTCCAATTTCCTTTCAATACACCTATGACTTGGTGTGAAATGGACTTGAAAACACATTAGTCATAGCATATGAAGGAGACATGATCAAAGGTATATGAATGAGCTATGTGTGCAAATCAACAAAAGAAGTTCCTAGAATCAAGAATATTTAGTTCATGCCTAAGTTTGTTAAAAGTTTGTTCATCAAGTGGCTTGGTAAAGATATCGGCTAATTGATCTTTAGTATTAATGTATGCAATCTCGATATCTCCCTTTTGTTGGTGATCTCTTAAGAAATGATACCGAATGGCTATGTGTTTAGTGCGGCTATGCTCAACGGGATTATCCGCCATGCGGATTGCACTCTCATTATCACATAGAAGAGGAACTTTGGTTAATTTGTAACCATAGTCCCTAAGGGTTTGCCTCATCCAAAGTAGTTGCGCGCAACAATGTCCTGCGGCAATATACTCGGCTTCGGCGGTAGAAAGAGCTACGGAATTTTGCTTCTTTGAAGCCCAAGACACCAAGGATCTTCCCAAGAACTGGTAAGTCCCCGATGTGCTCTTTCTATTAATTTTACACCCCGCCCAATCGTCATCCGAATAACCAATCAAATCAAATGTGGATCCCCTACGATACCAAAGCCCAAACTTAGGAGTATAAACTAAATATCTCAAGATTCGTTTTACGGCCGTAAGGTGAGCTTCCTTAGGGTCGGCTTGGAATCTTGCACACATGCATACGGAAAGTATAATATCCGGTCGAGATGCACATAAATAGAGTAGAGAGCCTATCATCGACCGATATACCTTTTGATCCACGGACTTACCTTCCGTGTCGAGGTCGAGATGCCCATTGGTTCCCATGGGTGTCTTGATGGGTTTGGCATCCTTCATCCCAAACTTGTTTAGAATATCTTGAGTATACTTCGTTTGGCTTAGAAAGGTGCCCTCTTGGAGTTGCTTCACTTGAAATCCCAAGAAGTACTTCAACTCCCCCATCATAGACATCTCGAATTTTTTGTGTCATGATCCTACTAAATTCTTCACATGTAGACTCGTTAGTAGACCCAAATATAATATCATCAACATAAATTTGGCATACAAACAAGTCATTGTCAAGAGTTTTAGTGCATAGAGTAGGATCGGCCTTTCCGACTTTGAAGCCATTAGTGATCAGGAAATCTCTAAGGCATTCATACCATGCTCTTGGGGCTTGCTTGAGCCCATAAAGCGCCTTAGAGAGTTTATAAACATGGTTAGGGTACTCACTATCTTCAAAGCCGGGAGGTTTCTCAACATAGACCTCTTCCTTGATTGGTCCATTGAGGAAGGCACTCTTCACGTCCATTTGGTAAAGCTTGAAGCCATGGTAGGTAGCATAGGCTAATAATATACGAATTGACTCAAGCCTAGCTACGGGTGCATAGGTTTCACCGAAATCCAAACCTTCGACTTGGGAGTATCCCTTGGCCACAAGTCGAGCTTTGTTCCTTGTCACCACACCATGCTCGTCTTGCTTGTTGCGGAAGACCCATTTGGTTCCTACAACATTTTGAAGTTGTTCCTTGTCACCACACCATGCCATACCTCATTCCTAGTGAAGTTGTTGAGCTCCTCTTGCATCGCCACCACCCAATCCGAATCTTGAAGTGCTTCCTCTACCATGTGTGGCTCAATAGAGGAAACAAAAGAGTAATACTCACAAAAATGTGCAACACGAGATCTAGTGGTTACCCCCTTATGGATGTCGCCGAGGATGGTGTCGACGAGGTGATCTCGTTGGATTGCTTGGTGGACTCTTGGGTGTGGCGGCCTTGGTTCTTCATCCTCCTTGTCTTTATCATTTGCATCTCCCCCTTGATCATTGACGTCATCTTGAGGTGGCTCATTTGCTTGATCTTCTCCTTCATCAACTTGAGCCTCATCCTCATTTTGAGTTGGTGGAGATACTTGCGTGGAGGAGGATGGTTGATCTTGTGCATTTGGAGGCTCTTCGAATTCCTTAGGACACACATCCCCAATGGACATGTTCCTTAGCGCGATGCATGGAGCCTCTTCATCACCTATCTCATCAAGATCAACTTGCTCTACTTGAGAGCCGTTAGTCTCATCAAACACAACGTCACAAGAAACTTCAACTTGTCCGGAGGACTTGTTAAAGACTCTATATGCCCTTGTGTTTGAATCATATCCTAGTAAAAAGCCTTCTACAGTCTTAGGAGCAAATTTAGATTTTCTACCTCTTTTAACAAGAATAAAGCATTTGCTACCAAAGACTCTAAAGTATGAAATATTGGGCTTTTTACCGGTTAGGAGTTCGTATGATGTCTTCTTGAGGATTCGGTGTAGATACAACCGGTTGTTGGCGTAGCAGGCGGTGTTGACCGCCTCGGCCCAAAACCGATCCGAAGTCTTGTACTCATCAAGCATGGTTCTTGCCATGTCCAATAGAGTTCTATTCTTCCTCTCCACTACACCATTTTGTTGTGGCGTGTAGGGAGAAGAGAACTCATGCTTGATGCCCTCCTCCTCAAGGAAGCCTTCAATTTGAGAGTTCTTGAACTCTGTCCTGTTGTCGCTTCTTATTTTCTTGATCCTTAAGCCGAACTCGTTTTGAGCCCGTCTCAAGAATCCTTTTAATGTCTCTTGGGTATGAGATTTTTCCTGCAAAAAGAACACCCAAGTGAAGCGAGAATAGTCATCCACAATAACTAGACAGTACTTACTCCCGCCGATGCTAATGTAAGCTATCGGGCCGAATAGATCCATGTGTAGGAGTTCTAGTGGCCTGTCAGTCGTCATGATGTTCTTATGTGGATGATGAGCACCAACTTGCTTCCCTGCTTGGCATGCGCTACAAATCCTGTCTTTCTCAAAATGAACATTTGTTAATCCTAAAATGTGCTCTCCCTTTAGAAGCTTATGAAGATTCTTCATCCCAACATGGGCTAGTCGGCGGTGCCAGAGCCAACCCATGTTAGTCTTAGCAATTAAGCATGTGTCGAGTTCAGCTCTATCAAAATCTACCAAGTATAGCTGACCCTCTAACACACCCTTGAAAGGGAAATGTGCCCTTGGGCCATTTCTAAGTATTTTGGTGATTAAGTGCAAACACAGGTGCCAAAATGTGAAAATATGCCCATGGATGGACAAGTTGCAAATCACAAGTAAAGGTATGTTTCTAAGCCTTAGTACATTGGTTTTGTGTACTAATATATTTGTCTAAGTGTTAGAAACAGAAAGAAGAAGAAGAAGAGAAGACTTGGCTGTGTGCAGCCAAGGGGCTGTTTCGGTCTGGGGCACCGGACTGTCCGGTGGTGCACCGGACACTGTCCGGTGCGCCAGGCTGCCTCGGCCGAAGAGGCCGCTCTCGGGTTTTTCTCCGGCGACTTCGGCTAAAATTCACCGGACTGTCCGGTGTGCACCGGACTGTCCGGTGAGCCAACGGTCGGCCGGGCCAACGGTCGGCCGCGCGATCGGCGCGCGACACGTGGCCGAGCCAACGGTCGGAAGGAAGCACCGGACTGTCCGGTGTGCACCGGACTGTCCGGTGCGCCAGATCTGCAACGGTCGGCAACGGTCGGCTTCGCCATTTAAGGAAACAAATCGGGCACCGGACAGTGTCCGGTGTGCACCGGACTGTCCGGTGTGCCCGACGACAGAAGGCAAGGATAGCCTTCCAGATGTGCTCTCAACGGCTCCTAGCTGCCTTGGGGCTATAAAAGGGACCCCTAGGCGCATGGAGGAGTACACCAAGCATTCCTACAACTCTTCTAAGCACCAAGACATCAATCTCACGCATTTGTTTCATTGTGATAGCATATAGAGCTCTTGTGGAGTTGTGAACTCTTTGTGTTGCGTTGCGAGCTCTTGTTGCGACTTGTGTGCGTGTTGTTGCTCTGATTTTCGAGTCTTGTGTGTGTTGCTCATTCCCACCTTACTCCGTATTCTTTGTGAACTCAATTGTAAGGGCGAGAGACTCCAAGTTGTGGAGATTCCTCGCAAACGGGAAAAGATCAAAGGAAAGAAAAACACCGTGGTATTCAAGTTGATCATTGGATCACTTGAGAGGAGTTGAGTGCAACTCTCGTCCGTTGGGACGCCACAACGTGGTGTAGGCAAGTTTTGTACTTGGCCGAACCACGGGATAACCACCGTGTCAACTCTGTGATTGCCTTCTTGTGGTTATCGTGTTTTGAGTTCTCTCTAGCCACTTGGCCATACTTGTGCTAACCCTTAACAAGTTTTTGTGGCTTAAGTTTTGAACTTTTACAGGATCACCTATTCACCCCCCCTCTAGGTGCTCTCAATTGGTATCGGAGCCGTTCTCTTCAAGAAAGGGACTAACCGCCCGGAGAGATGGATCCTAAGGGGAAGGGAATTGTGATCAACGACAAGGAGAAGGAGTCCTTCGTCAACGAGCCAAGGGATGACAAGTCCAATGACTCGGGCTCGGGCCACAAGCGAAGAGATGGGAAGAAGAAGAAGACAAGACGCATCAAGGAGATCGTCTACTACGACAGCGATGAGTCCTCCTCTTCCCAAAAGGACGACGACCACGACAAACAAAGGAAACCGGTTAATTCGAACTTTTCATTTGATTATTCTCGTATTCCACATAGTTCGAATTCGCATTTGCTTTCCATTCCTCTTGGTAAACCTCCACACTTTGATGGGGAGGACTACGGATTTTGGAGTCACAAAATGCGTAGTCATTTATTCTCTCTCCATCCAAGCATATGGGAGATTGTAGAGAATGGAATGAAATTTGATAGCTCGGATAGCCCTATGTTTATCAATGAACAAATTCATAAAAATGCACAAGCTACTACTGTTCTCTTAGCATCTTTGTGCAGGGAAGAGTACAATAAGGTGAGCGGCTTGGACATTGCCAAGCAGATATGGGACACCCTCAAGATCTCTCACGAGGGGAACGACATCACCATGCTCACCAAGATGGAGTTGGTGGAGGGCGAGCTTGGACGATTCGCCATGATAAGGGGAGAAGAGCCAACTCAAACTTACAACCGGCTCAAGACCCTTATCAACAAGATAAGGAGCTACGGAAGCACGCGTTGGACGGATCACGACGTCGTCCGCCTAATGCTCAGGTCATTTACCGTTCTTGATCCTCATCTCGTGAACAATATTCGTGAGAATCCCAGGTACACGATGATGACGCCCGAAGAAGTACTTGGAAAATTCGTGAGCGGGCGGATGATGATCAAGGAGGCAAGATACGTCGACGACGCGTTGAACGGTCCACTCCACGAGTCTCAACCCATTGCTCTAAAGGCAACAAGGAGCAAGGAGTCGCTACCTAGCAAGGTGGCGCAAATTGAGGCGGCCGGTCTTAATGAAGAAGAAATGGCCCTCATTATCAAGAGATTCAAGACGGTGCTAAAGGGTCGCAATGGACAGCCGAGCAAGACTAAGACCAAGGGGAAGCGATCATGCTTCAAATGTGGTAAGCTTGGTCATTTTATTGCTAACTGTCCCGATAATGATAGTGACCAGGAAAAGGGAAACAAGAGGGAAAAGAAGAAGCATTACAAGAAGGCAAAGGGCGAGGCGCATCTAGGCAAGGAGTGGGACTCGGATTGCTCCTCGTCCGACTCCGACAATGAAGGACTCGCCGCCACCGCCTTCAACAAATCAACCCTCTTCCCCAACGAGCGTCACACATGCCTTATGGCAAGGGAGAAGAAGGTATGTACTCGCAACTCTACCTATGCTTCTTCAAGTGAGGACGAATCTAGTGATGAGGACGAAGTAGATTATACATGTTTGTTCAAGGGCTTAGATAGATCTAAAATAGACAAAATTAATGAATTAATTGATGCCTTGAATGAAAAGAATATACTTTTAGAAAAGCAAGAGGATTTGTTGTATGAAGAACATGATAAGTTTGTAGAGGCTCAAAAATCTCTTGCATTAGAAATTAAGAGGAATGAAATGCTTGCTTGTGAAGTGTCAACATGCCATGATTCTATTTCTAACTTAAAGAGCATAAACGATGATTTAAATGCTAAACTAGTAGAAGCAAATAAATCCAACTCTTGTGTTGAACATGTTGAAATTTGCACTAGGTGTAAGGATGTTGATATTAATGCCTGTAGTGAACACTTAGTTTCCATTTCAAAATTGAGTGATGAAGTGGCTAGTCTTAATGCTCAACTTAAGACTAGCAAAAGTGATTTTGAAAAACTAAAATTTGCTAGGGATGCCTACACGGTTGGTAGACACCCCTCAATTAAGGATGGACTTGGCTTCAAGAGGGAAGCCAAGAACTTAACAAGCCATAAGGCTCCCATTCCCGCCAAGGAGAAAGGGAAGGCCCCTATGGCTACTAGTGCTAAAAGGAATCATGCCTTTTTGTATCATGATAAAAGACAAACTAAAAATAGAAGTTATGATGCTTTTGATTCATATGTTTATGATTCTCATGCCATGTTTGCTCCTAGTTCTTCTTATGTGTATGATAGAAATGTTACTAGGAGAAATGTTGTTCCTAAAAGAAATGCTATTCATCATGTGCCTAGAAGGAATGTTATTCATGCTCCTAGGAAAATAGCAAATGAACCTTCTACAATTTATTGTGCTTTGAATACTTCATTTGCAATTTGTAGAAAGGATAGAAAAGTAATTGCTAGGAAGTTAGGGGCAAAATGCAAAGGTGATAAAACTTGCATTTGGGTCCCTAAGGAAATTGTGACTAACCTTGTAGGACCCAACAAGAGTTGGGTACCTAAGTCCCAAGCCTAAATTTGCCTTGCAGGTTTATGCATCCGGGGGTTCAAGCTGGATTATCGACAGCGGATGCACAAACCATATGACGGGGGAGAAGAAGATGTTCACCTCCTACGTCAAGAATAAAGATTCCCAAGATTCAATTGTATTCGGTGATGGGAATCAAGGCAAGGTAAAAGGTTTAGGTAAAATTGCAATTTCTAATGAGCATTCTATCTCTAATGTATTTTTAGTAGAGAGTCTTGGATATAATTTGCTATCTGTTAGTCAATTATGTCATATGGGGTATAACTGTCTATTTACAAATGTAGATGTGTCTGTCTTTAGAAGAAGTGATGGTTCACTAGCTTTTAAGGGTGTATTAGACGGCAAACTTTATTTAGTTGATTTTGCAAAAGAAGAGGCCGGTCTAGATGCATGCTTAATAGCTAAGACTAGCATGGGCTGGCTGTGGCATCGCCGCTTAGCACATGTGGGGATGAAGAACCTTCACAAGCTTCTAAAGGGAGAACACGTGATAGGGTTGACTAACGTGCATTTCGAAAAAGATAGACCTTGTGCAGCTTGTCAAGCAGGTAAACAAGTGGGAGGAGCACATCACAGCAAGAACGTGATGACCACTTCAAGACCCCTGGAGCTGCTGCATATGGACCTCTTCGGACCTGTCGCCTATCTGAGCATAGGAGGAAGTAAGTATGGTTTGGTTATTGTTGATGACTTTTCCCGCTTCACTTGGGTGTTCTTTTTGCAGGAAAAATCCGAAACCCAAGGGACTCTCAAACGCTTCCTCAGGAGAGCTCAAAATGAGTTTGAGCTCAAAGTGAAAAAGATAAGGAGCGACAACGGGTCCGAGTTCAAGAACCTTCAAGTGGAGGAGTTCCTTGAAGAGGAGGGGATCAAGCACGAGTTCTCCGCTCCCTACACACCACAGCAAAATGGTGTGGTAGAGAGGAAGAACAGGACGCTCATCGACATGGCGAGGACGATGCTAGGAGAGTTCAAGACCCCCGAGTGCTTTTGGACGGAAGCCGTGAACACGGCGTGCCACGCCATCAACAGGGTCTACCTTCATCGCCTCCTCAAGAAGACGTCGTATGAGCTACTAACCGGTAACAAACCCAATGTATCGTACTTTCGTGTATTTGGGAGTAAATGCTACATTCTAGTGAAGAAGGGTAGAAATTCTAAGTTTGCTCCCAAAGCTGTAGAAGGGTTTTTATTAGGTTATGACTCAAATACAAAGGCGTATAGAGTCTTCAACAAATCATCGGGTTTGGTTGAAGTCTCTAGCGACGTTGTATTTGATGAGACTAATGGCTCTCCAAGAGAGCAAATTGTTGATTGTGATGATGTAGATGAAGAAGATGTTCCGACAGCCGCTATACGAACCATGGCGATTGGAGAAGTGCGGCCACAGGAACAAGATGAGCAAGATCAACCTTCTTCCTCAATTATGGTGCATCCCCCGACTCAAGACGATGAACAGGTTCATCAAAAGGAGGCGTGTGATCAAGGGGGAGCACAAGATGATAACGTGATGGAGGAAGAAGCGCAACCGGCACCTCCAACCAAGTTCGAGCGATGATTCAAAGGGATCATCCCGTCGACCAAATTCTGGGTGACATTAGCAAGGGAGTAACTACTCGATCTCGATTAGTTAATTTTTGTGAGCATTACTCCTTTGTCTCTTCTATTGAGCCTTTCAGGGTAGAAGAGGCCTTGCTAGATCCGGACTGGGTGTTGGCCATGCAAGAGGAGTTAAACAACTTCAAGCGCAATGAAGTTTGGACACTGGTGCCTCGTCCGAAGCAAAATGTTGTGGGAACCAAGTGGGTGTTCCGCAACAAACAGGACGAGCACGGGGTGGTGACGAGGAACAAGGCTCGACTTGTGGCAAAAGGTTATGCCCAAGTCGCAGGTTTGGACTTTGAGGAGACTTTTGCTCCTGTGGCTAGGCTAGAGTCCATTCGTATTTTGCTAGCATATGCCGCTCACCATTCTTTCAGGTTGTACCAAATGGATGTGAAGAGCGCTTTCCTCAACGGGCCAATCAAGGAGGAGGTGTACGTGGAGCAACCCCCTGGCTTTGAGGATGAACGGTACCCCGACCATGTGTGTAAGCTCTCTAAGGCGCTCTATGGACTTAAGCAAGCCCCAAGAGCATGGTATGAATGCCTTAGAGATTTCTTAATTGTTAATGCTTTCAAGGTTGGGAAAGCCGATCCAACTCTTTTTACAAAGACATGCGATGGTGATTTGTTTGTGTGCCAAATTTATGTTGATGACATAATATTTGGTTCTACTAACCAAAAGTCTTGCGAAGAGTTTAGCAGGGTGATGACGCAGAAATTCGAGATGTCGATGATGGGCGAGTTGAACTACTTCCTTGGGTTCCAAGTGAAGCAACTCAAGGACGGCACCTTCATCTCTCAAACGAAGTACACGCAAGATCTGCTAAAGCGGTTTGGGATGAAGGACGCCAAGCCCGCAAAGACGCCGATGGGAACCGACGGACACACCGACCTCAACAAAGGAGGTAAGTCCGTTGATCAAAAAGCATACCGGTCAATGATAGGTTCTTTGCTTTATTTATGTGCTAGTAGACCGGACATTATGCTTAGTGTATGCATGTGTGCTAGATTTCAATCCGATCCTAAGGAGTGTCACTTAGTGGCGGTGAAGCGAATTCTTAGATATTTGGTTGCTACGCCTTGCTTCGGGCTCTGGTATCCAAAGGGGTCTACCTTTGACTTAGTTGGATACTCAGACTCCGACTATGCTGGATGTAAGGTCGATAGGAAGAGTACATCGGGGACGTGCCAATTCTTAGGAAGGTCCCTGGTGTCATGGAACTCTAAGAAACAAACATCCGTTGCCCTATCCACCGCTGAGGCCGAGTATGTTGCCGCAGGACAGTGTTGCGCGCAACTACTTTGGATGAGGCAAACCCTCCGGGACTTTGGCTACAATCTGAGCAAAGTCCCACTCCTATGTGACAATGAGAGTGCTATCCGCATGGCGGAAAATCCTGTTGAACACAGCCGCACAAAGCACATAGACATCCGGCATCACTTTTTGAGAGACCACCAGCAAAAGGGAGATATCGAAGTGTTTCATGTTAGCACCGAGAACCAGCTAGCCGATATCTTCACTAAGCCTCTAGATGAGAAGACCTTTTGTAGGTTGCGTAGTGAGCTAAATGTCTTAGATTCGCGGAACCTGGATTGAATTGTAGCATACCTGTAGTTATGCTTTTGATCATGTTCCTTTTTGCATTATGTTGCTTATTGTGGTGCTCAAGTTGTACCAACACTCCCTGGACCTCACAAGTCCGTTGCAAAGTGATGCACATGTTTAGGGGGAGATGTGTTACAACTTGACCCTTTGAGACTAACCATTTCCTTGAGTTTGCTTGATTGAGTCTCGAAGGAGGATTGAAAGGGAAAAGGTGGACTTGGACCATGAAAGACTTCCACTGCACTCCGATGAGAGGGTAACTAATTCCAAGTTCATCTCATGAAATCTTATTGCCATTTGCTCTTAATTGAAGACTTTGGTGAGGCAATGGGGTTATAAGGCCAAGATTAATCCCGTTTTGGTGCTTGATGCCAAAGGGGGAGAAAATAAAGGCCAAAGTGATAAATGGATCAGCTACCACTTGAGAGATTTTGAAAATAGTAGAATAGAGTTTTTGTTTTGTCAGAAAATAAAGGCCAAAGTGATAAATGGATCAGCTACCACTTGAGAGATTTTGAAAATAGTAGAATAGAGTTTTTGTTTTGTCAAAAGCTTTTATTGTCTCTTATTGTCTCTAGTGTCAAAAGTTGGCTTCTTGTGGGGAGAAGTATTGATTATGGGAAATAGGGGGAGTTTTTGAAATCTTTGATCAATCTCTTTTAGAATGACTCTCTTTATACTTCAACATGTGTGTTTGACTTAGAGATAGAGATTTGAGTTTGATTTGCAAAAACAAACCAAGTGGTGGCAAAGGATGATCCATATATGCCAAAATTGAATCAAAACCAATTTGAGTTTTTATTTGAAGAGATTTTGCACTTGTTCTAGTTGCTTTATGTTGTGTTGGCATAAATCACCAAAAAGGGGGAGATTGAAAGGGAAATGTGCCCTTGGGCCATTTCTAAGTATTTTGGTGATTAAGTGCAAACACAGGTGCCAAAATGTGAAAATATGCCCATGGATGGACAAGTTGCAAATCACAAGTAAAGGTATGTTTCTAAGCCTTAGTACATTGGTTTTGTGTACTAATATATTTGTCTAAGTGTTAGAAACAGAAAGAAGAAGAAGAAGAGAAGACTTGGCTGTGTGCAGCCAAGGGGCTGTTTCGGTCTGGGGCACCGGACTGTCCGGTGGTGCACCGGACAGTGTCCGGTGGTGCACCGGACAGTGTCCGGTGCGCCAGGCTGCCTCGGCCGAAGAGGCCGCTCTCGGGTTTTTCTCCGGCGACTTCGGCTAAAATTCACCGGACTGTCCGGTGTGCACCGGACTGTCCGGTGAGCCAACGGTCGGCCGGGCCAACGGTCGGCCGCGCGATCGGCGCGCGACACGTGGCCGAGCCAACGGTCGGAAGGAAGCACCGGACTGTCCGGTGTGCACCGGACTGTCCGGTGCGCCAGATCTGCAACGGTCGGCAACGGTCGGCTTCGCCATTTAAGGAAACAAATCGGGCACCGGACAGTGTCCGGTGTGCACCGGACTGTCCGGTGCGCCCGACGACAGAAGGCAAGGATAGCCTTCCAGATGTGCTCTCAACGGCTCCTAGCTGCCTTGGGGCTATAAAAGGGACCCCTAGGCGCATGGAGGAGTACACCAAGCATTCCTACAACTCTTCTAAGCACCAAGACATCAATCTCACGCATTCGTTTCATTGTGATAGCATATAGAGCTCTTGTGGAGTTGTGAACTCTTTGTGTTGCGTTGCGAGCTCTTGTTGCGACTTGTGTGCGTGTTGTTGCTCTGATTTTCGAGTCTTGTGTGTGTTGCTCATTCCCACCTTACTCCGTATTCTTTGTGAACTCAATTGTAAGGGCGAGAGACTCCAAGTTGTGGAGATTCCTCGCAAACGGGAAAAGATCAAAGGAAAGAAAAACACCGTGGTATTCAAGTTGATCATTGGATCACTTGAGAGGAGTTGAGTGCAACTCTCGTCCGTTGGGACGCCACAACGTGGAGTAGGCAAGTTTTGTACTTGGCCGAACCACGGGATAACCACCGTGTCAACTCTGTGATTGCCTTCTTGTGGTTATCATGTTTTGAGTTCTCTCTAGCCACTTGGCCATACTTGTGCTAACCCTTAACAAGTTTTTGTGGCTTAAGTTTTGAACTTTTACAGGATCACCTATTCACCCCCCCCTCTAGGTGCTCTCAACCCTTAAATGCTATTGAATCATCACTTCTTCTAAAGACAGTGACACCTACATCAGTAAAAAGACAGTTGTAGCCCATTTGACATAATTGAGATACGGAAAGCAAATTGTAATCTAATGAATCAACAAGAAAAACATTGGAAATGGAATGGTCAGGTGATATAGCAATTTTACCCAATCCTTTGACCAAACCTTGGTTACCATCCCCGAATGTGATAGCTCGTTGGGGATCTTGGTTTTTCTCGTAGGAGGAGAACATCTTCTTCTCCCTAGTCATGTGGTTTGTGCACCCGCTATCGATGATCCAACTTGAGCCCCTGGATGCATAAACCTACAAAACAAGTTTAGTTCTTGACTTTAGGTACCCAAATGGTTTTGGGTCCTTTGGCATTAGACACAAGAACTTTGGGTACCCAAAAACAAGTCTTTGACCCCTTGTGCTTGCCCCCAACATACTTGGCAACTACCTTGCCGGATTTGTTAGTTAAAACATATGATGCATCAAAAGTTTTAAATGAAATGCTATGGTCATTTGATGCACTAGGAATTTTCTTCTTAGGCAACTTAGCACGGGTTGGTTGCCTAGAACTAGATGTCTCACCCTTATACATAAATGCATGGTTAGGGCCAGAGTGAGACTTCCTAGAATGAATTCTCCTAATTTTGCTCTCGGGATAACCGACAGGGTACAAAATGTAACCCTCGTTATCCTGAGGCATGGGAGCCTTGCCCTTAACAAAATTAGACAATTTCTTAGGAGGGGCATTAAGTTTGACATTGTCCCCCTTTTGGAAGCCAATGCCATCCTTAATGCCAGGGCGTCTCCCACTATAAAGCATACTACGAGCAAATTTAAACTTTTCATTTTCAATTTCATGCTCGGCAATTTTAGCATCTAATTTTGCTATATGATCATTTTGTTGTTTAAGTAAAGCCATGTGATCATGAATACCATCAATGTTAACATCTCTACATCTAGTGCAAATAGTAGTGTGTTCAACGGTAGATGTAGAGGGTTTGCAAGAATTAAGTTCAACAATCTTAGCATGCAATATATCATTTTTATCTCTAAGATCGGAAATTGTAACATTGCAATCATCAAGTTCTTTAGCCTTAGCAAGCAAATTTTTATTTTCATTCCTAAGGCTAGCAAGAGTAATGTTTAGTTCTTCAATCTTAGCAAGCAATTTATCATTATCATTTCTAAGATTGGGAATTGAAACATCACAAACATGTGAATCAACCTTAGCTAACAAATTAGCATTTTCATTTCTAAAGTTGTCTATAGTCTTATGGCAAGTGCTTAGCTCACTAGATAGTTTTTCACATTTTTCTACTTCTAGAGCGTAAGCATTTTTAACTTTAACATGCGTTTTGTTTTCTTTAATAAGGAAGTCCTCTTATGAGTCCAAGAGATCATCCTTCTCATGTATAGCACTAATCAATTCATTTAATTTTTCCTTTTGTTGCATGTTTAAGTTGGCAAAAAGTGTACGCAAATTATCTTCCTCATCACTAGCATTATCATCGCTAGAAGACTCATATCTAGTGGAGGATTTGGATTTAACCTTCTTCTTTTTGCCGTCTTTTGCCATGAGGCACTTGTGGCCGACGTTGGGGAAGAGAAGACCCTTGTTGATGGCGATGTTGGCGGCGTCCTCGTCGGATGAGGAGTCGGAGGAGCTCTCGTCCGAGTCCCACTCGCGGCATACATGGGCGTCGCCACCCTTCTTCTTGTAGTATTTCTTCTTCTCCTTTCTTCTCCCCTTCTTGTCGTCGCCCCTGTCACTATCACTAGAAATAGGACATTTTGCTATAAAGTGACCGGGCTTACCACACTTGTAGCAAACCTTCTTGGAGCGGGGCTTGTAATCTTTCCCTCTCCTTTGCTTGAGGATTTGGCGGAAGCTCTTGATGACGAGCGCCATTTCCTCGTTGTCGAGCTTTGAGGCATCGATTGGTTGTCTACTTGGTGTAGACTCCTCCTTCTTCTCCTCTGTCGCCTTAAATGCGACCGGTTGTGCTTCGGATGTGGATGGATCATCTAGTTCATTGATTTTCTTTGAGCCCTTGATCATGTACTCAAAACTTACAAAATTCCCGATTACTTCCTCGGGAGTCATTAGTGTATATCTAGGATTACCACGAATTAATTGAACTTGAGTAGGGTTAAGGAAAATAAGCGATCTAAGAATAACCTTAACCATCTCGTGGTCATCCCACTTTTTGCTCCCGAGGTTGCACACTTGGTTCACCAAGGTTTTGAGCCGGTTGTACATGTCTTGTGGCTCTTCCCCTTTGCGAAGCCGGAAGCGGCCGAGCTCCCCCTCGATCGTTTCCCGCTTGGTGATCTTGGTTAGCTCATCTCCCTCGTGCGCGGTCTTGAGCACGTCCCAAACTTTCTTGGCGCTCTTTAATCCTTGCACCTTGTTGTACTCCTCTCTACTTAGAGAGGCGAGGAGTATTGTTGTGGCTTGGGAGTTGAAGTGCTCGATTTGGGCCAGTTCGTCCTCATCATAATCCTCATCCCCTATGGATGGTACCTGTGCTCCAAACTCAACAACATTCCATATACTTTTGTGGAGTGAGGTTAGATGAAATTTCATTAAATCACTCCACCTAGCATAATCTTCACCGTCAAAGGTTGGCGGTTTGCCTAATGGAACGGAAAGTAATGGAGTATGTCTAGAAGTGCGAGGGTAGTGTAGGGGGATCTTACTAAACTTCTTGCGCTCATGGCGCTTAGAAGTGACGGACGGCACGTCGGAGCCGGAGGTAGATGGCGATGAGGTGTCGGTCTCGTAGTAGACCACCTTCCTCATCTTCTTTTTCTTGTCCCCACTCCGATGCGACTTGTGGGAAGAGGGTTTCTTCTCCTTCCCCTTCCCTTTGTTGCGGGACTCTCCCGATGAAGCTTTCCCGTGGCTTGTAGCGGGCTTGTCGCCGGTCTCCATCTCCTTCTTGGCGTGTTCTCCCGACATCACTTCGAGCGGTTAGGCTCTAATGAAGCACCGGGCTCTGATACCAATTGAAAGTCGCCTAGAGGGGGGGTGAATAGGGCGAAACTGAAATTTACAAAGTTAATCACAACTACAAGTCGGGTTAGCGTTAGAAATGTAATCGAGTCCGAGAGAGGGCGTAAAAACAAATTGCAAGCGAATAAGGAAGTGAGACACAAGGATTTGTTTTACCGAGGTTCGGTTCTCGCCAACCTACTCCCCGTTGAGGAGGCCACAAAGGCCGGGTCTTTTTCAACCCCTTCCCTCTCTCAAACGGTCCCTCGGACCGAGTGAGCTTTCTCTTCTCAAATCAACCGGGAACAAAACTTCCCCGCAAGGACCACCACACAATTGGTGTCTCTTGCCTCGGTTACAATTGAGTTTTGATCATAAGAAAAGAATGAGAAAGAAGAAAGCAATCCAAGCGCAAGAGCTCAAAAGAACACAACAAATCTCTCTCACTTAACACTAAAGCTTTTGTGGAATTTGGGAGAGGATTTGATCACTTGGGTGTGTCTTGTATTGAATGCCTAGCTCTTGTAAGTGGTTGGAAGTTGAGAAACTTGGATGACTTGAATGTGGGGTGGTTGGGGGTATTTATAACCCCAACCACCAAACTAGCCGTTTGGTGGAGGCTGCTGTCGCATGGCGCACCGGACAGTCCGGTGCGCCACCGGACACTGTCCGGTGCGCCAGCCACGTCACCAGGCCGTTGGGTTCCGACCGTTGGAGCTCTAGCGTGTGGGCCCGCCTGGCTGTCCGGTGGCGCACCGGACAAGTCCTGTAGACTGTCCAGTGTGCCACCCGCGCGTGCTCTACTCCTCTGCGCGCGCTGGCGTGCATTAAATGCGTTGCAGTCGACCGTTGGCGCGAAGTAGCCGTTGCTCCGCTGGCTCACCGGACAGTCCGGTGTACACCAGACATGTCCGGTGAATTATAGCGGAGCGGAAATCCGAAGCTGGCGAGTTCAGAGTCGCTCTCCTCTGGAGCACCAGACATGTCCGATGAATTATAGCGAAGCGCCTCTGAAAATTCCCGAAGGTGCGAAGTTTGGCTTGGAGTCCCCTGGTGCACCGGACACTGTCCGGTGGCACACCGGACAGTCCGGTGCGCCAGACCAGGGCTTCCTTCGGTTGTCCCTTGCTATTTTGGTTGAACCCATTTCTTGGTCTTTTTATTGGCTAAGTGTAAACCTTTGGCACCTGTATAACTTGTACACTAGAGCAAACTAGTTAGTCCAATTATTTGTGTTGGGCAATCCAACCACCAAAATCAATTAGGAAAATAGGTGTAAGCCTAATTCCCTTTCACCCCCAAGACTCCTAATCTCAGCTGGTAACCCCCATCAGCACAAAGCTGCAAAGGCCTGATGGGTGCGATTAAGGTCAAGGCTCAGTCCACTCAAGGGACATGATCTCGCCTCGCCCGAGCCCAGCCTCGGGCAAAGGCAGCCGACCCCGGTGGATTCACGTCTCGCCCGAGGGCCCCCTCAAGCAACGGACACACCTTCGGCTCGCCCGAGGCCCAGTCTTCGTAGAGAAGCAACCTTGGCCAGATCGCCACGCCAACCGACCATATCGCAGGAGCATTTAATGCAAGGATGGCCTGACACCTTATCCTGACGCGCGCTCTTCAGTCAACAGAGCCAAAGTGACCGCAGTCACTTTGCCGCTCCACTGACCGACCTGACAAGAAAACAGCGTCGCCTGTGTCACTCCGACTGCTGTGCCACTCGATAGAGTGAGGCTGACAACGGCTAAGTCCAGCCTCGGGCGGCATAGGAAGCTCTGCCTCACCCGACCCCAGGGTTCGGCCCCCGTCTCGGCCTCGGAAGATGGACTCCGCCTCGCCCGACCCCAGGGCTCGGACTCAGCCTTGGCTCCGGAAGACGACGAACTCCGCCTCGCCCGACACCAGGGCTCGGACTCAGCCTCGGCTCCGGAAGACAACGAACTCCGCCTTGCCCGACCCTAGGGCTCGGACTCAGCCTTGGCTCCGGAAGACGACGAACTCTGCCTCGCCCGACCCTAGGGCTCGGACTCAGCCTCGGCTCCGGAAGACGACGAACTCCGCCTCGCCCGACCCTAGGGCTCCGACTCAGCCTCGGCTCCGGAAGACGATGGACTCCGCCTCGCCCGACCCTAGGGCTCGGACTCAGCCTCGGCTCCGGAAGACGATGGACTCCGCCTCGCCCGACCCCAGGGCTCGGACTCAGCCTCGACCTCGGAGGAGCCTTCGCCTCGCCCGACCTCGGGCTCGGACTCGCCACGTCGCAAGGAAGGCCATCATTACCCTACCCCTAGCTAGCTCAGGCTACGGGGAACAAGACCGACGTCCCATCTGGCTCGCCCCGGAAAACAAATAATGATGGCGCCCCGCGTGCTCCATGACGATGGCGGCTCTCAGCCCCTTACGGAAGCAAGGAGACGTCAGCAAGGACTCAACAGCCCCAACAGCTATCCTTCCGCAGGGCTCCAGCTCTCCTCCGACGGCCACGACATCACATGAATAGGGTGTCAAAACCTCTCCGACTGCCACGACGGCATGTACTTAGGGCTCTAGCTCCTCCCTGCTAGACACGTTAGCACATTGCTACACCCCCCATTGTACACCTGGACCCTCTCCTTACGCATATAAAAGGAAGGTCCAGGGCTCCCGTACGAGAAGGTTGGCCGCGCGGGGGAACGGGCCGACGCCTAAGTCTCTCGCTCTCTCCCACGCGGACGCTTGTAACCCCCTACTGCAAGCGCACCCGACCTGGGCGCAGGGCAACCCGAAGGCCGCGGGTTTCCCCTTTGCCTGTTCTCTTCCCCCTTCATGCTCCGTCTCGCGCCGACCCATCTGGGCTGGGACACGCGGCGACAATTTACTCGTCGGTCCAGGGACCCCCCCGGGGTCGAAACGCCGACAATACTCGGTATAAACTTGACCTAAAAGCATGAACCTAGGCTTCAGTCATCCATTTGTTATGACTATTTAACACCCTTTTAGGTGATAATGTTATAGAATTCTAACAACTATTTGATGATCATATAATGGAACATGTAAAGTGTCATGTGATACTATCTTATTATTGCTACTTTATCCATTTATATATGTTTGTCGATACCCTGAATCAGGGGTACCCCTTACTACAGTATGAAGGCACGGTGCCCATGCGGCAATCTCTAGCCACGCGGTAAACAACACCCGACCCTACCGCATGGGCAGCTCCGGGGCCGCCGCGTGGCCGAAAAAGGTGGTATACTCCAGGATACCATCAGTAGGTCCGGACCTCCTCGAGAAAGCGCCGGACCCCTGTACTCACGATCCGGATCTCCGAGCATGGTCCAAGGCTCCCATGCAAGCAAGCCGGACCCCTTGGGTGAGGTCCGGACTCCTCTGAGCGGGGTCCGGGCCACCCACGGCTAGGTCCCAGGACAGGGGATACCCTGGCCTAAGCAAGGGTCCGGTACTGACACGTGTCCAGGCTTTATCCTGTGCGCTTGCGCTCCCCGCTCAGGCGGAGACCCGAAGCTGCCACGTGGCTTGTTGCCCGTGACGTAAGCCAGCGGGCGGAGCCTGATGTAAGGCCTCTGGGCCGCACGGTCTATGCATTTATTGCGGAGAGAACGCGTCGCCTGTCCACCCTGCTAACAGGCGATGTGTCGCCTCAGCATTTATTGTGACCCGTCCACTCAGTTGGTAGGCGGCGTCCAGGCCATCCTGCAGGCGGCGTGCCTGTACAGTCCATTGCCAAACAGTACGCCCGTGCTGCAAGGTGCACTGTGTCCATCATCACTTATGTGTTGTTAGGGAAGCTTCCCTTGCACGCAAAAACCACGCAGATCGCGGATGTCAGGGTGCAAGAAGATTGCTCTAGCAACTCCAAGTATTACATCCATTATATTGTTGGGCCAGCATGTCGGGGTTCAACACTCTTGTACACATGCCCCCCTTGAGCTATAAAAGGGGAGGCATGCAACGTTACGGACAGACACACTTAGACCGAACTTAGACTTAGACCCTGAGCTCTCAAGCTTTCACTGCAATCCAACACATAGTGGAGTAGGGTGTTACGCTCCGGCGGCCCGAACCACTCTAAATCCTCGCGTGTTCCTGAGTTCATCGTTCATCTACCAACAGGCAAAACGCTTAAGCCCCTTCCTCATCTTAGGATTTAGGGCGGGTGCACTCCGCCACCCGGCCGAAGAATTCCCTCTCTAACATTTGGCGCGCTAGGTAGGGGGCTTGGCTTTAGGTTTTCGTTTGTTTTCCTGCTCGACGCCATGGTCCACATTGTCGAGCACCATGATTCCTTGCCCGAGGACTTCCTGGTGGAGGAAGAAGCTGCTTCTTCCACGCCACGAGCTACTAACCTCCTAGCGCCTGGTGCTGCTGCTGTGCATAGAGATGGCAATGGGTAAAAACCCACTGGGTATTACTTGCCCAAACCCATACCCGCGAAGAAAAAATACGCCCGCTAAAAAACCCATACCCATGACGGGTATAAAATTTTGCCCAAACCCAAATGCATGCGGGTTTCGGGTACCCAACGGGTTTCCCATACCCACTAACATCAGCATAAAAAATAATTCATCATGTAAATAACAATCAATACATTAATAAGCTAGCAAAAAAGGAACAAGTGATAACTAATTTTAGCCTAAAATTTGTTATATGAAGTTTATTTCAATTAGAACATATTCAATTAATAATATTATGAGACATATTTATAAGGAATGTTGATTTTAAGGCGGGTTTTAAAAACCCATGGGTTTGCGGGTATGGGTAGTGGAAGAACAAACCCATGCCCATGTACCCGTTGGGTTTCCATTTGAACCCATTAACAAACCCATGGGTAGAGAAATTGACCCAAACCCATACCCTAATAGAGCAAAAACCCACCGGGTTTCGGGTAGCGGGTACCCATTGCCATCTCTAGCTGTGCACTATGCACGATAGCACACTCCTGCGCAGACGTCCAGAGAGTCTAGGGCTGCGCCTGGGGCGCTGTCTACGGCCAGAGAATTGTTGCGCCACCCTCCTAGCTCAACGGCCTCGCCGGGGGCCATGAAGCAGTGGTGTGACGACGTCGACCGTCTGCTCAACATGGCGCACTCTAGCTCTACCAGACCCAGGCCTCGGTCATCCCGGCGCCAACATGAGGTGTCGGCGTCTGTGCGCTCGCCCTCGGCGAGGGCCGCACCGACTGAGGACCTGCGGGCAGAACTCAACCGCAGGCGTGCAGGCAAGGATGCCCACATCTCCCTGGAGAGGGCGTGTGAGCATCGACAGAACGTCGAGGGTCGCAACCTCGACTACGACTTCACTACGGTTGCACCGCAGACTCCAGTGGGCACCCGGTTCCAGGCAAGTGCCCCCTTGGCCGGTGTGGGCTGCGCCGCACTCGCGGATCATATCCGTGCGGCGACCTGGCCATCCAAGTTCCAGCCACACCTGCCGGAAAAGTACGACGGTACGTCCAACCCGTCGGAATTCTTGCAGATATATGTCACCACCATTACGACAGCAGGTGGGGACACCACCGTGATGGCGATATATTTTCATGTTGCCTTGTCTGGGCCTGCCCGGACTTGGCTCATGAACCTTACCCCAGGATCAATCTACTCCTAGTAAGAGCTCTGCGCGCGGTTCACAGTGAACTTTGCCAGCGCATATCAACAATATGGCATGGAGGCTCACCTCCACGCAGTGAGGCAGGAGCTTGGAGAAACTCTCCGGGCCTTCATCTCCCGCTTCACCAAGGTACGGGGCACCATACCTCGTATATCAGATGCTTCCATTATCACGGCCTTCCACTAGGGAGTACATGATGAAAAGATGTTGGAGAAGTTAGCCACGCACGACGTGGAGACTGCCTCCACCCTCTTCACACTGACAGACAAGTGCGCCAGAGCAGCCAAGGGCTGTGCATGGCACTCGACGCCTCAAACCGGAGTCGACCAGACGGGAGGCACCGGAGCCGTCTCCCAAGACGGCAAAAAGAAGAAGAAGAAGAACCACGACCATGAGAAGGCGCAGTCTGCCGCTCCGATTGTCGCAGCCGCGGCTGGGGGCCAGAGCGAGCGCAATAAGCGCCCCCGGCCACAGGGAGGCAACAGCGGCTCGTGCCCTGTGCACCCCAACGGTCGCCACAGCGCCACGAAGTATCGCGAGATCATCGACCTCGCGAAACGCGTCAGCGAGCGGCGTGAGCAGTCTTCCAAGGACGACTCCCCACCTCGTCGTCGACCTGGCAAGGGAAGGGTCAACGACGGCAAGGTGGCCGCGGCTGAGCGGGACCTCGGGTATCAGTCACCCGAGGGGGACCTGAAGGATGTCTTCGTCGGAGACTCCTACTCCTGTGGCGACAACTAGATGGACCCCCTTAGGGACCCCGTACTCCCCGGTCTACGGGGCCGAAGCCTACCTTCCCCCGGAAACCCTTTTGGACTCCCCACGGGTCCAGGCTTCTGACAAGTCCATGCAGAAATGGCTACAACACGAGGACGAGGACTCCGTCATCAAACGCAGATGGGAACCCAGGGTCGGGACCTAGTCCTACGGCAAGTACCAAACCAAGAAGGGCTCCACAACTCTCCCCCAGCTAGGAAGGACCCTTCAAGGTGACGGGAATACGCCGACCCGGGGGTGACTATCTTGCTACGACTAAAGGAGTACCTCTTCCTGTCCACTGGAGCATCTCTGTAAGTTCTATCCATAGGAGCAAGTCTGAGGGGTCGAATTTTTCTCCCTATTGTAACTAGGAAACGCATACGTGTACGACCAGCCCGGTGAGGTCCGCCCTCATAAGCCTGGCCTGTTGGTCTGCACCCATGCATGACAGGTTATAAAGAAAAGATTTACCCCCTCAGGTGTGCCTCTATGATAGTTTTATCCTACTGCTCCATGGTCTTACCTTGCAGTTTTCCGGATGTTATTTTATCTAACCCACCTAAGCATTTCCCATCCCATCAGACATGATGACATCTGAATTGAACAGCCAGACTTGTAGTTTAGGAGCTCTCTGCGAAAGCAGGAGGGCCCGACAGCCTGGGGGCCGGTTCTAAAGAATGGGAACCCGTTCCATGGGGTGGTACGGAGCCTGTGTGTCTGCTTAGCCTGGTCCCGTACCCAAAAGCCTGCACACTCCACCACTCCGTGACGGGTACCCTAGTACTTGGAACTATAAGTCCTGTGGGTCTGGCAACCTGGGGTCTGGAACTAGAGAATGAACACTTGTCTCCTGGGGTGGTCCGGAGCCGTGTAGCCACTCAGCCTGGTCCCGTACCGCGGGCCTGCACGCTCCACCACTCTGTGACGGGTGTCCTAGTATCTAGAACCACGTACAGGGGGTCCGGACGCACAACTTGGCTTCCCAGACTAGACCCTGCAGGTCCCGAGCATGTATCAAAGGATGGCTAGTGTCAGATGGCAGGTCCTGCGGGTGTACTACTAATGCTCCCTAGCCGAAGCTGTGTGCAGGCCCAGGTCCTAGTCGAGGCTACCTCCTGGGGGCCATTGCCAACTCTTTCCTAGGCATGCTGGTCAGCAGCCTCGACAAATCGAGCCTACATCCCAGGGGGGCCAGGTACCAAGGAGGATTCGGTTACACCACACACAACAGGGACAAGTGGTACACAGATAAGTGCTAATACTGCTTGATAAATAGTACTCAAAAGTACCTTACAAAAAGCAAAAGTATTACATCTGCCTTCAAGTGGAGTCCTAGCTCCATCTCTACTCAGCAGGAATGGACTACTCTGCACCAGCAGGGTCACGTTGGAACCTGGCTCCGGGCGGCTCACCAGCGGTGGCGACCACCTCTGCACCGGGCAACCTCACCAGTGGCGGCGACCACCTCTGCACCGACGATTTGCCAGCGGCGGCAACCACCTCTGCGCCAGGCAGCCTCCCCAGCGGTGGTGACCACATCATCGTGCGCGCCATGGCAAAGAGGCCCTCGCCCCCGCCCTCCTATGGGGGTGAGGACAAGACCATCCAAGCCATGGAGCTGGGAGCACGGCGACAGGCAATGCTTGCGGTCTGGCCGGGACCGCGTAGCTAAAGTTTGCCTCCTTCACAAGGCTGGTGATCATCCTTTTCCTCCGAATGCTGGAGGAAGAGGCGGGTCACCAGCCCATGTGGGAGGAGGAGCCGCGGCTCAGCTCGCTCTCCACCACTGCGAGGCTGATGAACATCCTTGAAGCCAATTAAGCACCGGTGGAAGAGCGCCGCTTCCACAAGGCCGCGCACCTCCAGCAGAGGAAAGACAAGACCAGCAGCACCAACCCGCTGGGGAGGACAAAAGGCACAAACTCTCCAGCGGCAAGTTCACCAGGGAGGAGGGTGCCAGCGTAAATCCTTCCGCCGAACGCCGGCGCATCCCATCCAAGTATGCGGCACACCATGTCGAGCACCCACTCAGTCTGGGCATGCTCGAGATGAACTTACAAGGCCATGGTAAACTATGGCGACACAAAGCAGAAACCTTGAAGGCAAAGGGGCGCAGAAAGCTCGAAGGCGAAAGGGCACCGTGAGTGGGAGAGAAGCAAGGCATGGCTGCTACTCAAGGGATGAACCCCTGTTTAATGGCAGACTCCCTCGCTCCCGCCTCGAAATGTCGCGAGAAGTCTCCCTCGATGCACACCGGGGTATCCATCCTAGCGTGTTGGTCTTCGAGTGCGAAGAAGGCGAACCACCGCATAAGGAGCGTGCTACCGCCCCGCGGTAGTGCGCCCCCTCGTCTTCACCGCAACTAGCGGTCCAACCTCTGGCATGGGGGCCCAGGCCCACATGTCATGCACCTGGCGCGCCGGTTTCTGGGTGCGGAGAAGGCGAACCGACGCGTGAAGAGCGCGCCTCCGCCTACGTAGGGATGTCAATGGGGCTGCTCCCTACCGGGGACTAATCCCCATACCCGTCCCCGTCAAAATTAAAATTCCCCGTTCCCCGTCCCCGTCCCCGCCCGCGGGGAGATTTATTCCCCGTACCCGTCCCCGTCGGGTATACGGGGACCCCATGGGGAAAATCCCCGCTAGCAGCTCACTTTAAAACCATGTCCAGCACAATAAATCAGCAACATATTTACATTTGCAAATATATAAACAACACAAAGCATAGCAGCTATTGCAACTATGGCATGAAACATCATAAGTCACTAATACAATAATAAGTAATAAATAATAACCATAGTATATAGTACAACCACAAGTCCACATTCCACAATGCCACATAGCAGTACCAGTCTACAAGCTATTACACACATGAATGATACACCAAATCCAAACACAAGTTCTGTTCATAGTCCATACTTCAAGATTACAGTTCCAACAAGAGTACATAAATAAGATGACACATGGTAGTGTACCAAATACATGCAACAAGCTCACAAGTCACAAAGTCTGAACTAACTTCCTTGGACCAATATCACATTACCAGATCCTGCAAATGAAGAAAGTAAATTTCAACATGTATTCATCAAGCCAAAAATGACACTGTCTTTAGAACATTACCTGCACCCCTTCTGATATGTCCTAAAGAACCGTCCAAAAGCTCGAAGGAAGACCATTTGCATCATCTGTATTTCACGAACATAAAATTTTAGTGCAAGTTAATAATACAACCAACCATGATTGATCAATAAAATGGACTGTGATAGCCATGTAGCCTTTCTTTTGGTTGTCTGCAGTCCACATATCAGTAGTGATAGCAACCCTATAGTTGTTTCCTGCCATGAAAGCAATGGCTTTCTTCTTTTCTATCTTATATTGCTTCATAATGTCATTCCTAAGGAAATATAAGTTAGCCAAAACACACTAAGTAGTTTAGTACAGTTAGCCAAAACACACTAAGTAGTTTACTACTTACCTAATAGTGTTCCTTGTCACCATTTTAAACAAAGGTTGAAGTGCGCTAACAAATCTTCTAAATCCTGTATGATCAACCATGCATAATGGGTATTCATGCAAAACCATCATAGATGCAAGCTCCTTTCTAGCAATTTCTTGATCAAAAGTATAGTTCTCCACTTACACTTTCCCTGTATCACGACAACCAAACCTCAATGAGCTTTGGCTAAATGTCTTGCTTTGTCCGGTCATTTTGCTTTTACGATATGGACATGTATAGAGATGATCGTGTAGATGTTTGGTTCCATTTTTTGTCTCTCCTCCAAGTTTCTTTGCGCACCAGTTGCACTTTGCTTTAATTTTATCCCCTACTTTAACCCTTTTGAATTCTTTCCAAACAGCTGAAGTCAACTTTCTCTTTGAACCAACACCACCTTCCTGGTCTTCATCATCAGGAACTTCAATCTCTTCGACTTCCGCATTTCCTCCTACTGCTTCGGAGTCATTAACAGATGGTAAAGAACCCTGTTGTGACTGTGATTCATTGACATTATGGTCATGATTGTTGTTGCTCGATGACATTATCTCAAGTCCTCAAGACCAACTACAAATAAATATGGAATCATTGAATCACTGATCTGTGCTACACTACTACTATGGAATCACTGAAATCTGAATCAGCAGGAAGCCAGGAACAAGTTACCGGGAGGAACCGAGGAAGCCGATCTATTTTCTGTTGTTGCTGGCTGGACTCTGGAAGAAGCCGAGCAGTAGCAGCAGGTGGGCGCGTGGCCGCTGGTCGGCTGGCTGCGTCGTGCACCGGAGGAAGCCGAGCAGCAGCAGCAGGTCCACTCGTCCATGGGCAGGCAGCAGCAGCAGTTGGGCGCGTGCACCGGAGCAGGCAACGCGCTGTGGCCTGCGGGCGACGGGGCGAGCGGCCCGCAGCAGACGCGGAGGCAGCAGAGGCCTGCAGGGGACCGCGATAGAGGCCTGCAGGGACCATGGCGTAGACGCGCACGCGCAGTCCACAGACGGCGCAGAGGGAGGCACGACCACGTAGCCGAGCGCGCGGGCGCGGCGTGCGGCGTGCCTGCGGGCGAGCGGCGGCGGTGACGGAAGTGGGAACTGGGAAACGATCGCGGGTCGCATGGAAGCTAGGGTTGACGCGTTGTTCGGGCCAGGCTGAAGAGAAATGAGAATGAGACACTAAGACAGTGAGACACTGAATTATGGACCCACCTGTCATATCGGATCCCCAACGGGTAGCGGGTATGGGCGGCCATTATCCGTACCCGGCCCCGCCATCCCCGATGGGGATTGGTTTTTACCCATTTCTTTCCCCGCGGGGAGTATTTTCTCCCCATCCCCGTCCCCTAATGGATGAATTCCCCGCCGGGGATCGGGGAATGGGGCCCCGTTGCCATCCCTACGCCTACGGTAGTGCGTCTCTTCGCCTCCGCCAAAACCAACAGCTCAGTCCCTGGCACAAGGGCCTAGGCCCACGAGTCATCCTCCTTGGGCGCCGGCTCCTGGGTGCAGAGAAGTCACACCGCCGCTCGCGCCAGTACCGTGCCTCCTCGGGGCCGCCGCAGAAGACTGAGAAGGTGAAATTTCAAAACCAATGCAGCGGTATCGAGGCACCCCGTGCATGGCCCAGCGAAACCATCAAGTACGGAAGTCACGGATCAGTCAGCCGCGGGGACATGCGTGACAGTTGGCGTGAACAGGCGGCAATTACGACAGCAAGCGCGCGGAAGCAGCGTGCCAATCGCCAATCGAACTTTGGCCCCACCTGTAGGCTTGTTCCCTCCCCTGAGGCGGGCCCGGGGGCCACTGTCGATACCCTGAATCAGGGGTACCCCTTACTACAGTATGAAGGCACGGTGCCCGTGCGGAAATCTCTAGCCGCGCGGTGAACAGCACCCGACACCACCGCATGGGCAGCTCCGAGGTCGCCGCGTGGACAGAAAAGGTGGTATACTCTAGGATACCATCAGTAGGTCCGGACCTCCTCGAGAAAGCGCCGGACCTCTGTACTCATGACCCGGATCTCTGAGCATGGTCCAGGGCTCCCATGCAAATAAGTCGGACCCCTTGGGTAAGGTCCGGACCTCTCTAAGCGGGGTCCGGGCCACCCACGGCTAGGTCCCGGGACATGGGATACCCTGGCCTAAGCAAGGATCCGGTACTGACACGTGTCCAGGCTTTATCCTGTGCGCTTGCGCTCCCCGCTCAGGCGGAGACCCAATGCTGCCACGTGGCTTGTTGCCCGTGACGTAAGCCAGCGGGCGGAGCCTGACATAAGGCCTCTAGGCCGCGCGGTCTCTGCATTTATTGCGGAGAGGACGCGCCGCATGTCCACCCTGCTGACAGGCGATGTGCTGCCTCAGCATTTATTGTGACCCGTCCACTCAGTTGGTAGGCGACGTCCAGGCCATCCTGTAGGCGGCATGCCTGTCTAGTCCATTGCCAAACAGTACGCCCGTGCTGCAAGGTGCATTGTGTCCATCATCACTTATGCGTTGCCAGGGAAGCTTCCCTTGCACGCCAAAACCACGCAGATCGCGGATGTCAGGGTGCAAAACATCCATTATATTGCTGGGCCCACATGTCAGGGTTTAGCACTCTTGTACATGCCCCCCTTGAGCTATAAAAGGGGAGGCATGCAACGTTATGGACAGACACACTTAGACCGAACTTAGACTTAGACTCTGAGCTCTCAAGCTTTCATAGCAATCCAACACACAGTAGAGTAGGGTGTTACGCTCCGGTGGCCCGAACCACTTTAAATCCTCGCGTGTTCCTGAGTTCATCGTTCATCTGCCAACAGGCAAAACGCTTAAGCCCCCTCCTCATCTTAGGATTTAGGGCGGATGCACTCCGCCACCCGGCCGGAGAATTCCCTCTCCGACAATGTTGTTGAACGAATGATTGAATGATGCTAGAAATTTTATAATGGTATTTAGATAGATACATTTGAACGTTTGTATAATATATTACTAGGTGAATGCCCGTGCGTTGCAACGGGAATATATAATACCACGATAACTTATGTACAAATATGTAATATATTGTTATGAGAAAAGATCCTCAAGCACTTATTTGATCTGAGCGACAACGATGGAGACTTCACCGGCGTGGCAGCGCGCGAGGTCGCGCCACCAGAGCAAGCCGTCGCGGCCCTCAGAGTTATCCTCAATCGGAGGAGCCCGTGATGCCGCGGCCCGCCAACCCGGTGAGGTGGGCCAGACCCCACCGCACGTCGAGAGGAGCAGACCTAGCATAAAAAAATATTATAAAGCATACATCAGAGTAAAATATTGCTTTGTTGTTTTCATGTCACTTGAGAGCTAGAATGACGAAAGATGGGTAAAATATCGCTTTGTTGTTTTACTCGAGTGACATCCTCGAGAGAGCTAGAATGGTGAAATATGGGTAACGATCATTTGGATGTTCTTACTCCTAACATTGAACTTTAGAGCTGGAGAGAATTAGAAGTATCCCTCAATTTGCATGTGTCAGAACATTTGACGCCTAATTGACATCCCAGTTAGCCAGGAAGGTCACTGATTCCAGATTCTTTGATTTGTATAATATTATTGACTCTGTGAATATCCTTAGCTTGTTAGCAGTGGTAACATTTGGTGAAATATTGATGATCCGGTGAATTGAAATGAAGCTGATTTATCTATGGTAACCATTATAATTCAGTGCCATATGCATCTTCATGGTAATAGTCAAGTGTCCGTGCGTTGCAACGACACATAAATTATTCGATAAAATGGTATTATACAACGATTATATGAAAACAATCTTAATATCTTATAAAATCTTTGCCAAAAACCAATACACGAATATTAGAGAATGTCAAGTTAATATTAGAGGGTAATAAGAGTCATCGAGGTTAGCAAGGAAAAGGGTCCTATCATGCATGACGCCGATGAGGCAGCACGTCCTAGCCGTTGCGAGGTCCAGTTGGGCCTCTCACAGGCTTGACACGAGCACGAGGAAGCCTTCCTCCATGGCCAAGAACAATGTACTAAGACGACCAATCTTCCTCTCAAACATCCGTTGATATGCATCATGGACGAGAAAAATTGGTGAATCAACTATTTAAAAAGACAACTAGTGAGCTCCAGTACATTCCTAATGATTGACGAGCCACTTCTTTTCTACTGAACAATTTTTGAAGTAACACCTGCTAAAATGCAACTATGCTACCGTACTGTATAATTTGAAGGGAACAAACATTGTTCTCATAAAAGTGATAATGTAGTAGTCTTTATATCAAGATAATTATGTTTTAGCTAAACCACTATCTATTAGAATTTAGCAAAACAATTACACAAAATAATCTCTTTTTTATCTACTGCATAATACAATATAACTTGTTATAAAAAATATTTGGCAGTTAACAACCATATTGTTTGGATAGGTACCCTATATATTTTTATCATAACTTCAGGAAATTAAAAAAGATTGACAACACCCATAAGCTCATTTTATTCACCGAACTCATAGAAATATGAAACCTGACTGCTACCATAATTCCAGCAAAAAAAGTGCTTGCTGGCTCTTACCAATTCCCTCTAAAGCACCGATCTTAGACTTAATTTGAACTATAGTATTGGTGGACTTGACATCGAGTAGCACTGTTTTCATCATCCAAACATAGATCTGCAAAGACGATAAAAGAAACAGAAAACAATACTAAGTAACCTTCGGTCTCTCGTATAAAAATATATTGTGTCAAACTTTGCATTAAAAGAACACCAAAGTAAGAATGACGATACATGTACAAAGCACAATAAAATAATAAAAACAAATACAGTAAGCACCACACATAAATCTTAATCCCTTTTGATATTACCCACTTAGCTTCACAATGTACAACAACGTTAGTACTTAGTACTCGAGCAACTCGTACCACAATCCCATTTGATACTATAGCAATTACTACTAAGAATGTTGATGAAATCTTAGGGCTACTAAATGACTTCCAAGAACTGGTAAAAGTTGAGCCCTTAAACTAAAGTCTCACATAATCATCAACTACAAAAGTCGACACAGTATCCTCCCTGTATTCTTTCAACTTAATCTCCTCTTCCCTGCTAGGCACCATCTCCAAGAGTTCGGTTCCAAGGCTCTCTGCCTGCCCTGCTTCCAATAATGGTGAACAGTCAGAGGAAACCTGATCAGCTTTGTAGGGATTCATGGTGCTCCCTGCAGCATCCTTCCTCTATGCACCTGACTTGAACTCAGCAAGGTACATGCCAAATCATTGTGAGTAGAAATCAGATATCCAAGAGATACGTGTAGGGGGCGGGTAAAAACATGGAACACAAATTTATATTTCAACCATGTACTATAGGAGACAGCACATGATCATGCATCATACATGCAAATTCATAGATAAGCAACCAACCTTACTAAAAACCAGCATCCTGCCACTCCCATTGTCTAGACAAATATCTACACACAGATCTTAAGTTTTGATCTATACAAACCACAACTTGCATGGTCTAGATCTGCTAGTGATAACAATATACCTGTGGTAGTCGCCCTTCATCTTGAGGTAGAATACCTTGGACTCGGTGGCATTGGTTGAATGGAAGCTATGGAACAACAAAATCACAATGGAACACGTGCATACTGAGCCACATCCATTGAAAAATGAACGGGGGAGAAATGGCAAGAAGGATGATGACCTGAAAAATGAAGCATTACCTTTTAGTGATTTCTCTTGTGGGACTATCTCTGCAAGTTCAGACTTTGCAGGAGAGGCATCTCCAAGGCTTTGCAAAGAGCACACCGCCGATGCTGAAAGTATATGGAACCGTTCAGTTGCGAGTGTCATAGGTTAAAGAGCACAATCTATCCAAAAAACACCGAAAAAGAACTCTAAAAAAGGAAACAAAACACACAAGAACCGAAGCCATGATCCAAAGCACAAAAAAGGAATGTCAAATGGCACAAAGAAATTGAGGAGTATCTTGTGGAGATATCGTGTAGCCATGGTCCATATCATCAGAGGCAGCATCAGAGGAGCCCATCCTACGCTTGCCCGACCCACCAGCTAGCAGGCTGCCACCTGCTGCTGGCGTCGTCGACCGGCCAGGGCACGAGCGGCGTGGAACCATGAAATGACTCACAAAATATTAGCTTCATGTTGACGCTTTTTCGGAGCGCGAAATACTCAAGAAGAACCGGCGGTGGTGCTCTCTGGTCAGGCGCGGACGGTCCGCGGCCTGGGGCCGAACGGTCCGCGACCTGGCGTGAGGCGGCGGTACTCTCTGGTCAAGCGCGGACGGTCCGCGGCACAGGGCCGGATGGTCCGCGACCTGGCGCAGGGGCTAGGGTTCCCTGCCTGATAACCGGACGGTCCGCGCCCTAGGGCCGGACGGTCCGCGCGTACGCTGGGGCGGCGAAAGATCGCCGACGGCGTCTGGATCTCGCTCCCGCAAGGGACCCCGTCAGGGAGGAGAAATCCTAGAAGTTGTCTAGGCTCGGGCAGGCCGACCTAGACTCCTGTAATCGACGTAGAGTCGAGGAGAGGCGGAGAATTTGGGGATCGAGTGGCTAAACCTAAACTAGACTAGAACTACTCCTAGGATAAAATGCGAAATAGAAGTTGTATTGATTCGATTGATGATTACAAATCGGCCGTAGACCTCTCTTTATATAGAGGAGGGGGCTGGACCCTTTACACGACTGGATTCCGGATTAATTCCGCAAATCTAGCCAACAAACATAGCACAAAACTCGGAACCCTAAACTGCTCTGCGCATGTGCGGACCGTCCGGCCCACAAGCAAGGACTGTCCGGACCGCGGACCGTCCGGCCTTAGGGCCGGACCGTCCGGCCGCTCAATATGGTGCTCAACATATGCCCCCTGCCTTTTGGTGGAGCTGAGCAAACCAAAAGCAACTAACTCGATGTGATTACATCGGTTCTCTTAGGCATCCTGCCACATACTAGGATGGTACTGTTTGAGGAAACGCCCATTCAAAGCCTTAGGCAAGTCCTTGCCTTGTAATGTTTGTAGCAAATAGGCGTTGCCAGACATCACCTGTTTTACTTTATAAGGGCCTTCCCAGCTTGGTGACCATTTCCCGAACTTCCGGTCTTTATTCCTTAGAGGCAGAATGGTCTTCTACACCAGGTCCCCTACTTGAAATGATTTTGCTTTGACCTTCTTGTTGTAGGCCCTAGCTACCATGATTTTGTCCTTTTCTATTGCTCCCAAAGCTATCATCCTTTTGTCAGTCACCTCATCAATATTATCCATCATTGAATCATAATAATCGGTAGCAGTTAGATCATTTTGTCTGGCGAACCTGATAGCATTCAAACTTATTTCCACAGGCAACATTGCTTCCTGCCCATAGACAAGCTCAAAAGGAGATACTTTAGTAGCCCTATGTTTAGATATTCTATGAGCCCATAAAGCCTCAGACAAAATCTTATGCCAATGTTTAGGATTATCAGATATTTTCTTTTTTATCAAATTAATCAATGTCCTATTGCTAGACTCGGCCTGACCATTGGCCTGAGCATAATATGGAGATGAATTAAGCAGCTTAATTCTGTATAATTCAGCAAATTCACGTACCTCCTTTGACATAAAAGAAGTACCTTGATCTGTAGTTAAGGTCTGGGGAATGCCGAATCTATGAATGATATGCTCAGTTATAAACTCAATTACCTCCTTGTGTGTCATGTTCTTTAGAGCAACGGCTTCAGTCCATTTGGTGAAGTAGTCAGTGGCAACTAACACAAACCAATGCCCCTTTGATGATGAAGGATGAATTTCTCCAATAAAGTCTAATCCCCATCCTCTGAACGGCCAAGGCTTGATGATAGGATGTAATTCGGCTGCAGGGACCAACTGTAGGTCGCCGAATTTTTGACACACTTGGCAACCCTTGTAGTACTTGAAACAATCAGCTATCATACTAGGCCAATAAAAACCAGACCTTCGCAACAACCACTTCATCTTTGGAGCTAATTGATGAGTACCACAAATTCCCTCATGTACTTCGGCCATGGCTAATATAGCGTCATCTGGGCCCAAGCACTTAAGCAGGATGTCATTGACTGTTCGGCGGTAAAGTTCATCACTCATCAAAACATACTTGAAAGCTGTTCGCCGAATGTTCTTATCTGTCCTGATATTGAGATTTCGTAAATAATTAAGTATAGGTGTCCTCCAATCACTTGCATCGGCTTCATTGTCAGCCGAATTAATGAAAAGAACATTTCTGGTAACCCCGGACGGTCCGGCGTCATCACGCGGACGGTCCGCGACCTGGGAATTTGGCTTTGCACTGGTTATCAGATTTTCAGTTTTGTGAAACTTCCCTCTCTTTATCCGATAACCTGATGCATCTTGTGCCAAATCATTAGCTCTATGATTCTCAACTCTAGAGATATGCCGAATACTGAATTCGTCAAAAGAATGGATTATGCTCCAACATTTCTCAAGGTAACTATTTAGAGTACCATCAAAACATTGATATTCTTCTAACACTTGTTGGACAACCAGCTGAGAATCACCAAATACCATCACATGTTTTACTCCCATACCATTTAAAAGTTCTAAACCGAATAGGAGGGCCTCATATTCAGCTTTATTATTAGTGCAATAAGTTTTCAATCGGCTAGAGAAGTCAAAGGAGACATTACTTGGTGAAACAAGTACAATGCCAATTCCTTGCCCTTCATTGCAAACTGATCCATCAAAATATAAAGTCCAAGGAGTAATAGTGAGGTATGACATGTCTAGCTCATGAATATCATTAACCCGATGTTCTACAATGAAATCCGCTACGACTTGGCCTTTCATAGATTTCATTGGTTCATAGGCCAAGTCATATTCTATTAGTGCATAAGCCCACTTACCAATTCTACCACTCATAATTGGGTTATGCAACATGTATTTGATCACATCGGCTTGACCAGAAATAGTGCAATGACTAGACAGTAAATAACATCTACATTTGGTGCATGCATAAAACAAGCATAAGCATAACTTTTCAATAAAAGTGTACCTTGTTTCAGCATCCACCAACCTTCGGCTTAGATATGCCACCACATGCTCCTTCCCCTCAGTTTCTTGTGTCAGAACAGCCCCAATGACCTTATCCTCAGCTGCAATGTATAATCGAAATGGCACTCCTGCTTGTGGTGCTTTTAATACGGGAGCCGAAGATAAGTATTTTTTGATGAGATCAAATGCTTCTTGCTGTTCTGCCCCCCAAGCGAATTCGGCATCATTCTTAAGCCGAAGAATAGGGGTAAACGCATCAACCTTCCCGGCTAGGTTAGAAATAAACCTTCGTAAATAATTCACCTTGCCGAGGAACCTCTGTACCTCGACTTTACAGGTCGGAGGCCCCACATTCCGAATAGACTTGATTCGGTCAGGGTCTATCTCTATACCATGTTCATGTATGACAAATCCTAAAAACTTACCAGCCGACACTCCAAAAGCACATTTACGTGGGTTCATTTTCAAACCATACTGACGCATTTTATCAAAGGCCTTGCGCAAATCAGCTATATGAGAACTAAACTCAGCCGATTTGACTACAATATCATCAATGTAAACTTCCACAGTGTTTCCTAACAATTCATGGAAGATCAAATTCATAGCCCTCTGATAAGTAGCACCAGCATTTTTCAGACCAAATGTCATGACAACCCACTCAAATAAACCAATGAAGCCTGGACATATAAAGGCCGTTTTAGACGCATCTTCTTCGGCCATGAAAATCTGATTATATCCGGCATTACCATCAAGGAAGCTAATAATTCTATTTCCTGATGCATTATTGATTAATGTGTCGGCTATGAGCATGGGATATTCGTCTTTAGGAGTTGCTCTATTTAAATTGTGAAAATCAATGCATACTCTAAGTTTACCTGTCTCCTTCTCCACCGGCACAATATTGGAGACCCACTCTGTGTATCTGCAAGGTCTCATAAAATCAGCTTCTAGCAGCCGGTGGATTTTGTCCTTGATGCGTGGGAGAAGATCCGGACGAAATGTTCTAGCTCTTTGCTTGAAAGGTCTGAAACCAGATTTAATAGGCAATCGATGCTCTACGATCTCTCGGCTTAATCCAGGCATCTCAGTATAATTCCAAGCAAAGCAATCTGAATATTCCTTCAATAGACCGATCATCTCATTTCTAGAATCGGTCTCCAGGGTCTTGTTTACAAAAGTCGGCCTTGGAGTTTTACCATCTCCTATGTCAATCTCCTCCAAAGGATCAGCCGATGTAAACCCTTGTCCTAGTTTATCAAGATCTCTAAATTCCTCTATCATGTCCCCCACAGAGGAATCAGATGATCTTTGTGTGATGGCGGACTTTCCGGTCTCGGGGACCAGATCATCCGTAATATTGTCTTTTCGCTGTGGTAGATGTTCGGTCTTAAAGTCTGAACTCTTTTGTGAAAGACCAGACCATCCGGCCTTGGTGGCCGAACTGTCCGTGACCAAAGACTCATGAACTTTGTGTGTATTCATCATTTAACTTTATTTAGGATTTAGCCGATTCTCCATCGGCTCTAGCATTACAGGAATGAAACCTTTCTTATCTATACTTATGAATTGATAATCAGAAAAGTCTACTCCTGTGAGACATGTAGCAGTCTCATAAGTCCAGAGTACAGGGGCATCGGCCACAGCGATGCAGGCCGATACATCAGCATGTACTTGTTCTATGTCATCGCCTACCCATTGTATCAGCATTTGATGTAATGTAGAAGGTATACATTGATTGGCGTGAATCCAATCTCTGCCTAGGATTAAACTGTAATTTCCTTCTACATCAGCGATGAAGAATGCAGCAGCAAGGGTCTTAGTCCCGATGGTTAATTCAACGGACATGACTCCCCTGGCTTTGATCGAACTATCAGTTCCAACACCGCTGAGGGTCATGTTGGTCTTGACAAGTTCGTCATCTTGTTTACCTAATTTTTTGTATAATGAATAAGGCATTAGATTTACAGCCGCCCCTCCATCTACCAACATCTTAGCAATCGGTATCCCATCAATGTGGCCGCGCACGAAGAGCGGCTTTAAATGATTTACCGATTCTTTTGGTTTAGTAAAGGCGGCTTCTTTAGGACCAAAATCAAACTGGGCAACAACAGGTTCATCGTCGCCGATAATAGTACAATCGGCAGAAAATGTAATAATATTTACATCCATACCTGGGCGTTCTGGAGAAGCCTCGTAGTCGACCAGGTCTTCTCCCAGCAGGTCGTCCTCTTCCATTGATGTTGTCGTGTCGTTGGAGGCTTCCTGGTGAACGGCGGACGGTCCGCGTGCGGGGGCCGGACGGTCCGCGCCTGGTGCAGGTTGTCCAGAGACTTCCTGGTGAACGGCGGATGGTCCGCGCGCAGGGGCCGGACGGTCCGCGCCTGGTGCAGATTGACTTTCTATTTCTGTGGCCGTTTGTTTTTTCTCAACGGCCTTCGGTCTCCATTTCTTTTGCGGTGGCGGGTATAGTGGATTTGTGTCATTAAATGTCTTTTCCGCCTCCTTCTCCTGGCTCTCCTTTGCTCTTAGGCGCTGTAATTTTCTCTTTTGGGATCGTGTCAATCCCGCTGGGCACCATCGAGGCATGGAGTATTTTGGATCGGCTGTTTTGATGGTAGCCGTATCCTTTTCGGTTGTGTTGGCTGATTCGCCGAAAATCATCGGCCCTTTATTATCTTCTTGTATGACAACATCTGCAGTGCCTATTTTGATGATGTCCTTTTTTGTTGTTTTTTGAGTTGCTGTAGGCATATGCCCCCCTGCCGGATTGGTCGGCCTGAAAGGCCGAGTAGTCCGGCAATCCTGTTGGGTTTGTGCCTGGTGACCGGATTGAGCAGTGCTCAATCGGTCTTGTACTGGTGGCGTCAACCTGTCAAAAACAGATGTTTGAGGTGCCCCCCAGGCGGGGTATTGTGGCATCCCAAATGGATATGGTGGCATGCCCCACATTTGATTTGGGACATATGGCAGAGGTAAATATGTGTATGGATATGGCATAGGTGGATATGGAGGTGGAGGTGTCCATACAGGTATGTTAGGTCTCACTTGTACAGTATGACCTTTCATTTCTTTCGATTGGTGGGGTGGTCCAATCGGCCTGACCTGACGCTGCTCATGAATGGGTGAGCGGGGTCGCTTTGCTGGCCGGTTACTGGGGCCGGCCTTCTTTTTTACATATTTAGACAATAATTGATCAAAAGTTGGGCCGGCTTTAACCAACCGACCAGCTGCCTTGAATGTATTTGTTTTCCACGTACCTATCTCTGGTCGTCGTGGTTTGAAAGTACATGGACGTTGTGAGTCCTGAGTACGACCGGACCGTCCGCCGGAGCTCTCCAGACCGTCCGGTGGGGTCCCGGACCGTCCGCGCCTACGTGTCGGACCGTCCGGGATACGCAGCACAGGTTCCTGCATCTGTCTCCCTGTCTGCGCTTGCTCCCCAGTATTGGAGGCTGTGATGGTCACCTTTAGGGTTTCCCCTCCATCGGGAGTCTTCGCGGCTACCACTTTCCTGCAAGAAACTTAACGATCCCCATCGGCCTCTTTAGAATTGCCGATGATTGCCTCTTTGCCTTTGTCTTTATCGGCTGTGTTTGGCCGAACTAGGACTTTCTTGCCCTCGAAGTCAATCATGTTCATAGGAAAGGGCTCTGTATCCACCTGCATTTCCTGAAATTTCAATCGTCCCTCGTTAATGGCCGATTGAATCTGCCGCCGAAATACATTACAATCATTAGTGGCATGAGAAAATGAGTTATGCCACTTGCAGTATGCACGACGTTTTAGCTCGTCGACAGATGGAACAGTGTGATTTATTTTAATGTTGCCATTTTTTAGTAATTCATCAAATATTTTATCACACTTGCCAACATTAAACATAAACTTTACATCCTCCTGCCGTTTCTTTTGAATCGGCTGTAGGGAAGCACAAGCCGAAGATTTGGACTGCTTTGGCCAAACCATTTCAGCAGCATATATTTCTGTTGACTCGTCCTCTGAGCTACTTTGATCGCACTCTATTATATGTACGTTATGACGAATTGCTTTAGCAGTCTCTTTGCTTCGGCTTTCACAAGCCAAAGTGTTGGAACTTGCTCTCAACTCGCAAGGGGGGCCAACAAGGGTGAGCAGTAGCGTTAACAGGGTTACGTGCTAGATGGCAATAGCTCTGTTAATCTGGCCTCTCACGGGCACTGTGCGGGGGTATTTATAGGTACCTGAGCGCCCAGCGCCTTGTGCTAAGGACGCATGTGCCCTCAGCTACCTAGGTTATCCCCAGAATATTCCCATAAAGCAGGGTTACAGACTGTAATTACAGGGATGCCTTTACAAATTAGGCCCGTAACACGCGGCGGCCACACAGGGCCCGTTACAATGGGCCGGATCATACGTGGGCCTCTGAGCTGGACGAGGCCGCACAGTGGGATGACGCCGTTGCAGGCCTTCGTCTGGTGTCGAATCGAGCGAAGGGTGTCCCTGCCCGTTTTGTCTCTGTCAGACCAGCGACTGCGGCGAAAGCCTCGAGCGAAGGGTGGCGTCTTTGCCTTCGCCCGAACATTTGCCCTCCGAGGGACCGGTTCGACAAAGTCACCTGGTGCCGAAGACGTCGCTAGATGGCGGAGATGCTGCCCTCGCTCGAAGTGGTTCCGCGGGGGTTTTTGATATGACCGTTGATTGACAGCGTACTGTTGGATTGCGGGTTTCCCGAAGCGCCGCGCCCTGTCGGATTGCGGGTTTCCCGAAGAGCCGCGCCCTGTCTATAAAAGAGGGCGGGGGTCGGCGCTTTTTGAACTTCACTTTCCACGCTCCGCCAAAACCCTAGCCGCCTTTTTCACCGTCTTGCTGCTCGTCTGCCCGCCGTGCTCTTGTTCGCCGGAGATCTGGCTCGAGTGAAGCAGACCGCCCGCCGCCGCCGACGGTACGTAGCGATGCCGACCTCCTCTTCTTCCGTTGCCGCTACGCTGCCGGCCGACCCCTCGCCGCCGGCCGCCGCCTCGCCGCCGGCCGATGCCTCGTCGGAGGAGACACTGAGTAGTTTGATGGCGGAGGAGTTGCGCGCCGGCGATTCTGTTGATTTTGGCGTGTCGCGGATGTCGTCGGTCCGCGTGCAAGATATGAAGCGGTTGGGTTACTTCGGTGGCGGAGTTGCTCGTGTCCCGGGGACGGAGGAAGTCCCCGAGCCGGAGGGCGAGTTGGTTGTGTTCGAGGCATTCTTCGCCGCCGGTCTCCGCCTGCCTGCGCACCGATTTGTTGGCGAAGTCCTGCGCAGGTTTAAAGTTCAGATACATCAGCTGACACCGAATGCCATGGTGGCTCTGTCGAAGTATGTCTGGGCGACGACTTCGTACGGCGGACAGCCATCGGTTGAAGTGTTTGCGAAGTATTATTGTTTGCACTGGCAGAAGAGGTTGATTGGAGACGAAGTTGCTCAGTTTGGGTCCTGCACGTTCACGCCGAAGACCGGCAAGACCACGATGCAGGTAGTCGAGTTGGTTCCTTGTGCCCGCAACAAGTGGGGCAACTGGAATGAGTTTTGGTTTTATGTTGCTGAGGGTACCGTCGAAGGCCATGAGGGACTCCCCGTGTCCGAGATGTGCTCTCATTTTTACTCAGCGTACCCGCCCTTTGAAGTGGCGGAGGAGGATGTGGACGAAGGGGCCCTTCGGTGCGCCGCCGGCCTGAGCAGTGGGCGCGATTTGGTTGAAGAATTTTGTGGCGTACGGGGTATGGCCCTTGGCGCATGGCTAGGCGTTGGGCGAAGTGTGCCCTCGCCAGATACCTTTCCATGGTGGACGGGTGGTGCGAAGTCCCGCCTCCGCGCTGAATCTGCAAAGCCGCGATCCGGCCGCCTTTGTGCGTGAGGCGGAGGATGGGGCGGTGCGGCTCGTTGGACGTTACGTGCCGAGGACAGAGGGCCAGCGCAGCTTTGATATCCGTGGGTTGAATGACCATTTGAACAAGGTTTTTGAATTAAATCAATTGCCGTATGACGGCTATCCTGGTCAAGACGATGTGGACCGCCGTGGGAAGAAGCCGGTGGTGGAGACTGGAGACGACCCTGCGCCGGCGGCCGCCCCATCCTCTAAAAAGAGAAAATTAGGTACTGCTATGGGAGGACTTGGGGTTTCTGATAGTTTTGCTAGAGAGTTGATGAGGACGTGCGCGGCCCCGGGGGGAAGGATGTCTTCGCCCGAGCTCCGGGAGTCTTCGGCTCGGATGTTGAGGGTTACCGGGGGTTGCTGGCCTAGGAATGTTCCTATCCCCCGTGCAGCTGGCGAGGACTTTTTTACATCTCGCATGGTTCGTGAATGGAGAGTTTTTCCTTACGGGCGGAATATTGCTGTTGTTGTGTCGGCAGTGATGGACAAGGATCGCCAGGGAGCAGCACAAAAGTGCCAGGCGGTTGTCAGGCTCGATGAAGCTAGGCCGAAGAGGCAGCGGGGGGGCTGCGAAGGCTGCGACCCCCGGCGGAGGCAAGCCGCCGCTGGCGGCGAAGTCGGGCGCCCCTGCGTCTAGCAAAGCGCCGGAGGCGACGGCAGGCGCCGGGGGCTCCAAATCGACGAAGGCAGTGCCGCCGGCCAGCAGAGTGCCGGAGGTCGCGAAGGCGGCCCGAACGTTGCCGTCGGCAGGCAAGCGTGTCGTCGACTTCGCCACCGATATTAGTGTGGAGGACTATCTTGGTGGTAAGTCATTGGCTTCTTTTTTTTATATATTTATTCGTTGATACGTCGCGGGGTCGGACGAAGGCCAACTTGCTATAGTTGCGCCTGCCGCGGCGACAACGATGGCTGCCGTAGCGCCGAAGGCGAAGGGCGGGGCTCTTAGCGCCGGAGGCGAGGTGGCGGCCCTCGCGGCTGTTAGGGATGAGGCGGGCGCTGCGTCCCGCCGGCTGAAGGAGGTGGCGGAGGCGCTAAGTCAGGTCCGCTGAGCCAGACTTCGTTTTTATTATTATTATTATTATTTGCCAGGGTCGCGGTCTTACGTGTGTTATGCAGGTGGCTGTCTTCGCCAACCGCACAGCGTCGGGGGCCCTCACGGCAGTTGTGTCTGCTGAGGTCGAGAGACTTCGGACACAACATGCTGACGCCGTCCGCGAAAAATCGGCCGCCGACAGCAAGTGCCGCAAGCTGGCGGACAAGGTGGCCGCGTTGGAGGGAGAGAAGGCTGACCTCCGGCGCCAATTGGCGGGGGAGAGGAGGGAGACCAACGAGGCCCTCGTCAAGGCGCAGGCTGCGCAGGCGGAGGCTAATCTGGCACGGGCGGAGGGCAATCTTGCCAGGGAGCGCGCCGAGCAGCTGCAGGAGCGGCTCATCGCCCTGGAGAGCCGCGTGGAGAGGGCCGAGGCCGCGACGCGCGCGGAGGCCGAACGGACGCGCAAACAGCTTATGGATACATACCATGAGCTGGGCGCGCGGACCGGTGACTTCGAAGTGCCGGCCCGAGAGCCCGGACTTCGCTGCCTGGAGTGGGTGCAGGAGGAGCTGCAGGCACTCCCCACTGTCGTGGAGGGGTTTATGTCGTATGCCTCCCTGGTCACCTGCGAGGGGGCGATGAACGCGCTCTCCCGCGAAGGGTGCCGGCACTTCGAGGTCTTCGACCAAGCCGATGAAGATTTTGAGCGAGATATCTATAAGGTTGAGGACCCCGTGGTGAAGGAATCCGCCGGGGCCATCTACGACCGGATGTGGGGTCCGCACGGTCGCGAGGTGGTCAGGGAGCGCGCCGAGACGGCGAGGGCTCAGGTAACGTTTTCGTTTGTTTGGCGTTTGCTGGAAGTGGGCTGTGTGTGGGTTTGCTGAATTTTGTGTGTTGTGTCCTAGGCGGCGCGTGGCGAGAGGGTGGACGACTTCGGGGCGTTGAACAGCGTGCCGCCTGAGCCGGAGCCGACCCCGGCGGAGGCCGTGTCTGGGGCCGCCCTGGAGCCACCCCCGGAGATCGCAGAAGGCGCACCAGATACCTCCGCATCTGCTGAGGCCGGCGGAGACTTGCCCCCAGAGACCGCTGAAGGCGCGTCTGATGCCCCCGCAGCTGCTGCGCCGAGTGCTGAAGATCCTGCGACGGTGGCGGTGGAGGCGACGGCGGAGGCAGCGGCGGAGGCTCCGCAGGTGGCGTAGTGGGTGTAGATGGTTTAGGGAATTTTGGATATGTTGCTGAATTTTGGTTGCTGCGCAGGTTCAAGATTTTGGGCCTGCGCACGCAACCGCCACTACTAAATTTTTGGCGGCTTCGACCGCGGATGGTGGTAATGAATGTGGTGGATCTGCATCTGAGTTTTCTGATTTTGCTGACTCTGGGAGCTCGGTTGAGTGGACTGAGGAGTCGTCGGAGGAGGACTTGGACTACTTCACCGCACGCCGCGGACACAGAAGATGTGCCTGGTCCTAGCACTGGGCGCCGGCGACGAAGGGCGGTCGCGAAGCGTAGAGTTAGTGGGGCGGAGGGGGTCGGCTTCGTGTGAGTAGGGCTGGCCGGCAGGAGCTGTTGTCTTTGCCGGCCGCCGTGAGTACAGGTGAAGGGGAACTGCGAAGTCTTTTTGCGGGTGAGGAGCTTAGGATAATGTTATTTAATTATAGGGAGATGGGAATTATTCCTAAGGTTGAGCCGATGTAGAGTGTGGTGCCCTCGCTTGTATATGTGTGAAGGCTTGTATGATGAGGTTGTGTGCCCTTGCTTGTATATGCCTGCGAAGGCGTTGTGTACTTGGTCTGGCATGTTTTGTTATGCTGTGCTGGTGCGCGTATAGTCGGTCTCGGCGCGGACGGTTTGATGTTGTCGTTTCTGCCTTCGTTGTGCTAGTCCGGCTGCACCCGTAGGCGTCTTCTGCACGGATAGTCTACGCGGTAGACTTCGGTTTCTTTGCACTTGTTGTGCTAGTCCGGCTGCACCCTTAGGTGACTTCTGCGTGGATAGTCTTCGCGGTAGACTTCGGTTTCTTTGCACTTGTTGTGCTAGTCCGGCTGCACCCTTGGGCGACTTCTGCGCGGATAGTCTTCGCGGTAGATTCCGGTTTTTTCGCACTTGTTGTGCTAGTCCGGCTGCACCCGTGGGCGACTTCTGCGCGAATAGTCTTCGCGGTAGACTTCGGTTTTTTTCCGGTTGCACCCTTAGGCGACTTTTGCGTGGATTTGTCGCAGGCGAGGGCGGCTAGCGCTTAGCCTCGCGGTGACCTCGTATTGGTCGAATGTCGAAGACCGTCGTCGCGGTCTTTTTTCGACGCATGTTTTTGCGGGGGATTTTTGACACATATATTACATGGCTCCGCCTCGTTAAAAACCTCACCCCCCGGGAGGAAAAGAGTGCGGGCCGGTATAAGATTGTTTTTGCGGATTACAAGGGCGAAGTCAGCCCTGATGAGTTAAACAAAAAATTTGCGGAGGTTGTCGATGTTCCAGGAGTGCTCCAGGTCTTCGCCGTTTGGCGTTGTGAGCCTGTAAGCGCTGGGGGAAGCTTTCGTCTTGACTATAAAGGGGCCCTCCCACTTGGGCTCCAGCTTGCCCCTGGACTCTGTCCGAGTTGTTCGGACGAGTACGAGGTCCCCTTCGCTGAATTCCCTCGGGATGACTGCGTGGTCGCGCCATGCTTTTGTCTGGGCTTGGTACTTGTTTAGGGCCTGCAGGGCGAAGACTCGGTCTCCGTCAATGAGATCCTTTGAAGTTGGCTCGTCCACGTCGGGGACGGCTGACGGAACTGTTCGCGGGGACCCATGCTTTATTTCTTGCGGGGTCATGGCCTCCGATCCATATAGAAGGCGGAAAGGAGTAAACCCAGTCGCCCTGCACTCAGTCGTGTTTAGTGCCCAGACTGCCTCGGGTAACAAATCGGTCCATCTGCCCTTTTTTTCATCGAGGAGCATCTTCTTGACAGCTGTGAATATTTTCCCATTGGCGCGTTCCACAACCCCGTTGGACTGCGGATGATAGACTGAGGCGAAGGCCAGCTTGGTGCCAATGGAGAAACAAAAATCCTTGAAGTCTTGTCTATCAAACTGCTTGCCGTTGTCAACTGTTAGTTCGGACGGTACTCCGAAGCGGCAAACAATGTTTTGCCAGAAGAATTTTTGGGCAGTCTTTGATGTTATTGTGGAAACAGTCCTCGCCTCGATCCATTTGGTGAAGTACTCGACGGCGACGAAGGCGAACTTAAGGTTCCCCTGAGCGGTGGGCAGGGGCCCGACAATGTCCAGGCCCCAGCGCTGGAGAGGCCATGTATGGGCGATCAGCTTTGTATACTGCGAGGGGCTGCCTGACAGAGGAGAAAACTTCTGGCAGGCTTCGCAGGACCTTGTGACCCGATTTGCGGCGCAGATCATTGCGGGCCAGTAAAAGCCCTGGCGGATCACCTTAGCAGCTAGGGCCCTTGGCCCTGCGTGTGAGCCGCACGTGCCACTGTGGACTTCGCGTAGGATCTGGATGCCTTCGGTTTCGGTGACGCACTTGAGCATTGGCTGACTGACCCCTTTCTTGTAGAGTTGGCCTTCAATCAGTGCGAAGTTCCGGCTTCGATGTCTGAGGCGCTTGGCCTCGCTGATGTCGGTTGGATGATAGTACCCCTGTAGGAACAGGGTTATTGGTGCCCGCCAGTCTTCGGTCATAATTAGGTTGACTATGCGGTGGCCCTCGCTGTCATTAGTTATTTGGAGTCCTTCGGGGCTCCGGACGGCTGGCGTGCCGATGATATGAAAGAACACGTCGGAGGGCAAGGACTCGCCCCTGGCGGCGGACTTGGCCAATGCGTCGGCCTCCTCATTCTTGGCCCTATCCACATGCTGCAAGGTGAATCCCTTGAATTGTCTCTCAAGACTTCGGATGGCCGCGAGGTATTGCATAAGTGCGGGGTCCTTTGCTGTGTAGTCTTTCTCGACCTGGCCGGCAACTATCTTGGAGTCTGTTTTGATGATGCAAGTGGTGACCCCGAGGGCCCTTAGCTTGCGGAGGCCGAGGATGACTGCTTCATATTCTGCTATATTATTTGTGCATCTGTCGGATTCTAGAGCGAAGCTGAGGCGTGCTGCATATCTGTGCTTGACCCCGGCTGGTGAGGTGATGACTGCAGCGGCGCCTGCCCCCGCATGGCACCATGCGCCGTCGCAATGGATCGTCCAAACCTTCTCTGTGGACAGGTCTGGTTGTGTTATTGGCCCAGTCCAGTCGACGACGAAGTCTGCCAGGACTTGTGACTTGATGGCTGTCCTGGGCTCGAAGCTGATGTGGTAGCCGGATAGATCGGCTGCCCACTTGGCAATCCTCACCGATGCCTCCGGGTTCCTGAATAATTCGCCGAGTCCCCTGTCTGAGGTGACTCGGACCTTGAATGCTTCGAAGTAGTGGCGCAGTTTGCGCGAAGACATAACGACTGCGTAGGCAATCTTCTCCAGCTCTGTCATGTTGCACTTGGACGGTGTCAGTACCTCGAAGACATAGTAAACAGGGCACTGCCTGACCATGCCCTCGACTGTCTGCTCCTGCACTAGTGCCGCGCTGACAGCATGCGGCGATGCCGCAACGTAGAGCAATAGGGGGAGCGAGGAGTCGGGGCTTGTGAGGATGGCCAGCTCCGACAGGTACTGTTTTAGTGAGGCGAAGGCCGCTGCCTGCTCCGGTCCCCAGGCGAAGTCTTTTGCACCGCGGAGTGTTTTGAGGAAGGGGAGACTTCACTCGGCGGACCTGGAGATGAATCTGTTGAGAGCGGCCAATCTGCCTGTCATACGCTGGACGTCCCTGGCGGACTGTGGAGGCGTCATGTTTACGATGGCCTGGATCTTGGTTGGGTTGGCCTCGATGCCGCGGTGTGATACTAGGTAGCCCAATATTTTGCCCTGGCGAACGCCGAAGACGCACTTTTCCGGGTTTAGGCGGAGTCGTGCGTCTCGCATGTTCGCGAATGTCTCGGCGAGGTCGGCGAGATGGTCCTCCTTGTTCTTGCTGGCGACGACGATGTCGTCCACATATGTAAATATATTTCTGCCAACCTGCCCTTCGAGTACTGTTTTGGTGAGTCTGGAGAAGGTGGACCCGGCGTTCTTGAGTCCCTCCTGCATTCTGATGAAGCAATATGTGCCGAAGGGTGTTATAAAGCTGGTGCTAGCCTTGTCTTCCTCCTTCATGTATATCTGGTGGTAACCGGAGAAGCAGTCGAGGAGTGACATGACCTCGCATCCGGCCGCGCTATCGACTATTTTCTCGATCCGCGGCAACGGGAAATTATCCTTTGGGCAGGCCTTGTTGAGACTGGTGAAGTCTATGCACATGCGCCATTTGCCGCTTTTTTTCTGCACCATTACAACATTGGAGAGCCACGTGGGGTAAGCCACTGGCTCGATGAATTTAGCCTCTAGGAGGCGGTGCACCTCCGCCTTGGCGGCCTCTGTCTTTTCGTCGGACATTTTGCGAAGCCTCTGCTTTTTTGGTCGCACCGAAGGGTCAATTCCTAGGCTGTGCTCAATTATGGATCGGCTGACTTCGACCAGGTCGAGGGCGGACCAGGCGAAGACATCTTTATTCTTGGACAGGCAGCAGAGGAGTTTCTCTTCTTCATGCGAGGTGAGGTCTTCGCTGATAGTGATTGTCTGCTTGGGCGTGGCCTGATCGAGGGGGACAGTCTTGGTCCCGTCTTGGCTCTGCAGCTGTGCCTTGTCGTGCTGTTTATCGGTTGGGCTGGCGGGCGCGGGGACCTCGCGCTGGGCCGTGAGGCAGTGCACGTTTCTCTGACCGGGCACGAAGTCCCGCTCTATGTTGCGCGCCGTCTGTTGGTTGCCGTAGACCGTAATGACGCCTAGCGGACCTGGTATCTTCATACATAGGTACAGTCCGTGAATGGCGGCTTTGAACTTATTGATGGAGCCCCGACCCATGATGGCGTTGTACGGATATACCATATCCACGATATCGAAAGTCACTTGCTCACTCCGGGCATTGGGTGCTACACCGAAGGAGAGGGGCAACTCTATTTTGCCGACGGGAAAGGTGCCCTTGCCACCGAAGCCATACAACGGGTTGTCCGAAGGCTTGAGCAGGCTGTGGCTTATACCCATGCGGTCGAAGGCATGGAGGAAGATGATGTCCGCCTGACTACCGTTGTCGACTAGGACTTTGTGTAGGTCCCAGCCTGCCACGCTGCAATTGATAACCATAGCGTCGATGTGGGGGGCGCTGCGCAGGTCGACATCTCGTGCGTCGAAGGTTAGCGGTATGTGGGACCACTTTGTCTGCACGACTGGGCCAGTGACGGCGACATGGTTGATGCTGCGGTAGTGGTCCCGCTTCTGCCGCTTGGTGTCGAAGTCAGTGCTGGACCCCCCAGTTATCATGTGAATGACTCCGCGATATGGTTGATCGGCGAAGTCTTCCTGCTTTGGGGCGTGGGGGATGTTTTGATGTTGCTGGTGTGGTGGTGGGGGTGGGGGAGGTACGATTTGTACTTCCTGGTGGTGTTGGTAAGCGTGGTGCGGTGGATGCGGGGCGGGGGCGTGGATATATGGTGGAGGGGGTTGCTGGTAGGTGTGCGCGACAACTCTGGGGTTGTCGGCTGGCTGCGCCCGTGCCATTCTGTCTCTGGTGGCCTTCGTTTCGGGGCAGTCTTTGGTTTGGTGGGCGCGGTCTTCGCCATGGAAGAGGCAGTAGAATCGGCGCGGCGGCTGCGCACGCCCTCGACCCCTACCACGAGTTCCATTTCCGCGGCCCTGGGGGGGATATTCCTGGCGACGAGGGTGGTCAACAGCGGGATGCTGGTTGGCAATGTTGTGCACTTGCTGCTGATTGCGGCCGTCTCGACCCAAGTCTGGCTGCGGAGTCCTCGTCCACGTGCGGCTGGACTGCGGGGCATCTTTGAGTTTCCGCTGTGACTCAACCTTGCGCTGGTGGAGCTCTACGGATTTGGCATATTTTTCAAAGAGCTGATATAGCTCCTGGAGGTTCTTGGGCGGATCTCTGATACAGTGGCTGTAGAGGACGCCGACACGAAGGCCACTGATGGCGTAGTGGATAGCGATCTGATCATCGACGGAGGGCAGCTGTGACTTGAGCGTTAAAAATTTGCGGTAATACTCCCGCAGAGTCTCCTTTTCCAGCTGCTTGCAAAGCGAGAGCTCGGCCAAGGCGTCGGTGTCTGGGCGGTAGCCTTGGAAGTTGAGTAGGAACTTATCCCGGAGGCTTCTCCAGGAATCAATGGACAGCGGAGGCAACCTGGTGAACCAGGTGAGGGCTGGGCCCTCCAGGGCGATGATGAAAGACTTTGCCATTGTGGCGTCGTCCCCTCCGGCAGATGCAACGGCTACTTGATAACTCATTATATATTGTGCTGGGTCGGTGCTGCCGTTGTACTTGGGATATGCCCCTGCCCGGAAGTTAGCTGGCCAAGGCGTCACTTGCAGGTGTGGCGCCAGGGGACTTCGCTCGTCAAGGTAGTTGACCCCTTGGAATGGCGCGGCGTGCGGGAAGGTGTGGTCGCGCTGGGGGAAACGTGGGCCTTCCGGTTGTGCGCGGTCTTGCAGGGGTGGCCCGTGCTGCAGGCCAAGGTGGCCTTCGCGCGTGTCTTCCAGTTGTGCGCGCTGCTGGAGGGGTGGCCCGTGCTGCAGGCCAAGGTGGCCTTCGCGCTGCATCAGCGCGATCTCCCGCTCGAGGTCTTGGGCCTTCTGCTCTTCGTCGCGTATCATTTGCCGCACTTTGGCTAGTGCGGACACGCGCTAGCGCTTGGCCTCCCGTATCTCTTTCTGCCTCTGGAGATTGCGGTTCTTGAAGCGCAGGGCGCGCAGCTGTAGTTGTTCTTCCGCTGAGACGCCGAGGACTTCACCGTCCTCGGTGAGGTCCGCGCCCTCCAGTGGTGCGAAGCCTGGGGGTGGCTGCGATTGTCCTTCAGGGCCGCAGGTGCGGAGAGTGTCGTCTTCGCAGGTGCGGGGAACATTGTCTTCAGTGGCCTCTTGGTGGGTGGATTGGGTGAGGGCGAGGGCCTTGCCCTTTCTTGCGGCGTGCAGTGCTGCCTTCGCAGCCTCATCAGCCTTCGGGTTAGCTCTCTTGGGTGCCATCGCGGGTGGTTTTCTCGTAGCCCCCACGGTGGGCGCCAAATGTTGGAACTTGCTCTCAACTCGCAAGGGGGGCCAACAAGGGTGAGCAGTAGCGTTAACAGGGTTACGTGCTAGATGGCAATAGCTCTGTTAATCTGGCCTCTCACGGGCACTGTGCGGGGGTATTTATAGGTACCTGAGCGCCCAGCGCCTTGTGCTAAGGACGCATGTGCCCTCAGCTACCTAGGTTATCCCCAGAATATTCCCATAAAGCAGGGTTACAGACTGTAATTACAGGGATGCCTTTACAAATTAGGCCCGTAACACGCGGCGGCCACGCAGGGCCCGTTACAATGGGCCGGATCATACGTGGGCCTCTGAGCTGGACGAGGCCGCACTGTGGGATGACGCCATTGCAGGCCTTCGTCTGGTGCCGAATCGAGCGAAGGGTGTCCCTGCCCGTTTTGTCTCTGTCAGACCAGCGACTGCGGCGAAAGCCTCGAGCGAAGGGTGGCGTCTTTGCCTTCGCCCCAACACGAAGCTCTCTGGTGTAACTGTGCTAGTGTAAAAAATTGGATGCCTTCTAATCTTTCTTTTAAATAATATCGTAGACCATTAAAGGCTAATCCTGCGAGCTGTTTCTCTGCTAAATGAATTTGGAAGCACCGGTTTCTTGTTTCTCGGAATCTCAGGATGTAATCATTAACCGACTCATCTTTTGCTTGTCGTAATGACACTAAATCTACCAAATCCAACTCATAGTCACTGGAGAAAAAATGATCATGAAACTTTTGTTCTAGATCCCCCCATGATGAAATGGAATTAGGAGGTAAAGTGGCGTACGACGCAAACGCAGTTCCTGTTAAAGATAATGAAAATAAACGTATGCGAAATGCCTCCGTGTCGGCCAACTCTCCTAATTGTGCTAAAAATTGGACTATGTGTTCACGCGTGTTCTTTCCTTGATCACCCGAAAATTTTGCGAATTCGGGTATCCTGGTTCCCTGTGGGTATGGGTGGTGATCAAATCGGTTGTCATAAGGTTTCCGATATGATTGCCTCCCAGGGACCATGCTTACTCCGAGCTTATCTCGGAACGCCCTGACAATTTCTTCCCTTACTATATCAATGGCAGCCGGTGCGAGACCACCAGCTCTCTGGTCAAACATAGGTGGGGTTGGCTGGATATTAGCATATTGTCTTTCCCCCCATTGGTTTGAACTACGTGGTGCATTGCCACTTGCCCTATATGGTTCATATGTTTGATCGTTCCTTTCCAGCCTTCTCGGTGGGGCCGGAAAGTTTTCCTGGGCTCTAGATCTCGAATTAATGGGTTGATGCATTGTATAGTGAGATGGGAAGTGCTGCTGGGACGGGTGAGGATTCAGGTAACAATCCTCCTCAAAAAGGTCATGTGCGTGCTGTCCGGACATTGGCCCGGACCGTCCGTGATTATGTGCGGACCGTCCGTCGTTGTACGCGGACGGTCCGACTGGGTAGTTTAGATTCTGTGTCGTGTGTGGTGGTTCGGGCGCATATCTAGGTAACTCATTAAAAATCGGCCCAACTGTTGTTGGTCCGGACGGTCCGCGCTCACGTGCGGACGGTCCGGGCATGTGCAGATCGGCTGATTTGCTGCCGATTTGCGGTTGCTCAGGGTATGTGTACATCGGCATCCCATAAAGGGGTTGTGACTGGTCGTGACAACCTGTAGCCGATGTGTTACGCGTGTTACCTCCTAACTCAACCTCGTGCGAAGGAAAATTTGTGATACTAGATTTATCAAATGCACGTACTAGTCTCTTAAGATCGCTTTGCATACCCCCTATGATGTTCTGCATTTGTTCACGCTGATCTTCTACATAATTTCTAAGAGATTGCAGATCGTTGGTATTACTTACATTGGGGATATCTGGCGTGGGTTGGAGCGAAGCCGGATCCGTTGCCCGATGTCGGACGACCTTGTTGTTCCTGTCCACTTTGAAGTTGGCCAAGAACTTTGCTTTCGCCTCCTGGATCATCCGCTCCTTGTGCTCCTCGAACTGGATCTGCTCGTCAGCCGGCAAGGTTTCCCAAGTCGGCTCTATGATGTTGCTTGGAGAAATATCAGAGCTATCCCTTGAACCGGCCATTGAGGGCCGATTTGATGAGCTTAGATATGTATATCCCCAGCGGAGTCGCCAAAAAGTATGTTGACGCTTTTTCGGAGCGCCAAATACTCAAGAAGAACCGGCGGCGGTGCTCTCTGGTCAGGCGCGGACGGTCCGCGGCCTGGGGCCGGACGGTCCGCGACCTGGCGTGAGGCGGCGGTACTCTCTGGTCAAGCGCGGACGGTCCGCAGCACAGGGTCGGACGGTCCGCGACCTGGCGCAGGGGTTAGGGTTCCCTGCCTGACGACCGGACGGTCCGCGCCCTAGGGCCGGACAGTCCGCGCGTACGCAGGGGCGGCGGAAGATCGCCGACGGCGCCTGGATCTCGCTCCTGGGAGGGACCCCGTCGGGGAGGAGAGATCCTAGAAGTTGTCTAGGCTCGGGCAGGCCGACCTAGACTCCTCTAATCGACGTAGAGTCGAGGAGAGGCGGAGAATTTGGGGATCGAGTGGCTAAACCTAAACTAGACTAGAACTACTCCTAGGATAAAATGTGAAATAGAAGTTGTATTGATTCGATTGATGATTACAAATCGGCCGTAGACCTCTCTTTATATAGAGGAGGGGGGATGGACCCTTTACACGACTGGATTCCGGGTTAATTCCGCAAATCTAGCCAACAAACATAGCACAAAACTCGGAACCCTAAACTGCTCTGCGCATGTGCGGACCGTCCGGCCCACAGGCGCGGACTGTCCGGACCACGGACCGTCCGGCCTCAGGGCCGGACCGTCCGGCCGCTCAATATGGTGCTCAACACTTCAAAGAAAAGGACAAACTTCAAATATAAACATCACTGTGTGCTAAACACAAACTTCAAATATAAACCTGTATCGGTTTCTATTTTCTACTGAAGCAGTGTTTGTTGCCTTTTGACAATTTGACTTGGCTCCTAACACAGTGATGTTTATATTTGAAGTTTGTCACCTCGCCGTTGCCGCTAGAATCACACAACCGGGAGGGGATGCGGAGCCTACCTAGAAATTGCCGCAGCAGAGGTTGGATCAATGGTGAAAAATTTGACCTGATACAGCTTAAGCCACAACCCTTTAGCTTCCTCTCACGCGACTCTTCCAGATCCATGTGAGAAAAAATGTGACAGGTCACATGCAAGTAAGGAAAAAACATACCATGTTTGGATGTGATTGAAGAGCACATTCCAATGCCACATGAGAAGCCTTGCGTCCCATCAAGCGAATAAAGTAGTAATACTATCATTTAGAGTAAAGACACAAGGCAGATCAGAAATTAGATTCAGTAATTAAAATTCATAAGAAAAAAACTTTTGGTAGCATCTTCGGTAAAACTTGATTATATTTTTTGCATATAAAACAGACATAAAACAATCACTTGATCATCGCTTCACAGTCATCATAGACTGCAAGGATAGACATGGGTTAGACGCTACATTCTTACTTTTCCTAAACTATTAGGCATATCAACACAAAACTTACCGAAATAGGAGTCGCACCACATCGCCACTTGTTCACTGGAATCTTAAGATTTGTCACTGTAGCCATGTATCCGTTATCCGTTCAATCCGGCAGCTATGATGTGGTAGCACACATGCCCCAAAACCTGAGACCAATAACCCACGTGTTAAACCAACAACAATCAATATCTCTACTACTTATTAAGGCTGTAAGGGTAGCCTGCCATTTTCTGTTCTGCCTTTTTTCATTTCCTGTTTTGCCCTCATCCCTGTCCGGCAGTAGCAGAGGGCAAAGAAAAAATGTGGTATGGCTAAAAAAAAGAAATCTGCAAGAATTGTGAATCGAGCTCAAGACCTGCTGCTAGATTAGAAACAACATATCCACCACACCACATCTTATTTTGTTGTTATAGTAGAAGATATGAGAGTTATTAAAAGTAAGGTATGGCTGATGCCACACTAAGCCACAATGGTATCAGAGGCCACCTAAGAACCCTAGATCTCCTAATCCGCATCGTTTTATGAGATCTCAGAAAGGTTTCGGATCTATGTGAATGAACTCATTTTTTATCATCGTTCATCACCCGAGAACAGAGAGATTAGAATAGATAGAAAGAGTCGATGCTCTCGGGTTAGGGTTTTCCCTGACCCTAAGATTTAGGTTTGGCCACTGTAGGAGACACAGTGTGTCTCGGCCTCAAACCAGAGAGAGCTCTCACAACTGTTTAGGGTTAGGGTTTTATGACCTAACCCTAATCGGTTCATCTGTCAACAGGGACAAAAAGAGACTCGTGATTTTGAACCACGGTCAAAAACATATCAAGAAAAGTCACACAGAATAAAATTAGGGTTAAAACCCTAATTTTTTTTCAAAACCGCGTGAAACAAAAGTGCACAAATGCACTGAAATCATCACAGAACAGAACAAGAATATCGCGGGGCTCGGATCTACGCTTTTTCAACTCAAAACTCGGTCCGAAAACGTACATAATATTCATTTCTTACATTCCTTCACACAGAAAAGGGAATCGAGTTTTTGAGGCCTAGATCCGGGTACACAGTTCAAAGGAGACGGCAACAGAGCCATCACTTACCCACCGTCGAGGACATCCGTTGGAGCCATGCCGACGGCGACGCACCCACTCCATGGGGATGCGCTCGCCGGCGGCAGGCGCTGTGGGGCCCTTTCTTTCGAGTGGCCGAAGCTCATCGTGCTCAATTTTTTTTTGAACTGATGGAGCTCCCGGCGGCCACCTGCTAGAACCAAAGAAAAAAAAACTAGAGAAAAGAAAACAGAGAGAGTATGCAAGCATGCAGCGCACATGCAAAAAGAGAGCAGCATGCAAGCATGCAGCGCGCAGCCAAATAGAGGTGAGAAGTAGGGTGGCGTGGTCATTTTTTTTGGAGCAAAGAGCTCCTGGCGGCCGGTTTTAGAGTGGTGCGGCTGAGTGGGAGAGAAAATGAATTAGGGTTTTCTTTCAGCCCAAGTTCTACGCCATATATAGCGCGCGTGAGAAATCTGGACCGTCCGATCGGCTCGACGGCTAGGATCTCGGTGAGGTGAGGGGCTGCGCCTCCTGTATGGGCCGGAATCGCGGCCTAGGCCTAGGTTGCGGCCTGGGTGCGCGAGGTTTTCCTTCTGTAGGCTGAAAGGCCAATAGGGCCGGGCTGGTTGGCCGGCCAAGGCCAAATGGCCACCCTTTTTTCCAGCGATTTTTTTATTCCTGGAATTAGAAAAACCAGAATATAAATTAGAAAAACAGTACAGAAAATTCAGAAATAGTTTTTTCCAATTATAAAAAATTTCAGAGATATTTACGGACTATTTTATTCCGCTGCGTACTTTGGTACATTTATTTATATTTTATGCAATTCTTAGTTGATTATGAAACCAACGTGGATTAAGTATTGTTTTGAATTGCATAGAATTCAAAAAATTTTGTGGTGATTGAATATTTTAACCAACGTTGCATATTGTTACCACAATTTTATACAAGTTTATGTTTTCTAAATCATCAAACGATGGTTTAGAATTTTGTGACCAGAAATTTTCATAGATATGGCATGATCATTATTTGACCAACGTTGAAAAGAAAACGAAGTGATGGAGAAACCTCGTCGAAATTATGGCACTATCGTTTGGGCCATATTTCGAGGGGGAGAATAGAAAGTCTCGTTAAGGAATAGATTCTCCATCCCTTAGACTTCACAGACTTAGAGCAATGCAGAGATTGCATTAAGGGTAAATTTGCGAAGCAGATTAAGAGAAATGCTAAGCATAGTATGAGAGTGTTAGAAATTATTCATACAGATATCTGTGGTCCTTTTTCAGTTAGGACAGTAGATGGGTTTAACTCGTTCATAACTGTCGGGGACCATAATTAGGGGTACCCTCAAGGCTCCTAATTCTCAGCTGGTAACCCCCATCAGCACAAAGCTGCAAAGGCCTGATGGGTGCGATTAAGTCAGGGATCGGTCCATTCAGGGACTTGATCACGCCTCGCCCGAGCCTAGCCTCGGGCAAGGGCAGCCGACCCCGGAGGATCTCCGTCTCGCCCGAGGCCCCCCTCCATCGACGAACATACTTCTGGCTTGCCCGAGGCCCTGTCTTCGCCAAGAAGCAACCCTGACCAAATCGCCACGCCGACCGACCAAATCGCAGGAGCATTTAATGCAAAGGTGGCCTGACACCTTTATCCTGGCGCGCGCCCTTCAGTCGATAGAGCCAAAGTGACCGCAGTCACTTCGCCGCTCCACTGACCGACCTGACAGAAGGACAGCGCCGCCTGCGCTGCACCGACTGCAGTGCCACTTGACAGAGTAAGGCTGACAGGCAGTCAGGCCCGACCTCAGGCACCATAGGAAGCTCCGCTCCGCCCGACCCAGGGCTTGGACTCGGGCTAAGCCCCGGAAGACGGCGAACATCGCTCTGCCCGACCTAGGGCTCGGACTCGGGCTAAGCCCCTGAAGACGGCGAACACCGCTCCGCCCGACCCAGGGCTCGGACTCGGGCTAAGCCCCTGAAGACGGCGAACTCCGCTCCGCCCGACCCAGGGCTCGGACTCGGGCTAAGCCCCGGAAGACGGCGAACTTCGCTCCGCCCGACCCAGGGCTCGGACTCGGGCTAAGCCCCTGAAGACGGTGAACTCCGCTCCGCCCGACCCAGGGCTCGGACTCGGGCTAAGCCCCTGAAGACGGCGAACTCCGCTCTGCCCGACCCAGGGCTCGGACTTGGGCTTAGCCCCAGAAGACGACGAACTCCTCTTCGCCCGACCCCAGGGCTCGGACTCAGCCTTGGCCTCAGCCGACGGTCTCCGCCTCGCCCGACCCAGGGGCTCGGACTCGACCACGGCCACGGAAGACAGACTCGACCTCGACCTCGGAGGAGCCTCCACATCGCCCAACCTAGGGCGCAGACCAGCCACGTCAACAGGAGGCGCCGTCATCACCCTACCCCAAGCTGACTCAGGCCACGGGGAACAAGACCAGCGTCCCATCTGGCTCGCTCCGCCAGATAGGCAATGATGGCGCCCCGCACACTCTGTGACGACGGCGGCTCTCAGCCCCCTTACGGAAGCAAGAGGACGTCAGCAAGGACTCGACAGCTCCGACAGCTGTCCTTCCTCCAGGCTCCAGCGCTCCTCCGACGGCCACGACTCCACACGAACCGGGCGCCAAAACCTCTCCGACCGCCACGATGGCGTGTACTTAGGGCGCTAGCTCTCCTCCGCTAGACACGTAGCACTCTGCTACACCCCTCATTGTACACCTGGATCCTCTCCTTACGCCTATAAAAGGAAGGACCAGGGCCCTCTTAGAGAGGGTTGGCTGCGCGGGGACGAGGACGAGACAGGCGCTCGTGTGAGGCCGCTCGCTCCCTCTCCCGCGTGGACGCTTGTAACCCCCTACTGCAAGCGCACCCGACCTGGGCGCGGGACGAACACGAAGGACGCGGGATTTCCATCTCTCTCACGCCCGTCTCCGGCCACCTTTCTCCCCCTTTCGCGCTCGGCCTCGCGCCGACCCATCTGGGCTGGGGCACGCGGCGACATTCACTCGTCGGCCCAGGGACCCCCCGGTCTCGAAACACCGACAGTTGGCGCGCCAGGTAGGGGCCTGCTGCGTGTTGACGAACAGCTTCCCGTCAAGCTCCAAATGGGTAGTCTCCAGCAACCTCTCCAACCCGGGACGGTGCTCCGTTTCGGGGGTCTTGAGTTCATGTCCCTCGACGGCAGCTACGACATGATACTCCTTCCCCCGCCGTGCGACAGCGACAATGGAGACCGACAGCCCGCCCGCCGGCGGCGGAATCGACGACGTCTTCCCCGCGTGGTGGAAGAACAACATTCGAGCTCACCCCGTCCTCTCCCCCGCCGACGGAGGAGGAGGCGGGGCAATCAAGGCCAAGCAGGAGGCAGCGCCTCGTCGGCTGTCGAGCGAGTCGACGGCGCCAGCGCCCCAACGGGGGGCGCGTCGGGCATCGACCTCGCGTTTGAGATGAAGACGAGCGCCGTCTCCCCGCGACACGCCGATTCCGAGCAAACGGACGACGCCAGCATGCTCGCGAAAGGCTTGCTGGATGTCACCATCGTACCTGAGACGACGGTGCAGTCAGTCCCCGACGTGACTTCATCACCGCCCGTCGACCAAGAGGTACCGACCGATTCTCATCTCACGCCCCTTGGATTCAGCCTCGACCCGCCAAGCGACTTCGCTTTGGCGGGCGCCCTCGTAGAGGCGAGTCCAAACCCTCTGGGGTTTCGTATGCGGTCACCTTGGGACCGGCTGACAGACGTCTCGACCTACGGGCCCTCGGGGTCCAAGGAAGACGACGTGCCCGACTTCTGTTGGGATTTCTCCGGACTTGGCAACCCCAGTGCCATGCGGGACTTCATGACCGCATGCGACTACTGCCTTTCCGACTGTTCCGATGGTAGCCGCAGCCTCGGCGACGAGGACTGCGGCCCGAGTCGCGAATGTTTCCACGTCGATCTAGGGGGTCCCTCCGAAGGTAACCATCTTGGTATGCCGGAGAACGGTGATCTCCCTAGGCCTGTGCCTCGCGTTGACATCCTACGGGAGCTAGCAGTGGTCCCCGTTCAGGCGGGGGGTCATGACCAATAGCTCGAGCAAATCCGCGGGGTGCCGGCCAGGCTCGACGAGGGAGCAGGAGCACTTGAGCCGATCCGTCGCGACGTCGGGCAGGAATGGGCGGGCCAACCTCCGGCCGGGGAAATGCGTCATCTACCCCAGGGCTTCCAGCACCGCATCGCCGACGATGTCAGGATGAGGCCGCCACCCGCTTCCAGTGGGGTCGGCCAGAACCTGGCTGCAGCAGCAATGCTTCTCCGTGCGATGCCAGAGCCATCAACCACCAAGGGGCGGCGAATCTAGGGAGAGCTCAAGAATCTCCTAGAAGGTGCCGCGGTCCGACGGGCCGAGAGCTCCGCCTCCCGAAGGCAGGGGTACCCCTCGGAACATCATGCCGCGACTTCCCGATTCATGCAGGAAGCCTCGGTCCACACCGGGCGCACGCGCAACACAGCGCCTGCGGCCCCGGGTCGCCTCGGCAACGACCACCATCACCGCGACCGTCGGGCCCACCTCGACGAGAGGGTGCACCGAGGCTACCATCCCAGGCATGGAGGACGCTACGACAGCGGGGAGGATCGGAGTCCCTCGCCCGAACCACCTGGTCCGCAGGCCTTCAGCCGGGCCATACGACGGGCGCCGTTCCCGACCCGGTTCTGACCCCCGACTACTATCACAAAGTACTCGGGGGAGACGAGACCGGAGCTGTGGCTCACGGACTACCGACTGGCCTGCCAACTGGGTGGAACGGATGATGACAACCTCATCATCCGCAACCTCCCCCTGTTCCTCTCCGACACCGCTCGCGCCTGGTTGGAGCACCTGCCTCCGGGGCAGATCTCCAACTGGGACGACCTGGTCCAGGCCTTCGCCGGCAATTTCCAGGGCACGTACGTGCGCCCTGAAAACTCCTGGGACCTCCGAAGTTGCCGGCAGCAGCCGGGAGAGTCTCTCCGGGACTACATCTGGCGATTCTCGAAGCAGCGCACCGAGCTACCCAACATCACCGATTTGGATGTCATCGGTGCGTTCCTCGCCGGCACCACCTGCCGCGACCTGGTGAGCAAGCTGGGTCGCAAGACCCCCACCAGGGCAAGCGAGCTGATGGACATCGCCACCAAGTTCGCCTCTGGCCAGGAGGCGGTTGAGGCTATCTTCCGAAAGGACAAGCAGCCCCAGGGCTGCCCACCGGGAGATGCCCCCGAGGCGTCAACTCAGTGCGGCGCCAAGAAGAAGGGCAAGAAGAAGTCGCAAGCGAAACGCGACACCGCCGACGCGGACCTTGTCGCCGCCGCCGAGTACAAGAACCCTCAGAAACCCCCCGGAGGTGCCAACCTCTTCAACAAGATGCTCAAGGAGCCGTGCCCCTATCACCAGGGGCCCGTCAAGCACACCCTTGAGGAGTGCGTCATGCTTCGGCGCCACTTCCACAGGGCCAGGCCACCCGCGGAGGGTGGCAGGGCCCGCGACGACGACAAGAAGGAAGATCACCAGGCAGGAGAGTTCCCCGAGGTCCGCGACTGCTTCATGATCTACGGTGGGCAGGAGGCGAACGCCTCGGCTCGGCACCGCAAGCAAGAGCGTCGGGAGGTCTATTCAGTGAAGGTGGCGGCGCCAGTCTACCTAGACTGGTCCGACAAGCCCATCACCTTCGACCAAGCCGACCACCCCGACCACGTGCCGAGCCCAGGGAAATACCCGCTCGTCGTCGACCCCGTCATCGGCGACGTCAGGCTCACCAAGGTCATCATGGACGGAGGCAGTAGCCTCAACATCATCTACGACGAGACCCTCGGGCTCCTGCGTGTCGATCTGTCCTCGGTCCGGGCAGGCGCTGCGCCTTTCCATGGGATCATCCCCGGGAAGCGTGTCCAGCCCCTCGGACAACTCGACCTTCCCGTCTGCTTCGGAACACCCTCCAACTTCCGAAGGGAGACCCTGACGTTCGAGGTGGTCGGGTTCTGAGGAACCTACCACGCGGTGCTGAGAAGGCCATGCTATGCGAAGTTCATGGCCGTCCCCAACTACACCTACGTCAAGCTCAAGATGTCGGGCCCCAACGGGGTCATCACCGTCGGCCCCACGTACAAACACGCATTCGAATGCGACGTGGAGTGCGTGGAGTACGCCGAGGCCCTCGCCGAATCCGAGGCCCTCATCGCCGACCTGGAAAGCCTCTCTAAGGAGGTGCCAGACGTGAAGCGTCATGCCGGCAACTTCGAGCCAGCGGAGACGGTTAAGTCCGTCCCCCTCGACCCCAGCAGCGATGCCTCCAAGCAAGTCCGGATCGGCTCCGAGCTCGATCCCAAATAGGAAGCAGTGCTCATCGACTTTCTCCGCGCGAACGCCGACGTCTTCGCGTGGAGTCCCTCGGACATGCCCGACATACCGAGGGATGTCGCCGAGCACTCGCTGGATATCCGAGCCGGAGCCCGACCCGTCAAGCAGCCTCTGCGCCGATTCGACGAGGAAAAGCGCAGAGCCATAGGCAAGGAGATCCACAAGCTAATGGCGGCAGGGTTCATCAAAGAGGTATTCCACCCCGAATGGCTTGCCAACCCTGTGCTTGTGAGAAAGAAAGGAGGGAAATGGCGGATGTCTGTAGACTACACTGGTCTAAACAAAGCATGTCCGAAGGTTCCCTACCCTCTGCCTCGCATTGATCAAATCGTGGATTCCACTGCTGGGTGCGAAACCCTGTCTTTCCTCGATGCCTACTCAGGGTATCACCAAATCAAGATGAAAGAGTCCGACCAGCTCGCAACTTCTTTCATCACACCCTTCGGCATGTACTGCTATGTCACGATGTCGTTCGGCTTGAGGAATGCGGGTGCGACGTACCAGCGGTGCATGAACCATGTGTTCGGCCAACACATTGGCCAGACGGTCGAGGCCTACGTCGATGACATCGTAGTCAAGACAAGGAAAGCCTCCGACCTCCTTTCCGACCTTGAAGTGACATTCCGATGTCTCATGGCGAAAGGCGTGAAGCTCAATCCCGAAAAGTGTGTCTTTGGGGTACCCCGAGGCATGCTCTTGGGGTTCATCGTCTCCGAGCGGGGCATCGAAGCCAACCCAGAGAAGATCGCAGCCATCACCGGCATGGGGCCCACCAAGGACTTGAAGGGCGTGCAGAGGGTCATGGGATGTCTTGCGGCTCTGAGCCGCTTCATCTTGCGCCTCGGCGAAAGAGGTCTGCCTCTGTACCGCCTCTTAAGGAAGGCCGAGTGCTTCACTTGGACCCCTGAGGCCGAGGAAGCCCTCGGGAACCTGAAGGCGCTCCTCACGAATGCGCCTATCTTGGTGCCCCCAGCCGCCGGAGAAGCCCTCTTGATCTACATCGCCGCGACCACTCAGGTGGTTAGCGCCGCGATTGTGGTTGAGAGACGAGAAGAGGGGCATGCATTGCCCGTCCAGAGGCCAGTCTACTTCATCAGCGAGGTACTGTCCGAGACCAAGATCCGCTACCCACAAGTTCAGAAGCTGCTGTACGCGGTGATCCTGACGCAGCGGAAGCTGCGACACTACTTCGAGTCTCATCCGGTAACTGTGGTGTCATCCTTCCCCCTGGGGGAGATCATCCAGTGCCGAGAGGCCTCGGGTAGAATCGCAATGTGGGCGGTGGAAATCATGGGCGAAGCAATCTCGTTCGCCCCTCGGAAGGCCATCAAGTCCCAGGTCTTGGCGGACTTCGTGGCTGAATGGGTCGACACCCAGCTCCCAACAGCTCCAATCCAGCCGAAGCTCTGGACCATGTTCTTCGACGGGTCGCTGATGAAGACAGGAGCCGGCGCAGGCCTACTCTTCATCTCGCCCCTCGGGAAGCACCTACGCTACGTGCTACGCCTCCATTTCCCAGCGTCCAACAATGTGGCCGAGTATGAGGCTCTGGTCAACGGGTTGCGGATCGCCATCGAGCTAGGGGTCCGACGCCTCGACGCTCGCGGTGACTCGCAGCTCGTCATCGACCAAGTCATGAAGAACTCCCACTGCCACGACCCGAAGATGGAGGCCTACTGCGATGAGGTTCGGCGCCTGGAAGATAAGTTCTACGGGCTCGAGCTCAACCACATCGACCGGCGCTACAACGAGACTGCGGACGAGCTGGCTAAAATAGCCTCGGGGCGAACAACGGTTCCCCCGGACGTCTTCTCCCGAGACCTGCATCAACCCTCCGTCAAGATCGACGACACGCCCGAGCCCGAGGCACCCTCGGCCCAGCCTGAGGTACCCTCGGCCCAGTCCGAGGCACCCTCGGCTCGGCCTGCGACACCCTCAGCTCGGCCCGAGGCATCCTCGGTTCAGCCCGAGGTACCCTCGGCCCCCGAGGGTGAGGCACTGCGCGTCGAGGAGGAGCGAAGCGGGGTCACGCCTAATCAAAACTGGTAGACCCCGTACCTGCAATATCTCCACCGAGGAGAGCTACCCCTCGACCGAGCCGAAGCTCGGCGGTTGGCGCGACGCGCCAAGTCGTTCGTCTTGCTGGGAGATGGGAAGGAGCTCTACCACCGCAGCCCCTCAGGTATCCTCCAGCGATGCATTTCCATCACCGAAGGTCAGGAACTCATGCGAGAGATACACTCGGGGGCTTGCGGCCATCACGCGGCACCTCGAGCCCTTGTCGGAAACGCCTTCCGGCAAGGTTTCTACTAGCCGACGGCGGTGGCCGACGCCACTAGAATTGTCTGCACCTGCGAAGGGTGTCAGTTCTACGCAAGGCAGACCCACCTGCCTGCTTAGGCTCTGCAGACGATACCCATCACTTGGCCTTTTGCTGTGTGGGGTCTGGACCTCGTCGGCCCCTTGCAGAAGGCACCCCGGGGGCTACACGCACCTGTTGGTCGCCATCGACAAATTCTCCAAGTGGATCGAGGTCCAACCCCTAAACAGCATCAGGTCCGAACAGGCGGTGGCGTTCTTCACCAACATCATCCATCGATTTGGGGTCCCGAACTCCATCATCACTGACAACGGCACCCAGTTCACCGGCAGAAAGTTCCTGGACTTCTGCGAGGATCACCACATCCGGGTGGACTGGGCCGCCGTGGCTCACCCCATGACGAATGGGCAAGTAGAGCGTGCCAACGGCATGATTCTGCAAGGACTCAAGCCTCGGATCTACAACGACCTCAACAAGTTCGGCAAGCGATGGATGAAGGAACTCCCCTCGGTGGTCTGGAGCCTGAGGACAACACTGAGCCGAGCCACGGGCTTCACGCCCGTTCTTTCTAGTCTATGGGGCCGAGGCCATCTTGCCCACAGACTTAGAATACGGTTCCCCGAGGACAAAGGCCTACACCGACCAAAGCAACCAAGCTAGTCGAGAAGACTCGCTGGACCAGCTGGAAGACGCTCGGGACAAGGCCTTGCTACACTCGGCGCGGTACCAGCAGTCCCTGCGATGCTACCACGCCCGAGAAATCCGGTCCCGAGACCTCCGGGCGGGCGACCTGGTGCTTCGGCTGCGACAAGACGCCCGAGGGCGACACAAGCTCACGCCTCCCTGGGAAGGGCCGTTCGTCATCGCCAAAGTTCTGAAGCCCGGAACATACAAGCTGGCCAACAGCCAAGGCGAGGTCTACAGCAACGCTTGGAACATCCAACAGCTACGTCGCTTCTACCCTTAAGATGTTTTTAAGTTGTTCATATACCTCGCTCCCATGCAAAGTTTAGTCATCAAGGAAGGGTCAGCCTTGCCTCGGCAAAGCCCGACCCTCCCTCGGGGGCTAAAAGGGGGGAACCCCCTCTGCGTTGAATTTTTTCCTCGAAAAAAGATCCTTTCTGCCAGAATATCTTTCGTGCTTTTCGGCCACTTCGGAAGTGGATCCTGAAAACGACGGAGTACACGTAAGCAGCCAAGGCAGACCGAGCCGAGGGACTCCTACGCCTCCGGGATACGGATACCTCACTCATCACCTTCTGCGATAAGTAACTCACGTTCGGATAAGTGATTCCGCGGACCGAACAAGTCTTCACGCTCGAAAGCTCCTCTGCCGAAGCGGTTCTTCGGGCCTTCTCGACTGCGTCGGTGACAGAACCCCATGGACGGGCAAGAGCGCGCGTAAGCGGCAAGGCCGACCGAGCCGAGGGATTCCTACACCTCCGGGATACGGATACCTCACTCATCACCTTCCGTGAAAAGCAACTCTCGCTCGCACAGACAATTCTGTTACCGACGAAAAAGTCCAGATACTCGAAACAAGAGGAAAAGAAGCACAGCTTTACAACACTGCGAGGGTGTGTTTGGGCCTCGGCGGCAGCAGAAAACACACACTACAAGATAATCCGATCCTGCATGCTCGCATCTGGACAGTTGAAGGGAGCCGCAGCACCCTCGGCGTCGACAACACCTTCGGCGAGGTCCCACCTAGCCTCGGACGGCGACGCGGTCCGAGGATCTCCACTCTGAAGGACAACGTCATCACCAAGCCCGGGCCATCGCCGCCAGGGTCTTCTCCGAGAATCCGGCCCAAGCCGGCGGCTCAGCCGGTCACCCCGAGGCCTCGGCCAGCTGTCCTCCGAGGACATCAGCCCGGCCCGAGGCCTCGGCAGATCAATTCTGGCGTCGGTCCCGCTAACGGACGACCCGGCCAGGCTCCGGCCGACCAAGTCTTCTTTTTCGAGCCAACTCTGCCTCTGTCCATGCTGACACCGCTACCCCTGGCCTCGGCTCATCGAAGAGCGGCCGAGGGGTTCCTTTAACTAAGCAAGGGAAGCCTCGGACAGCAAGGCCGACCCAGCCGAGGGACTCCTACGCCTCCGGGATACGGATACCTCACTCGTCACCTTTGCACGGGGCAACTCACACTTGGTGAAGCGGTTCAGACAACCAACAGGCGAGTCTTAGTGCTCGAAAATGAGGAAAAAATACATACACGTTCAGGCCCCGACAGCCACAATGAACAAAAACACTGGCATTCAAAGTGCCATTACAAACGGAACTCCGGTTCCGTCCCCGCGGGTATGAACAACCTCCACACCGGGGAGCCTGCGGGGCGACGGGTTCTGGGCGACTCGCCAGCGACCTCTGCAGCAGCAGCCATGGTCCCAGGACGGATGCGGCCACCAGAAGGCTCCCGTTCGCGTTCCCGCTCAAGGGACGCGAACCAGCCATCAAAGCCAAAGAGCGGGCCGCTCCGAAGCGCACCGGCAGGCCCTCGCTCCCGTCCTCGCCACGAAAGCTAGGAAGAGGGCGGAATGTTGCATCCTAGCTCGGCAGCAACAGTTCGCCTTCCCCGGCATGGCTGGAGGACGCCTCCTCCGCAGAGCTGGAGGATGGTTTCCACCACCAGAAGCTGGAAGAGGAGGTGGCCAGCCGGCCCGCGCGGGAGGTAGAGCCCCGGCTCGCCTCGCTCTCCGCCCCAGCAAGGATGATGAACATCCTTGAAGCAGAGGGCGGGACCAAGATCACAGCCCGGCTTGCCTCTCCCCATCCAGGGGCTGGTGGTCACCGCCTTGGGTGACCGCCGGCGGAGGGGTGCAGCTGGGCTGTGTTCTGAAAATCCTTGAAGCCGAACGATGGCTGAAAGGTGCCAACTCCCATGGAGTTGCGTTCCTCCAATGACAAGGCGAAAGGACTGCGGGCATCCCCCATCCGGGGGCTTGGAAGGTGGAAAGACACGATGCATGAGGGAGCGCGAAGACATGGTCACCTTTCAAGGGGGTCACCCTCCTTTTAAAGGCGACTCTCCCTACTTGCGTCCCCAGCCGTCACAGGATGAGTCTTCTCCAGCACGCTCCAAGGTCCTCCCCCTACGGCGCGGGGGCTGGGCCCCACGCGTCATGCAAGCCGGCCCAGGGCGGAAGAAGCCAAACCGCCGCGCGCGATGCATGCAACCGTCCAGCGGTTGCAAACGTCCCTCCACTTTCGCCCAGACCAGCGGGTGAAAGGGCGGGCAGCCATGCAGGCGGCATGCAACCGCGCCAAGTGGGCGCACCTCTCCGACTTCCAGCGCGCCCGGCATGGAGGCCTAGGCCCACGCGTCATGCGACCGGTGCGCCGGATGCTACGTGCGAGCAACTGCACCACCACTCGCGCCACTGCCACGCCTCCTCGACTGCGGAACTAGTACCGCGACTCGAGGCAACCCTACGCACGACCCAGCAGCACCAGCCTGGCGCGATGGTCAATACGACCAAAAATGGGCCGGCAGTAATGGCGGTGGCAGGCGGGCAGGAGCAGTGGTCACGTCGTCAGCCAAGCTTACGTCCCATCCGGGGGCAGCGAGAGAGCCCTCTCTCACGGCGTGAAGACGACGCGCCCGTGTTCCGTTCCTCGAGCGGCTCGCGCAAGCGCAACGGCTACCCCGCGAACCGCGCGCCTCGTCACATTAACTCCGCGGTGGGACAGGCGGCGCCTCTGGCAAGAGAAGCAAGCGACGCTTCGCCTTCGCCATAATGACCGCGTCAAAAGAGGTACGCCACGCCATTCGATTTCGTATCCTTTTCCTTTTTCCTCTTTCTCTCTCTTACAACAGGGACCGGGAAAGGGGGATACCTCGAAAAGGATCCTTCTCTGTGAAGGAACCAGGCTCCGAGCCTCCCTACTGATCAGAGGTTCGAAGGCTGGCCCCTCGAAGGGTTCAACAGCCGCCTCAGAGCGCGTGGGCCCTACACCCACTACTGGTCAGAGGTTCGAAGGCTGACCCCTCGGAAGGGTTCAACGACCGCCTCAGGCTACTCGGGCTCCACGCCCACTACTGATCAGGGGTTCGAAGGCTGGCCCCCAAAGGGTTCACAGCCGCCTCAGACACAGAGCGAGGGATGACCATGGGTACGTTTGATACATAACCAAGGCTCGGGCTGCGCTCCCGAGGTACCCTAGGACATTTCCGAGACCAGCGGGAACGATCTTGTAACGGAATCCCATCAGTGGGAGGCATCGAGCCCTCGGACCCCGTCGACAGGGGACCGGGTCCGGCAGATCACCCGCAGGTACTTTTGGGCGTGCCTCTGGGCCTCTAGCCGACCCCTAGCGAATGGGGCACGGACGTCCGCTCGGATTACCCGCCAGCAGCTCACCGGAGACACCATGTTCGGCGCCCACCGAGGGCAACATGGCGCTTTCCCCCCTCCTCCTTGCGGAAAGGCGACGCAGGGGCGTATGTAAAAAAGTCGAGTCTGCCCCTGATCGTCCTCTCGCCCTGTGCAGAGGCTCAGGGGCTGCTCTCGCAAACCCGGCTCCGGCCAAACCATTGACAGCGTCAACATACCAGCCCGAGAACTTGGAACCCGACCGTGCACCCGAGCTACGGCCAGCTCGCATGAGGGAACGACCAGACCAGCCGAAGCATTATGCGAGGCATTAAGACCTCGGAGGAGTCAAACCACTCCTCCGAGGCCTCGGGGGCTACACCCGGCGGGTGCGCTCGCGCGCACCCACCGGAACAAAACGCAACCGAGAAAGGCTGGTCCCCTTGCAAAAAAGTGCGACAAAAGCCTCCAAGCGAGTGTTAACACTCCCTTCGAGGCTCGGGGGCTACTGTCGGGGACCATAATTAGGGGTACCCTCAAGGCTCCTAATTCTAAGCTGGTAACCCCCATCAGCACAAAGCTGCAAAGGCCTGATGGGTGCGATTAAGTCAGGGATCGGTCCATTCAGGGACTCGAACACGCCTCGCCCGAGCCTAGCCTCGGGCAAGGGCAGCCGACCCTGGAGGATCTCCGTCTCGCCCGAGGCCCCCCTCCAGCGACGAACATACTTCCGGCTTGCCCGAGGCCCTGTCTTCGCCAAGAAGCAACCCTGACCAAATCGCCACGCCGACCGACCAAATCGCAGGAGCATTTAATGCAAAGGTGGCCTGACACCTTTATCCTGACGCGCGCCCTTCAGTCGACAGAGCCGAAGTGACCGCAGTCACTTCGCCGCTCCACTGACGACCTGACAGAAGGACAGCGCCGCCTGCGCCGCACCGACTGCAGTGCCACTTGACAAAGTAAGGCTGACAGGCAGTCAGGCCCGACCTCAGGCACCATAGGAAGCTCCGCTCCGCCCGACCCAGGGCTCGGACTCGGGCTAAGCCCCGGAAGACGGCGAACATCGCTCCGCCCGACCCAGGGCTCGGACTCGGGCTAAGCCCTTGAAGACGGCGAACACCGCTCCGCCCGACCAAGGGCTCGGACTCGGGCTAAGCCTCTGAAGACGGCGAACTCCGCTTCGCCCGACCCAAGGCTCGGACTCGGGCTAAGCCCCGGAAGACGGCGAACTCCGCTCCGCCCGACCCAGGGCTCGGACTCGGGCTAAGCCCCTGAAGACGGTGAACTCCGCTCCGCCCGACCCAGGGCTCGGACTCGGGGTAAGCCCCTGAAGACAGCGAACTCCGCTCCGCCCGACCCAGGGCTCGGACTTGGGCTTAGCCCCAGAAGACGACGAACTCCGCTTCGCCCGACCCCAGGGCTCAGACTCAGCCCTGGCCTCAGCTGACGGTCTCCGCCTCGCCCGACCCAGGGGCTCAGACTCGACCACGGCCACGGAAGACAGACTCGAACTCGACCTCGGAGGAGCCTCCACATTGCCCAACCTAGGGCGCAGACCAGCCACGTCAACAGGAGGCGCCATCATCACCCTACCCCAAGCTGACTCAGGCCACGGGGAACAAGACCAGCGTCCCATCTGGCTCGCTCCGCCAGATAGGCAATGATGGCGCCCCGCACACTCTGTGATGACGACGACTCTCAGTCCCCTTACGGAAGCAAGAGGACGTCAGCAAGGACTCGACAGCTCCGACAGCTGTCCTTCCTCCAGGCTCCAGCGCTCCTCCGACGGCCACGACTCCACACGAACCGGGCGCCAAAACCTCTCCGGCCGCCACGATGGCGTGTACTTAGGGCGCTAGCTCTCCTCCGCTAGACACGTAGAACTCTGCTACACCCCTCATTGTACATCTGGATCCTCTCCTTACGCCTATAAAAGGAAGGACCAGGGCCCTCTTAGAGAGGGTTGGCCGCGCGGGGACGAGGACGAGACAGGCGCTCGCGTGAGGCCGCTCGCTCCCTCTCCCGCGTGGACGCTTGTAACCCCCTACTGCAAGCGCACCCGACCTGGGCGCGGGACGAACACGAAGGACACGGGATTTCCATCTCTCTCACGCCCATCTCCGGCCACCTTTCTCCCCTCTTCGCGCTCGGCCTCGCGCCGACCCATCTGAGCTGGGGCACGCGGCGACATTCACTCGTCGGCCCAGGGACCCCCCGGTCTCGAAACGCCGACAGTTCATAACCTTCACAAATGACTACTCTCGCTACGGTTATATTTATCCCATTAAGGAAAGATCAGAAGCTTTAGACAAGTTTAAACAGTTCAAGGCTGAAGTAGAGAATCAACACGATCTGAAGATAAAGATTGTTCAATGAGATCGTGGGGGAGTACTATGTGCGACATACCAAGTATGGCCAGGTCCCAAGACCTTTCGTGAGGTTCCTAAGATAAAATGGTATTGTTGCCCAGTATTCAACACCTAGCGAACCACAACAGAATGGGGTTGCTGAAATGCGTAACAGAACGCTAAATATAACACTGTGTATTACCAAGTTATGCAAGTATTAGGTGGTACTCCTTGTTTGTCCATTCCATCATTTTGTTGCTACATGAGGCATTTCAAGATTTTTTTACAGAATTTCACCTTAGCTTTACCTTCATTTGATGTATGCGTTTGCTTTTTCATATCAAAGAATGCAGCCCCTTGCAAACCTTCATTCATGCTATTCTGAACCTGAAGATCATGATTCAACAGAGCCTGATCCCTCCAATACAGAGTGCCTGCTCTTAGCCGGAGGAATTAGATCCTGCTGTCATAGTGTCATGCGACGAAGTGACGCCGTGTTCTTGTCGACACTTTTGCTTTCTGTATGGACTCGTGTATTTACAATCGGAGTCAAAGGTCTCAACTCTCAATTTACATACATGGACAACATTCAACTCTACTCATTTAACTTTAAATTTTGTGTCGTGTGTATATCTGATCCCTCCGCTGCCGCAAGGCGAGCAGCTCGGTGACCGCGCGTCGCCACTCCACCACTGGCCCTCGGAGATTGCTCCCTCCTCGAGACTGTCCCCTCCACCTCACACGACACCTAGACGAGCGACCTCACGCCATAAGGCCAGCGCACTCGACCGCGACCCGAGTTTCGCTTCGATGCTATCCCGGACGGCTAGCGGATGTCGTCCTCCATCTCATAGTAGTATAACACTCATTTGTATATAAGTTATTGTGATATCATATGTTCTCATTGCAACGCACGAGCCTCATCTATCAACACATTGATTATTAAATTAAATTTGTTACCTCTCATATTATGCTCAGATTACTTACATATCTTCTAGCAATTTCAAATGGGATGTTATACAGAATATTGGAAATCCTTCATTGAAACGAGCTTCCTACTCATGTATCTTTATATATTTTTCCAGCATGCTCTTATCATATTAATACGAGATAGTGGTGTTCGTTTTAAACTCTTGCATCTTGCAACATTACTCCTGCAGAAATGATGTCACTGACTCATTGTATAATTTCTCTGATGGATATATGATTAAAGAATGGAGCTGCTCTGGATATCACTAAGACTGCACCTGTTTTTCTCTACTACTTATTAAGGCTGCAAAGGTAGCCTGCCTCTCTGGTTCTGTCGTTCTGCCTTCGGTCAATCTAGACCGTCCGATCACATAGGCCCACAGCTGACCGCCGCCCAGTAACCTTCGAGCTCTGAATCAATCACGCACAATCCTTGCTCCGCCAGCTGCAACCACTTCCGCCCGCGGCCCACCCGCATCGCTAGGGACGCTCAGAGTCTTCTCCCAACCGATGATGTCGATCTCTGACAGCGGTTTCGTGTGTCGCCCTCTCCACGTTCGTGCGTTCGTCATTCCCATTCCATTCTCCTCGCGATTTAACATTTATGGAAATATACAAGAGTACCTCAACCTATTATGGAAAAAATAGATTAAATAAATAGTTATGCTTATGTTTATTTTATATTTATTGATTTGAATATCTAAACTATGATGTTCTATGAAAGATCATTCTTGAATTTTTGCCTTTAAATTGTCTTGTTAAATCTTGTATACTACACTACTAGGTGAGTGCTCGTGCGTCACAGGACTGAGTTTCTCTTCAACGTCATCCCGGATGGCTCGTGGATGTCGTCCTCCATCTTATAACAGTATAACACACATTTGTATATATAAGTTATCGAGCTATTATATGATCTCGTTGCAACGCACGGGCACTGACCTAGTTCTTTATTAAATGAGCTGGTGAGGGACTTGCGTAGGCATAATCACAATCAAACTTTGAAGGCAATGCTCCCCTAGCTTGGTAGCCCAAGAAGTGACAGATTGCATTAAACTTCTTTCCTTTGTAAGTGTCCTCCTTCTGCAAAAATGGCTGAGAACATTATGAACTTACAGTGATAAAGATCTACTGTTTGCTTGTGTACAACAGAGTCCAAAGAAAGCATACCAAACGTCTGTTCATCTCAGTCTCAAATAACTGGGCTAGCAGCTTTTCAGTCTCAATCTGCACAAGTGCACAGAAAAAAAATCGAGGTCAACCAGAAGCAACAATTTAAAACAAATTTGATGGTTTACATTTCCATATTCTATTGTACCTAGGAAAGTTGAGCTGAATCATCAGATTCAGGATGTAGTAGTAGCTGCATTAGAGAAACAAAGATGTTGAAACAACTGAACTCTGATGTGAAGTACAAACATCCTAGAATTATCAAATGAAACAATACATACCTAATACTTAATTTTGTCATGCTCATGGTTGCTTGGATCTGATTATTTGAGACACTTGTGGAGAATATTCCTGAACTATATGCTCTGCTTTAGGTACGTTTACACGTCTTATGACTACCCATTTATAATTTTACTCACTGGAGCTATTTGTTTATAGGAAATCCATGGCCTCCATGGCAAAGGTGTTTCTGTTGAGAATATCTCTTCTCAGCTTTCACCATGCTTATATAGGATTTTCAAAAATGAATAGAAATAGAGCATGATCCTAATCTGATTTGATCCTTAAATTTTATATTTATAAAGTTTAGATCCCATTACCACCCCTACATCGAGGAGAAACAAATCAATATTATAAATCAGTGGCTGTTTGAGCTTTTTTATTCTGATTGACGATTGATGTAGCATGGAGCGCATCCATTGAATTTATCTGTTGTTGCAACTGAGTAATTTCATTATCTAATCTGGAATCAAGAAAAAAGAGGCTTTAATTTTTAAAGCATGAAAACATGGACACGCAAAAATGGAACTACAAACACCTTCAACTGCCCAACAGAAAATATAGAACCTTGCAATGTCAGCATTTATCTTTAGCCCTGAGATCGCACCCTGAGCAAACTAAAGCAGCTCGTCACGTTTTGCCTGGAAAAGAACATAGAAGCCAACATTACAGTTGATGCATTTTATGCTTTTGCTGCCATCTAATAACACCAGGTAGAAAGTACATTTTACATGATTTATGAAGATAGCTAAACGATCAAATAACTCATATACATGAGTACATGGTTTAATACTGAGAACTGGTAAAACAAAAAAGAAAATTCATACCAACACTTCGTCACTATAACTTGAGAATAACCTTGCCAGGTCCTTTACACTACTGAAGAGTGCATTGTGCACATCCTTCCCTCCCGAAAGGCACATTCTGTAATGAAGAATCATAGCATTATATGTTGCTTGAATAGAGGTAACATGGAAAAATTCAAAGGGGTTTATAACTCATATTAACGTTCTAAATGTAGTACAGGGGGCAGGCATCTGTAAAGACAATCAAAAGATAATGAACTTGTCATGTATACAGTAATACATTGCACATTTTTTGTACACTGGACTCGAGACTTGTTATGTGAGAACCAGACACGATCATATATGAACAAAAAATTTCAAGAACAAAGTAACAAGACATCAAATGGTTGAATAACTTGCCCAAAAACTTCTGAGACCAGTGAAACTTCTTCCTCAGTTGGGGCTTCCCTAATCTGATCATAGAAGACGAGTCAAAATTTTGAAATTACCAAACAATGGTACCTACATGGCTACATGGTGGCAACGACAACGAGACCATTGCAACACCAAATTGAACAGCCACAAATCCAACTCACCAAGGAGAGAACAACACACTCGAGGGCTTGACTGTAGAGGAAGACATGGAAAAAGTTCGTCGGCTCCGCACCGCTGTCGTAATCGATGTACAAATCCTGCAACTCCCGCGAGCACAGGTGGTTCGGCGCCTAATGAGTCGGGATCACGTAATGCAATCCAAAAAATTCTGCAAACCAAGCGAGTAGCCAAGGAGGTATGCTGACCAGCAGGGGCGCAGTCTGGTCCGGATTGTCCCCAAGTTGCAGCTCTCGGACCACCGTGGTCGCGCGCTGGGTCTCCTTGAGCGTGACGAGCCACCGGCGCAGCAGCTGCACCCGTTCGTCCCCTTTGCAGGAGAGCGCTGCCTCTTCCAGCCTCTTTGCTGCCACCTTCGCGCTCTTGTAACTTCGGCTCCCCTGCGAGAGAACCGAGCGGTTCCTGGCGGCTAGCATCGGACGACGGATGGGGTGAAGCTAGGGATGAGAGCCGCCGCGCGAGCGCGACTGTCTGCGGGATAACGTCTCTAGGGTTTTTCCTAGATGGGCCTTATACAATTTAATTGATAGATGAGCCTCATACGTTAACCAAATAACACAGCACACGCAGGCTACCGCGGCGCAAATAAATTGTACCATATCGGCCAGCCAAAGGTTGTCGTAGCAACTTATAAACCTTCCTGCTACAGAGGAAGCAGTCAGCTCGTGTAATCAGCTCGTGGTATTGTGAACATGTGTCGAATTTTTGCGCGCGCGGATGGGGCGGTGTGAGGAGGGCGCGGCTAGCAGGTTAGTGTGGCGATGGACGATCCAGATTGAACAACAATGATGGACGATCCAGATTGAACGAAGGCAGAACGACAGGCTAACCTTATAACCCTTAATAAGTAGTAGAGATTTATGTTTAATCTTTTGGGTATGGGTGACCTATGTCCATCCACAAGTGAATATGTGTGGCCCGATAGAGTTAACTTTTTACCATAGGTATAGATATGAGACAGTAATAACTTGTGCGTATTTACCATCTCTACGTTGTCGTCGACACTGAACTGGACAGTCACAGAAATAGACCGAATTCACGTGAATCAGATGAGTATGCCATCTTTTACATATAAGTATAGTTCTTTTTTACACTTGTAATAATCTCCAAATCAAAGTAAAGTAGATTATAATAAATAATATTTAATAAAAAAGTTAATTAGATAAATTCAAATATGAATAATAAGCACGAAGCAAATTTCTGCTTTATCATTTTCTAATTATACAATTATAAGTAGAGAATAAAGTACGTGTAGAAATTAATAATATAGGCAGGAATAGTAGCTTAAAAATATTATAATCATCAATATATATTCAATAATTAAATATATTAATTATCAATCATTATATATATATATATATATATATATATATATATTTTATATCAAAATAATAAATTAAAGTATTACAAAATTTACAACAATAAATATATAAGATTAAACTAAATTATAAAATAAAATTAATTAATGTACCATTAGTAGTATTAAATTAAATTGATACTAAAAATTATATATAGATATATTGCCAAATAGTTTTGCATGATTAGTCTCTACCCCTATAAAGCACTAGTTTCGATGATCGTCCTAGCTCAACATTTTTTAAAAAAAACCCTTGCATTTTTTTTGAAATCAACTCACGGTCATCACTTCTCTACTCGTTGAAAGTATGAGTTTTAGCGTTGTGCGGATCTGTTTTTCTCCACCCATGTATCGTCTAAGAGAGTGTTTGGTTTCAACCGACTAAAGTTCACTCTCTATGATATTAAATGTTTGAATGATAATTATGGGTTTTAAATATAGTTTAATTATGAGACTAATTACACATATGAAGATTAAAAGATGAGACGGATTTATCAAACCTAATTAAGTCTATATTTGATATTTATAATTGCTATTCAAATATTTAATCTCATACGAACTAAACTTCAATCAAGGTAACCAAACAATCTCTAACTATTATAAGATAAGTCTTATCTCACCCTAACTTCCCATCTCTTTCTCGTCTTTGTCTTTGTCTCCCTCATCCAGATTCTTTCGCACCATCACGTGCGAACCGTGTAGGTCTTATAGGGATGGCAATTTGACCCGCGGATTTGGATATCCATCGGATATCTGACCCGAGGAGCCGGGTATGGATACATATTTTGATCCATGAGTTAAAGCTGAACCCGACCTAAAGTCTTGCGGGCATGGATTAGGATATTACCTTCCACCCGCGGGTTATCCGTTGGATATCCAAAATCGATCCATAGTGTATTTTTTGGCCTAGCCCATATTACATAGCAAAGAACAAACCCTAACACTATGAACCCCACACCTAACGCTCCAAATAATTCCTCACTATTGGCCGTCCCTTCTAGCTTTGCTGGCTTTCTGCACTGTGCCCCGTGGCCCCTTCCAAATCCCATAGGCCACAGCTGGCGGCTGGCCCTTCCGAGCTCTAGTGCCCCTAATCGCGGCTTGTAGGCCCATAATAAAATTTTTAATTAAGTTTTAGTTGTGTTGATGGTGAATTGAGAAGAAATTTGATTAATTATGCTATTGAATTGTTGAAAAATGATTGTGTATGTCATATCATATGGATATCCGAAACCCATTCGAAACCCGATGGACACGTGTATGGATATAAATTTCTACCCGCGGGTATGGTCACAGACGAATATTGGCTGCAACCGCAGATATAGTTGCGGACGGGTATTTGCAATGTCCGATCCGAATCTGATCCGTTGTCATCCCTAGGTTAGTAACCCCATGTTTCATATAACAACGTCTTATCTCTTGCATGTGCAACCAACATGAAACCACCTCGAGCGCTTCCTCCTCGTCGTTGTTGGCGTCATATATTAACCATAACTTTCCATATTTTTCCTCAACAACCGACTCTCCCCCGTCATATGCTTCTGTAGGCAGCATGCAACGAGGCAAGAATAGCCAAGGGAGAGGAGGAGGCACCATCAGCAGTGATGCGTGGCTGAACAGCCGATGGAGAGCAGGAAGAGGCGCTCTGGATCCTAAGTTTAGTTTGGTATTGGTTGTTGTTAAAGAATTTGTAAGACATTGAGATCAATGATAATATATATATTTTCGTTCTCATGTAATCTGTGCGCTAATATTTTATCGAATATTTATGTACAATCACACCGCAGAAATTGTACTAGTAATATAGAAGGTCATAGAGAAAAAAAGTTAAATAGATTTATTATACCTTGCTCTTCGCAGACACATATACACTAGTTAGATGTCCGTACATCGCTACGGTTTCTACCTATCATAAATGATTTTTTTACAACACAAAATAATATAATCTGCCCTGGTTAGAGACGAATGCTTTATTCCTAGAGACCATGATTTAAATTCTAGTTGATATTTCGTTGAGCATGTGGGAAACTCTGTCGACGCTCGCTGTGCAACCGCGACGAAGTATGAAGGAGAAACTCTCGCTTTATATTAGTAGATAGAATATATATATCTCTACTACACCTTAAGGGTAGAGCGAAGGCGTCCACAGCATCACTGTGCCCCCGCCTCCCCCCGCGTGTCTCCCTCCCCGCATGCCGCACGCGCCAGCCATCGCCCCCACCGACCCCGCCCACGCACTAATCTCGCCGCCGGGTATCCCGCCTGCCGGTGGTCCGCGCCTCTCCCCCGCCACGCCAAGATCGCCGTTGATCCTAGATGCCCGCGTGCAGCCCTCTGCCTGAGATCAACGCCGATTCGGCATGTCGGGCGCCCCTCCCTTCCTTCCCCGCTGCGCCCGCCCCAACGATGATGGTTCGCGCCCCTCCCCCACCACGCCGAGATCATCGTCGATCTGAGATGCCCGCGTGCAGCCCCCTGCCTGAGATCGACGCCGATTCGGCAAGTTGGGGAGATCTGCACCCCCACCCAACACCAGAGATCGTCGTCGTTGTCCCCACTCCCTACTCCAACCCCACGCTCTCGGCCTCAAAGAAGGTGGCGTGGTGCCTGATGCGGTGGACTGGAGGACTGTCGGCGCCTTCTCGCTCGACACCAGCGATAAATGCCTGTGAAGGCGCCAACGTCTCTTGCGGCGGGTGCACACGAGGAGTTCTGAGGTACGCGACTCGCCAGCTCTAGCTCCGTCCCTCTAGCGCTTGCCTTCACTTGTGGGGGGCACCAAATCTGCTGCGAACAGAGCCATCAGATCAGAGACCGCTGGACCTAGGTCCTTGTCGGCTCCCCTCCGCAGGACAATTCGCCGTCTCATCCCGACTATGTCGTCTGCCCACCCCGTCCCATTACTCCATGGAGGCACTATGGAAGCAGGCCTCTAGGCTCAAGAACCAGGTCGCTCGCCAGGTTAGTCATGCCCTTATCCTCCTCTCGCAAATCATGATCCGCATTTGTAACCATAATGGTGGACATGATAGAATTGTTCTATAGGATGCCCTGGCCGTATAATCTCACTTTTGTGCCTTTTTATTGCCGATGGCAGAAGATTAGAATCACTCAGACCATGCCTTTTATTTTCCTATACAACAGTTGGAATTGAGTTCGTATAATGTTTTTTTCTATAGTATGTTGTGAACCTATCGTTTGTATTTGATAAAACAAAAATACTGGTATGTTCTATTCTCTGTTATGTTCTGGCTATTGAGTCTATGTAGGATCTTCCTGCTGCTATGGGAAAGAGAGGGGTGAAGCTTGGCAAGGCATCCTATCAAGAGCTTATAGGGGTAAAGAAGCCAAAGTTGGATGAGCAGGGCATGCTTCACTAGCCTGTTATTTTGCTCTACCCATATGGCATGCCGAGTGACTTCATTGAGGGTTTGTCTTATGAAGATACTCTCTCGCCCCACCCCTCAATTACATGATGCTTTTTTTGGTCGAGTTAAAATGTGTAGATGTTCAAGTACCTATACTGAATTTATTGTAATGGTATCCTTAACAAACATGTTCTTAGAAACTTCTTTACCATTACACTGGAATGAGAACCACACTTACACTAGAGAGCTTGTCGAACGCACCTGGACGTCGGCCGAGTGCAAGGTGCAGGGTCAGCTCCGAGGGCAAGGCACCATGGCTCGCTGCACCGCTAAACGTAGCAGCAATGTAGGTAGAAGTTATTATATATGTATTATATGTTTTCTCCTTGATCGCCGTTTATGCTTGTCTCTTGAAGTAACATGTAGCACATGGAGAGCATGAATTAAATCAAGAGTTTAATTTGAGGCAATTGTCAGGGAGGATTTTGAGTATATATTCAAGTAAACTATGTTCGTCCTAATTGTTGTTATTGGCATTTTTGCCTCTTGCTTCCCAATTGTGATACCTTCTGAATTCTCTCTTTTTCTGTTGGATTTAAGCAAGATGCCATAAAGCAAACATATGAAAGGTCGGTCAAAGATGCTCAAGATTAATATCAGCCTAATTTAGTTCTCAATTTCCCATGTAGCGTCCACGTACTGTCTTGTGTGGATTTCGTGCTCTGTATCACCTCCTACCAGACCTTTTTTAGCTCTTCATCATGTTACAAATTTTTTACCTTGCTTGTTCAGCTTGGCTCAGTCTGCTTATGTTTCAAATTATCTTGCAATAATTGGATGTTGTTTTTGGCTGAGTTAGAAGCCCCGTCCAGGTCAGCTTAGGCTGCTTATGTTTCAGATGTATGGGTAATTGCAAAACTAAAGTAATTGCAGAATTGGCAATTTAATAAATTTTGGAGTAATTGCAAAACTAAAGTGTCTTTTGTAGGTGAGGCGCTTCACGGATTGAATTGCAATCCTGTGCGGTCTTTTCTACTCCAAGTAAGGCCAGCTCTCACCTCGTGCTCTTGGTTTTGCCCAGGATGTATCAATACTGGTTTTTTTGTTGTGATGTCGCCATTGATTATGATTTTGGATTGAGAGGAACTGCAAGATTTGCTTAGTAGGGCTGGGAATCATAACTGTGAATGTGTGAAATATGCAATGATAGCCAGAACGCGCAGTTCCAAATTGCAGTCGGATGAAGCATTTGTTACTCGCCTTTAGATCGTTGATAAGCATGTTGGATAGGAGGTAAATTACGTGTGGGTTGGAATGTTCCAAGTTTCTAGCCAAAATCATTGACTCTTTAGTTTGGAAATTGTGGGGTTTTCTCTATTTGTTTTTACTGTCAAAGTACTTCCCATGTAGCGTCCACGTACTGTAAATTTTGATGCAATTTTTTGGTTGCTAATCTGGATGGGTTTAGCATAAGACTGATATTTTGTTCCATAAAGCAGAGTACCTCCAAATCATAGAAGACCAGTTCATACAGAAGAAACATATAGAATCCTACCAAGTTGTCAAATTGTCGATGTCGCTTGTTCTTCTCACATCAACCCTCATATACCCATCCACCATGGAGGGTCAGCAGTGAGGCATGTTCCCCTATCTCAGAACAATGATGGTGAGGCAAGATAAGATAGTTTAAGATTCAGTTATCCTCTCAACAACTAAAGTTGGGCATGTCACATGTGTAGTGTTCTATTGTTCTTGGTCTGTATTAATCGTAGATGCTCAGTAGATAGTTCACTCTTGACTCCTCCAACATTTTAAATCGTATAAATTAGGGTTTTTCAGAAGATCACAAGGGTGGGATTAAGTTTTTATTTATCTTTTTTTAAAGGCCAGAGCATGGACATGACACAAGGTGATGGTGATGCAACTACGTCGATCATGAGTATGTCATCATGCTTATCTGCTTCGTCGATCATGAGTATATTCTGCTATTTCCACACAAGTTGATGGTGATGTAGCTACAAAGCTTGTGAGGTTTTCAAATATTCTGAACTCTGATCTCAACAATTAAAAGAGCTAAGGATTCTGCCAACATTCAGAGATCATAGTTCCATGGGAATTTTGTATGAAGATATTTCAAAGTTTTATAAAATGGCTCCTATAACCCCTGTTTGGAAGAGTAATGAAGCAGCAGTGATTATTCAAAGATCCCAGTGACTCACTATGATCGATCAAAACACCTGCTACCACATGATTATTCAAAGTTCTATCTGAGCTAGCTTGTGCTTCAATTTGATCTATCTGTCCGTCCTCACGGTCCACATTTGTTGCTTGCAGCAAGATTAGGCCGAGGTGATGTCGACGCTCATCTACAGAGTGAGGAACTCGCCCCCAGCAGGTGAGAACAATGCTCACAGTGATTTCATTCATGAACTTTCCTTAAGTAATAACTTCGAGTTTGTCGAGGCTGTTCTGAAATTGTCTTTGAAGGTAAATAATTTGTGCATTATTTGGACTAGTTTAAAATTGTGTTCAAAGGCATGTGGAGCCAATTTTCGCAGGGATTTTCCGGGATGAACGGATTCAATCGAAGTTCCTGGAGCAAGGTTTAGTGCGAGATGGTAGCGTTCCTCTCTTCTGTAGATCATGTCCACATGAGATTCTCTCTTAGAAAATATGTTCTTTTTAAGGTGCAAAATCGCAAATTCTTGCAGCAGAAAATAAAAGGGAAAGAAGATAGCTGCTAACCTTCATGGTCTCCAGCTGAAGTCTAAGTAGCTGACCCCACCCTATAAAGCTTGTGAAATGGTATGTATCGTCTACCTTACATTTGTGATGCTAGAGATATTGTATATGTAGATGGATGAGCTCAGTTAGAATAATATACCAGTAGAATAATCTCTACTAGCTGCAATATGTTTGGCACTGTTTATAGCATAACTGCCTATTCATTCTCATCTAGATCCTCCATCACTAGCTGCAATATGATTCAGGATCTGAATAATTTGGGGGTGGAAAATAATTTTAAATTGCTTTGCTCATGCTTTAATTCCTTTTAGGCGATATCACTAACCTGAACTTTACTGTGATTGATGACTAAGGCAGTATGTAAAGGATTCACCGCTACCTGAGGCGAATGATAGAATCAACAAGTGACATCTATAGCCATGCCTACAATCTCAACAGCAGATGCTGACATCGGCATAAAAGAAGCCATGAGCTGAGTTGTTTCTGCCATCAAACAAGAAGATCTCCTAGCCCTTGTGGATGCTTTACAATCTCAAATACAAAAGTTTAGCATCCATAATTCAATTTGATTCATCCAGTCGAAAGTTTATCAAGACTAGATCCTTGTAGAGCCAGTTTGATGGGTAATTATATGTTTTATCATGGGAACGACGGTTGTGCCTATCGAACGAAGAAGGCAGTGGAACTGTTCAAAAACCACATAACACCATCTTCCTTGCACAATGTAAAAACGAAGTTATTTTCCTTGCATGTACATCATTATTAAATGATATGGTAGAACAATTGGTTGCTATTGCATCTTGATGGCTATTTTATATGTTTTATTTACTAATTTAAGATCTGCTTGTGTATTGTTAGCTTGCCCAATTATAATCTCTTAAAATGATAGAATCCTTATCAATTGTAGATTAGCACTATACCGAGCTTTTGGGCATATCATTTCCAATGCTCCAGTACCAGCAGTTATAATTGAAGCACACCAGGTTACAGCTCTTTTGATTATGATATACATATGTCCATGTAATATTAGCATTCACAGTCAAATTAACTTATTATTCCCCATCTTGCAGAATTTACTCGTGATGGTTGATAGCTTAGCTAAATTAAGTATGGATGTTGGGGATAAGGATCTGGTGTACAGTTTGTTACTTGTCTTCTCTGGAATGTTGATGGATGAAAAAGGTTCGACCATTTTTATTGTTTTGTTCTTACATTCTCGCCAACTTTATAGTTTATATGTTAATATAGGTTGTGGCCTCCAGATGGATAAATTACTTTTGTGCTCTTTGATATTGTCCTTCAAGATATTGATCTAATGGCATTTGATCTTGTCATTAACTTCAGTTTTTTTTCTAACCAGACAAAGAGTGGATTCTTTTTTATATATAATATAATAAAAAACGGTTGCAAACAATTCCTCTTTTTATAAACCGTTTGGTAGGGCTTCTTTTGGAGGAGCCCTACCAATCGGGATGTAGGATTTTCATATGTTTGCCTTAAGTTCTTTAGGATGTTTAACTTTATCCCCTTAGACCGCAAGCTAACATTTTCAATGAATACATTGCAGAAACACAACAAGGAATATTTGATGTTGTATTGAAAGGTGTCATTGATTTTGATTCTGATCCGTGGCCTGTCATATCTGATAGTGCAAAAGATCTTATAAGACGAATGCTGAATCCTCGCTCTGCCGAGCGCTTAACAGCACATGAAGTTCTATGTTAGTTTCTTTCACCACTTTATACTATTTGATTTGTTATTCTTTAACACCGCAATGCATCCGTTCACATGATGTATTTGCAACTGTTGGATAAAAAGATGACACTTGAATTTGTGTACAGGCCATCCATGGATTCGTGACCATGGAGTAGCTCCTGACCGTCCACTGGATCCAGCTGTCTTATCTCGCATTAAGCAATTCTCTGCAATGAATAAGTTGAAGAAAATGGCTTTGCGAGTAAGTGCAGTTCTTTTAGGCCTGATTTGTATGAACTTTGATTCGCAAATTCAGAAGATAGTGCCCCAACAGTTCTTAGTTAATATTCCTTATCTGACATTGTGTTACATTTAAGGTTGCTTGCTTGTGCAACGCTGAACTAATTGACTATATGCGTTCATTCTCATAGGTAATAGCAGAGAGCCTATCAGAAGAGGAAATTGCGGGGTTGAAGGAAATGTTCCAGACCATGGACACTGACAACAGTGGCGCAATTACCTACGATGAACTAAAAGAAGGATTGAGAAAATATGGTTCCACACTGAAGGACACTGAGATTCGTGATCTTATGGATGCAGTAAGTTAACTGAAACGTTTTGGTATGCTTGTTTGTATTTCTAGCTTCAAACAACCTGGATCCTGAAGCTATACATTAAGAATCATATATGTGGCCTCTGTCAATAAAAGTCAGAAAGGCTTCGAAGCAATGGTGTTCCACCCAGAACAAGCTGGCTCAAGGTATGACATGGTCTTGTTGGCCCCTGTGGCAGTGCATGGCCTTCGTTGCTAGCTGCACTGATGTGAGTAATAACTTTTTTTTCTACTCTTTGCAAAACACTGAGGCAACGGGTCTGGAAGCGCACCATGGTTGGATGAACGAAGAAGAAGAAAAATCTGTAGCATGGAATAGATGTATATTATTAGATTAAAATAACAAAATTTATGTATGGATAGGATCACAAATGGATTCCGAAATATTTTCTCATTACAATATAACACATATGTACATAAGTTATCATGTTATTATACGGTTCCGTTGCAACACACGGGCACTCACCTAATATATATATATATATATATATATATATATATATATATATATATATATATATATATATATATATATATATATATATATAGTTTATATATTAAGAGCCCTGGGCTTCCAATAATAGAGGAAGCCCAGGCTAGTCAATATGGGCATTTTGGTTGAACCACACCGAGTCAACAGGTCCTAGTCACGGCGCCGTTACCTCCGTCAGCCAGCCACCTCTCCCACGTTTCCTGTTTCTAAAACCGTAGTCGCGCATTCAACGGAGACAAACCAGTGCCGATTTGAAGAAAACCCCAGCCGCGCAGATTTTCCTTTGGTCGGAGGCGACTCCCCAGGCGATTTCCGCGCCTCCAAACCAGCGCAGCGCCAATCCACCGCCGCTCCAATCCAGCGCCCTTCCATTCCACCTTACATCCTTCAATCTCCCAGCATTGGAGCCCGATTCAAGAAGTTCCAGGTAATCCAACATTAAAATACACCGAGTTTGCCATCGATTTTTTGAAGCCTATCGGTCGATTGAAGTGGATTTGATTGTAACCCTTATTCTCCAGCTAAATGTGTGATTTGTATCCGTTTAGACATCACTATAATCGGGTCATTGCATCGCGCATTGCATCTCTTTTTTGTTTAGGAGCCCCGATATTAGGGCATGTGTATTTATTCTATATTCCCACTATCGCCCGACATTCATAGATTTAGACAAAGGCTGTGGATTAGGTATTTACTGATGAGTTAGTAGAGAGTACTCTTATACAACCCAAGTAACACATATATGCTTTTTGTATGTAATATATATGCATATCTTCAGTACTGTTTATGCACATTCACCTGAGTCATTTGTTTACACATTTGTTTTATTATATATGCATATAGTCAGTACTCTTTATGCACATTTACTTTAATGATTTGTTTTCACATCTATTTTATTATCAAATATGCTTATTTGTATTTGATATATATGCATATCCTCAGTACTGTTTATGCACATTCACTTGAGTCATTTGTTTACACATTTGTTTTATTATACATGCATATAGTCAGTATTCTTTTATGCACATTTACTCTAATGATTTGTTTTCACATCTATTTAATTATCTAATATGCTTATTGTATTTCATTTATATGCATATCCTCAGTACTTTTTATGCCCATTCAATTAAATCATTTGTGTACACATCTGTTTTATTATATATAAAATATACTCATTGGATTTGATATATATGCATATTGGCAGTAATGTGTATGCTCATTCATACACAAGTTTATGAACATTTCGCAATATATTAAGCATATTTGAATTGTTCTATTTACTTGCATAATTAGTTTACACTCCTGTTCATTATATATAAATACATACAGATACTGTTATTTAAGCAAATGTTATTTAAATATGCATGTTATTTGAGCTAAATGTTTTTATTACTATGAACCAGTTATTAAAATATGTTGTATAGTTAGTTGATGCAAAAAGGCTCTTATTTTATCCTGATCCATTTACAATTATATGAAATATTAAATCAATCTTTATGCTTGTATATAACCATTGTTCATTAAATGCTATCGCATAAATGTAAAAGGTAGTTTAAGTTATGTAATTCCACTTAGCATTATATAGTATGCATTTCAGATAGTTATAGTAAAAATTAGTTCTTTTTTGGCATATATTCATGCATAAATCAATGCATTTAAAAACACCTTCTTTTTCTACAGATCTATTCAGTATTTAATCATGAAGTCTGTTGATCGCCCGCCCAGTAATCCAAAAAGATTAACCATTGAATCCAGTCAGGAGGTTTTTTCAATTGACATTTCCAGACGTACAAGATCCAGCAGCTCAGCTCACCAAGATGATATTCCCCAAAATCAGGAGCAGAATGAGCCACAGCCAGCCCCAATCCATCGTTTTCGCAGAAAGGCGTTAGCTTGTCGTTTAAAAAGAAAACCTTCTGCTCCATCCACACTGTCCGACGACGATTTCATGGATGCTCCATCATTGAAGCGCCAATTCAGATCTGCCTCACCTTCTCCTTCAGAACAAATCAGTGCAAAGAAGTTAAAAGTACCTTCTCCTCAAGTTCCTTGCGTGAAAAGAAGTCCAAAGTCTAATATCATTACAAAAAAAACTCTCCTAAACAGAAGACTCCTAGAAAATTACAGGTAACATGTATATATTTATGTTTATTCATGTGTTAATTTTGGTGTCCAATCAAGTTTGTATTTCCCCCACTTTAAATTTATGTATATTATTATCAACAAATATGGTGTTTAATTTTTTTATTGTTGTAGACTAGTTATTTACAAGCATGTAATAATTATCCCTTGTTTGTAAATATTGTATCATTAGTTCTAACTATATATATACTTTGTGTATTAATGCATATTCATTTATGCTTCCAGAAACTGAATATCCGCTGCATTCCCTATGATGTTATTGTATCATCTTGGATAATGAGCGATCGGCAGCGCGATGCTGTCGCTAGGTTGGGATTTTCAAGCATATTTGATTTGCGAACTGATGCCTTAGAGAGCAGATCACTCAACAGGTGGTTGATGGATAAATTGGATCCACATGACATGACCATACGCCCAGGGGCTGGCAAGGAACTGAAGATAACAAAAGATACGGTTCATCTGATTTTGGGTTTGCCATGTGCTGGAGGAGGCAGGGAGTTTACTGATTGGTATGGTGAAGTGGATGCTGCTGCAAAACTGAGACGTGATCTCAATGTTGGTAAATAAGAATTTGATGTTGTCAAGCTTCAAGACAAGATAGTGCTTGGCAACGATGATGAGCTATCAATTAGATGCTTTTTTCTGATTCTATTCAATCGGCTTCTTTTTCCTTCTGCTTCTTGGGGCATTACAAACAATGAGGTACTCATGACTTCAAACATGGCCCGAATGTCTGATTTTGACTGGTGTCAACTAGTTTACACGGATTTGTGTGATGCTGCCGCACGTTGGCATAAAAGAAACAAAACAAACATCACAACAACAATATATGGATGCTCACTCATTGTTCTGGTAAGTATTTTTTTGTTTAATGTGCATATTGTAACACCCTGAATTTGGGGGTATAAAATTTCTTTGCTCATATTCACAAATTCAGGTGTTACTTCCTTTTCTCATCCTTCCTAATTCTTTTCTCTCTCATTTCTATAGGAGCTAAGTGCTTATTTTACTTGTAATTGTAGTCTATTATGTTAAACCCTAGTGGAGTATGAATTGTTGCATCATGTTGAACCCTAGATTTCACTTTTGTTTGGTGCATAATTCTCAAAAGGTCTAATTTGAATTTGGGGCCCATTTGAATTTGAATCAAATAGAATAAATAAAAGAAAAGGGAGAAACAATTCAGAATAAAAGAAAAAAGGTAAAGCAGCCCAACCCAGCCGCCCCCTCGGCCTTTCGGCCCAGCCGGCCCATCTCTCGCGCGCGCGCCTCCCTCCCCTCCTCTCTCTGCGCAGCGGGCCCGGCCTGTCGGCGCGGCCGCCTTCCGCGTACCCGCCCCTTTCTCTCTCTGTTCGCCCGGCCCCACCTGTCGGCGCCCGCTTTCCCCCGCGCGCGCTCGCTCCCTCGCTCTCTCTCTGCTCGCGGGCCCGGGCTGTCAGCCCCGTCTTCCTCGCGTAACCGCCGCCGAGCTGCTCGCGCCCGCCTTCCCCGCGCCCACGTCGCGCGTGGAACTCGCCCCACCTCGCCCCTGGCCACTTGAGCCCCGAACCCCACTCGCCCTCACCCTCTCCCCCCATTTGCGCCCAGTAGACTCTCTCTCCCCCTCGCTGCGCGCACGCAGAGCGCCACCGCCATAACCCCGCCGTCCCGAGCTCGGTTTCTCGTCGCCGGTGGAGCTCCGCCGCGCCCTTAGCCCCGGTGAGCTCCGCTCTGGCGTCCGCAACCCGGAACGCGCCCCAATTCCCTCTCCCCCTCCCTATTTCTCTCTGCCCGCGCTCACCCGTCGTCCGCCGTGCAGCCGCCACCGTCGACCCGGGTCCCCGTCGCGTCCCCGTCGCCGCCGAGGAGTCCCCGGAGCCCGCCTTGAGGTAACGGACCTCTCCCGCCCCTATCGCCCCTTGCTTTGCTCTCTGTTGCGCTTGATTGCTCGCCGGAGTAGAATAACCCCGCCGCCGAGCCGCCCCGCCGTGAACCGCCCCCCTCCGGTGCCTCTGCCCCGACCCAGACCCTACCGGAGAACTCCCCGCGCCCTCCCCGACCTCCCCGACCACTCAGGTCACCCCAGAGCCCCGCCAATCGCCCGCGCCCCTCGTCTCCGGCGAGCCCTCCGCCGCGGGGACGAGCGCCGCCGCCCCAACTAGCCGTAGGGAAGACCCAGGCCGCCCATCCGATCTCCGCCGTTCAACCCAGATCGGGCGGCCCTGATTCAACCCGCCCGGACCTAATCCTGACCGTCCGCCAGCGATCCAGCGGCCCAGGCCCACTACCCCCTCACCCTGTCTCTCTGTCCGCTAGGCCCCGCCTGTCAGCCCGCCCCGCGCGCGCGCTGTCCGCCCGGCCCCGCCTGTCAGCCTGCCCGCGCCCCGCGCTGCCTGCCCGGCCCCGCCTGTCAGCCGCCCAGGCCGCCGCGCGCCCGCGCGCCCGCCCGCAGGATCTAATCCTGATCGTTCGCTTTAGATCTGACGGCTGTAGGCGCTCGATACCCCTTCGCCCGCGCTTTTCTTAAAGAGCCCCCCTGTTTTCTGGAAATTGCGCCCGCCGTCCCTGGTTTCTCGCAGTTAAGTCCCTGGCCCTTTTATTTAATTCAAAATAAGTCCTTAGGGTATAATTTTAACCCCTAAACTTGTAAAATTCATAACTTTGTCATATGAACTCCAAATTAGGTGCTTCAAATTGCAAAATGTTCATAATATTATTATCTATCTGTTTATGCAATGTTTCCCTGCTGTTTCCATGTATTAATTAATAGCTAATCACTAGGATAGGATTAAGACTATTGAAACCTTATTTAAGATAATTGGAAATGAGTAGACTTTAATAAAAGTTGGATTACTTAAGTTTGTGGACTTAAACACTTAAGTTTAGAAACTCAAACCAGATAATTATTTAATCCCACCACCAACTTAGACCTGATTAGTGAATAGTAAATCACTTTGTGTAGTCCTCTACCCCCAGACCTAGGGAACTTTAGAGTGCCTATCCCTTTTCTGTTATGAACTTGTGACCCCTCTCTGCTGCATATGTTTGGTATATTGTTTTTGTTTGTTATTTTCCCAAGTGCATAGTGTGAATGATTGCTTTGCGTAGACACCGAGCAGTCTGTGTTTCCCGAGGCAGTTGCAGAGGAAGTCCCTGATCAGCAGTTTGGTGAAGGCAAGTGTCCTCTGTCCCATTATGTCCTATTCATTTATAACTTACTACCCCGCATTACTTTCCTGAAACCTAAGGATTGACTAGCTTTGCACTTTACTTTATCCTTGATGACCTTATGGGCTATTATGGTTAGCACTTTGCTACTGCTTTAACATAATCAATGAACATGATGTGGCTATTTATGATACTGTTATCCTGATGATGTTGATGATCTTGTGATACTCTAGGGGGCTCAGGCTGTTTCCTGAGTACCTCTCCGTAAGGACTGGTTCGTTGAGAGACCACCCGGGATAACAGTGCAACCATGAGGGTGAAATGGGATGCCCTTAGCTGATTAATTGGATGAACTAGAGGTGTAGTTGCTTAGCCGTCGTGCCGTCAATGGGGTCCAGGCACAGTGCTTGCTCTGCCGAGGCTGAGTGCCGAGGTTCTTTCGTTTTGCTCTTTGTTAGTCACTCTCCTGCGGGGAGGGGTACTGTGTTTATCAAACTGGAGAAACCTAACGGGCAGCTACGATCTCTAGGGAATCTTTGTAAAAGCTACGTAGTGATGCCCTGCCGGACCACCTAGGTAGTGGTCAATGGGGATTAGCTCTCCCAGGGTAGAAAGGGAATCATGACTCATGGGTAAAGTGTGCAACCTCTGCAGAGGGTAGTGAAACTGATATATCAGCCGTGCTCACGGTTAAGAGCAGCCTTGGGATCCTCTTTGATTAGAGATACAGATGGTTCGAGATACAATGGTTATGATATGGTTTTGGTTCGACTATGATGATGATGTTCCTCGATGAGGAAATGGTTTACGGGTTGGTTAATGCTAAAATCTGGCTTCTACTAATGATAAATACCTGACCAACTAAAAGCAACTGCTTGAGCCTAACCCCACATAAAGCTAGTCCACTTCAGCCAAACGGGACATTTGCTGAGTACGTTGATGTGTACTCATCCTTGCTTTACCACAAAACACCAGGTTGTCCGCATTGTAACCACTGCTCAGGAGAAGGCGAAGCCGTGGAAGGAGACTTCCAGGAGTTCCAAGACTACGATGAATTCTAGGTGGGGGTTGGCGGCGAACCCCCAGTCAGCTGCCTGTGAAGGCCTTATTCTTACTGCGTTTCGTTTAGCACTTTGATTTACCTGTTAAGACAATGACTATGTGGATGTCTATGACTCTATGATGTAATAAGTACCCTTTTATATTATTATTCGAGCATTGTGTGATGATGTTCATTTATGTAATCGCTGTGTACGTGAGTTCTGATCCTGGCACGTACATAGTTCGCATTCGGTTTACCTTCTAAAACCGGGTGTGACATAAGTGGTATCAAAGCCCATGCTGACTGTAGGACCGCTGACCTAGAGTAGAACTGGTCGTACTAAGGACTATTGACCCTTCCCCTCACCTTGACATCTGGTGTTACTTCAAAAAGTCGGTCACCTCGACCAACCCTATGTTTTACTATCTATCTATACTATACCTTGTTAAAATTTTTATCTTATTCTGTCTTTGGTTTATTCACTTGTCATATTAGTTCTGCTCTTACTCTTATGCTTACGGTGTCTTTTGTAGATGGCTCGTCTTAGACACACTGCACGTAAGTCGGTGATTCCTTTCCTGCCGTCTCGACTTGCGGAGCGTCCTCTGCACCGCACCGTGTCCGGACAGTCGAGTCACCTGGAGAGGCTGCACCACCGCCTGCGTGAGGAGCAGGAATGCCGGCGCCAGCACGGAGAGCAGCAGGGCTCTTCCTCCTCACCCCAGCAGGAGGTGGAGACCGTGAGGCCCCGTCCCTCTGTTGCCCAGCTGGAGGCGCCCCTTATTCCACCGCGGGACGTCCCGGCTGTTGGAGGAGCTGTTGGAGGAGCTACGGGAGGAGACCCCGACGACGACGACTCAGCCCACAGCACGGAGTCCTCTGAGCCGCAGGAGGCGGAAGGATGGGTCGCCCGACCCATCACCCGTGACACCGCTCGCGGTTGTCACTTCCACGACGCGCTCGACACCTTGCTGCGCCAGGCTTTCGACCGGCACACCTGGTCGATCGAGTATCGTTGTGTAGTCTACCAGCACAGTCGCGGGAGGTACCCGGACCGCTGGGAGGCTACCTGCCTAGTTCGCCGTCCGGAGGATGACCTCCGGGGTGCGGAGGCCGTTTCGGAGCACTATTCCATCTCCGAGAGGGACACTGCAGAGGCGGCTATGCAGGATGCAGCACGACGTGCACTCTCTCAGTACTGTTCTTTGTTCGGTGGCGTGGCCGACGGTCTTAACCTTCGGTACTACCCCCGCCGCCCTACTGGCAGCACAGAGAGTGTGGTTGTTTCACCTGTTGGTGAGGCTAACCCTAGGTTGAGCAGCACAGTCAACCTAGTCGCAGTGCTTAACACGGAGCTGGATCACTCTCTGGACGAGCTAAGCAGGGCTCGAACGGAGATTGCGGAGTTGCGTGCTGAGTTGGCAGAGCGCCATCACCAGGAGGGTGGTTCCCCCGCTCCTGTTGAGACTCAGCACCCATACCGCTCGCCGCCACGTGGTCACCACACTTATGGTTCCCCTGTCTGTAAGACCAGGATAGATTTGGATCCTTAGGTCGTTAGCGTCGAAGTTTGTAATAATTCTAAGTCAGATGTCTCAGTCTTAGGTAGTCAGTTTAGTTTGCTTATCAGTTGCTTCCATTTAGTTTAGTTTGCTTATCAGTCGCTTGCATGCTTGTTATGATGAACTTGTACTGGATTTGGATCTTTGTAATGACTGTAGCCAACCTGTGGGTTTCCCCTGCAGTTTGGCTTAGCTAGTAATATTAATGAAGTCAGTGGTTTAGTTGGGAAGCCCTTTACTCTTACTTTCCTTTCTTATCTGAGAAGCTGTGTTGAAACATGAATGAGGATCAGTGAGGCTCTTTTGTTCGCTCAGTGTCATGAAGAATTCTGTATTCTCTTTTCTTATGCTGAAGGGTTGTAGGATCAATGCTGATGTATGAATGTCTTCCACAGATGTCTGACAACAGGCGCCGATGCAACAGGCGTGCTCAGCAGGAGCAGCATGACCAGCAGGAGGAAAATCAGAGGCAGCCTCCCCCACCACCCCCGATGTCAGTGGAGCAGATGTTCTTGATGCAGACCCAGGTAGTGCAGGCCATTGGACAGACTCTGGCAGCCATGCAGCAGGCTCAACAGCAGCCCCAACCCCAGTTGCAAGTGCAGATGCCCCAGATGCCACGAGATAAGCGTGGTGAGTTCATGAGAGGGCACCCTCCTACCTTCGCCCATTCTGCTGACCCCATGGATGCAGAAGACTGGTTGCGCGCAGTGGAGAGGGAACTGCGCACCGCCCAATGCGACGACAGAGAGAAGGTTCTGTATGGTCCCCGCCAGCTGAGGGGAGCAGCCCAGTCCTGGTGGGAGTCCTACCTCGCCACCCATGCTGACCCCGAAGCCATCACTTGGGAGGAATTCAGCGAGAGTTTCCGTCGGTACCATGTGCCCGAGGGACTAATGATCGTGAAGAAGGAGGAGTTTCTGGCTCTGAAGCAGGGACCCATGTCTGTTAGTGAGTACAGAGACAAGTTTCTGCAGCTGTCTCGTTATGCACCCGAGGATGTCAACACTGATGCCAAGAGGCAGTACAGGTTCATGAGAGGTTTGGTGGATCCCCTGCATTACCAGTTGATGAATCACACCTTCCCCACCTTCCAGCACCTGATCGATAGGGCAGTCATGACTGAGAAGAAGCGTAAGGATATGGAAGATCGGAAGCGCAAGATGAATGGACCCCAGTCCGGAGGCATCAGCCGTCCGCGTTTCTCAGGCAGTTCATCTCAGCAAGGCAGACCTGGTCACCCACAGGGATATCAGAATCAGAATCAGCGTCCGCATCAGCAGCAGTTTCAGAGACAGTACCCGCAGCAGCAGCAGCAGTATCGCCAGCACAGCCAGCAGGGAGGTAATCAGTATCAGAAGCAGAACAACCAGGCACCTCGCCTTCCTGCCCCAGCAGCGAATCAGAGCAACCAAGCAGCCCCAGCACAAGGAGGAGGCAGAGGATGTTTCCACTGTGGAGATCAAGGCCACTGGGCGATGCAGTGCCCAAAGAAGATGGCTCAGCAGCAGACCAACCCCAATGCTCCAGCAAGGCAAGGTGTACTGCAGCCGGCAGCAGGCAATCGTAACCAAGCGTACAACCGTGGAAAGGTGAATCACTTGGAAGCCGAAGCAATCCAGGATGCACCAGATGTGGCAGTAGGTATGTTCTCAGTCGAATCTCATCCCGCGAAAGTGCTATTTGATACTGGTGCAACTCATTCTTTTGTCACTTCAACATGGGTAGAATTGCATAACATCTCAGTAGAGGCAATGATGCCACCCATGAGGATTAATTCGGTTGGTGGCAAGGTGCAAACAGATAAAATATGTTCAAACATAATGGTGGAAATAAGGGGGATAGGATTCCCCAGTGACTTAATAGTAATAGGCACCCCTGGGATAGATGTCATTCTAGGGATGAACTGGTTAATGAAGTATGAAGCAAATGTTAGTTGTGACAAGAGGACCATAACATTGAAGTCCCCGTCAGGAGAAGAGGTAGTGGCCGAGCTAAGGATGCCTAAGTCAGAAGAGGGAGCCTGTCACCAGATTTCTGTTGATAGTAAGGAGCCCAACCCGCTCGAGACTATCAAGGTGGTGTCGGACTTTCCGGATGTGTTTCCCGAGGAGCTAACGGGTATGCCACCCGAGAGAAAAGTCGAATTTGCCATAGAGCTTATCCTTGGTACCGCCCCCATTTCAAAGAGAGCCTATCGAGTGTCTGGACCAGAATTGGTGGAACTCAAGAAGCAGATAGACGAGATGTTAGAGAAGGGTTACATCAGGCCGAGTACCTCGCCTTGGGCCGCTCCAGTGTTGTTTGTAGAGAAGAAAGATGGTACCAAAAGGATGTGCATAGACTACAGAGCCCTGAATGAAGTCACTGTCAAGAACAAGTACCCCCTGCCAAGGATAGAAGATCTGTTTGACCAGCTCAGAGGTGCCAGCGTATTCTCGAAGATAGATCTGAGATCAGGTTACCATCAACTCAGAATCCGACCCTCGGATATACCGAAGACGGCATTCATCACCAAGTATGGGTTATATGAGTTCACAATTATGTCTTTTGGTTTGACAAATGCGCCACCCTTCTTTATGTACCTGATGAACAGTGTGTTCATGGATTATCTAGACAAGTTTGTGGTAGTGTTCATCGATGACATTCTCATATACTCTCAAAGTGAGGAAGATCATGTGGAGCATTTGAAGATGGTATTGCGAAGGCTTCGAGAGCATCAGTTGTACGCCAAGCTGGGCAAATGCGAGTTCTGGATTCATGAAGTCTTGTTTCTGGGTCACATCATAAACCAAGAGGGATTGGCAGTGGATCCAAAGAAAGTAGCAGATATCCTGAACTGGAAAGCACCGAAGGATGTTCGTGGGATCAAGAGCTTCATTGGAATGGCTGGATATTATAGGCGTTTCATTGAAGGTTTCTCGAAGATTGCTAGACCAATGACAGCGTTACTAGCAAAGAAAGTTGAGTTTAAGTGGACCCAAAAGTGTCAGGAAGCATTTGAAGAACTGAAGAATAGATTGACTACAGCTCCTGTGCTAGTCCTGCCTGATGTCCACAAGTCATTCTCAGTGTATTGCGATGCTTCGTACACCGGATTGGGATGTGTGCTGATGCAAGAAGGGAGAGTTGTAGCATACTCGTCTCGACAGCTGAAGATCCATGAGAAGAATTACCCCACACATGACCTGGAATTGGCAGCAGTGGTTCATGCTTTAAAGACTTGGAGACATTACCTGTATGGGCAGAAGTGCGACATCTACACAGATCATAAGAGTCTGAAATACATATTCACCCAGTCAGAGTTAAACATGAGGCAGCGAAGATGGTTGGAACTGATCAAAGACTATGAGTTGGAGATACATTACCATCCGGGCAAAGCCAATGTTGTTGCAGATGCTCTGAGCAGGAAAAGTCAAGTCAATATGTTGGCCTCGCACCCAATGCCGTATGAGTTAGCCAAGGAGTTTGACAGACTGAGCCTCGGTTTCCTGAATAGTACGCAAGGAGTGACAGTGGAATTGGAGCCCACCCTAGAGCGGGAGATCAAAGAAGGGCAGAAGGATGATGAAAACATCAACAAGATCCGGCAGCTGATCCTAGAAGGAAGAGGCAAAGACTTTCGAGAGGATGAAGAAGGAGTAATCTGGTTCAAGGACCGATTGTGTGTTCCCGACCTCAAACCTATTCGGGAACTGATCCTCAAGGAAGCTCATGAGACAGCCTACTCGATACACCCAGGGAGTGAGAAAATGTACCAGGATTTAAAAAGGAGGTTTTGGTGGTATGGTATGAAAAGGGAGATCGCAGAATATGTCGCCCTCTGTGATAGCTGTCAGAGAACCAAAGCAGAGCATCAGAGGCCCGCCGGATTGTTGCAGCCATTGCGGATTCCTCAGTGGAAGTGGGATGAGATTGGGATGGATTTTATAGTTGGCCTACCTCGTACCCGGGCCGGTTATGATTCCATCTGGGTGGTTGTGGACCGCTTAACAAAGGTGGCCCATTTCATACCTGTGAAGACGACATACACCGGAGCAACGTTAGCTGAGTTATACATGTCACGGATAGTCTGCCTTCATGGCGTGCCGAAGAAGATAGTGTCAGATCGAGGAACGCAGTTCACATCTCATTTTTGGCAGCAGCTGCAAGAAGCTTTGGGCACACATTTGAACTTCAGCTCAGCTTATCACCCGCAGACAGACGGCCAGACTGAAAGAACTAACCAGATCTTAGAAGATATGTTGAGAGCCTGTGCGTTGCAAGACAAGTCAGGATGGGACAAAAGGTTACCTTATGCAGAATTCTCCTACAACAATAGCTATCAGGCTAGCTTGAAGATGTCGCCGTTTCAGGCACTCTACGGACGGAGTTGTAGGACTCCGCTGCACTGGGACCAGCCTGGAGAGAGACAGGTGTTTGGCCCCGACATCTTGCTTGAAGCCGAAGAGAATATCAGAATGGTTCGGGAGAATCTGAAGATAGCCCAGTCAAGACAGCGAAGCTATGCTGACAGAAGGAGAAGGGAACTGAGTTTCGAAGTGGGAGATTACGTCTATCTGAAGGTGTCACCTATCAGGGGAGTCAGAAGGTTCGGAGTTAAAGGCAAGTTAGCACCCCGGTACGTCGGACCATATCAGATTCAAGCCAAGCGTGGAGAAGTGGCCTACCAGCTCAACCTACCAGAGAGCTTGTCAGCAGTGCACAATGTGTTCCATGTGTCACAATTGAAGAAGTGTCTGCGAGTACCAGAAGAACAGTTGCCAGTGGAGGGTTTGGAAGTCCAGGAGGATCTGACATACATAGAGAAGCCAACGCAGATTCTGGAGTTTGCAGACAGAGTCACCCGGAGGAACACTATCAGAATGTGCAAAGTCAGATGGGGTCACCACTCGGAGGATGAAGCAACCTGGGAACGAGAAGATGACCTGAAGGCCAAATACCCTGAACTCTTTGCTGACCTACCTTGAATCTCGGGGCGAGATTCTTTTAAGGGGGATAGGTTTGTAACACCCTGAATTTGGGGGTATAAAATTTCTTTGCTCATATTCACAAATTCAGGTGTTACTTCCTTTTCTCATCCTTCCTAATTCTTTTCTCTCTCATTTCTATAGGAGCTAAGTGCTTATTTTACTTGTAATTGTAGTCTATTATGTTAAACCCTAGTGGAGTATGAATTGTTGCATCATGTTGAACCCTAGATTTCACTTTTGTTTGGTGCATAATTCTCAAAAGGTCTAATTTGAATTTGGGGCCCATTTGAATTTGAATCAAATAGAATAAATAAAAGAAAAGGGAGAAACAATTCAGAATAAAAGAAAAAAGGTAAAGCAGCCCAACCCAGCCGCCCCCTCGGCCTTTCGGCCCAGCCGGCCCATCTCTCGCGCGCGCGCCTCCCTCCCCTCCTCTCTCTGCGCAGCGGGCCCGGCCTGTCGGCGCGGCCGCCTTCCGCGTACCCGCCCCTTTCTCTCTCTGTTCGCCCGGCCCCACCTGTCGGCGCCCGCTTTCCCCGCGCGCGCTCGCTCCCTCGCTCTCTCTCTGCTCGCGGGCCCGGGCTGTCAGCCCCGTCTTCCTCGCGTAACCGCCGCCGAGCTGCTCGCGCCCGCCTTCCCCGCGCCCACGTCGCGCGTGGAACTCGCCCCACCTCGCCCCTGGCCACTTGAGCCCCGAACCCCACTCGCCCTCACCCTCTCCCCCCATTTGCGCCCAGTAGACTCTCTCTCCCCCTCGCTGCGCGCACGCAGAGCGCCACCGCCATAACCCCGCCGTCCCGAGCTCGGTTTCTCGTCGCCGGTGGAGCTCCGCCGCGCCCTTAGCCCCGGTGAGCTCCGCTCTGGCGTCCGCAACCCGGAACGCGCCCCAATTCCCTCTCCCCCTCCCTATTTCTCTCTGCCCGCGCTCACCCGTCGTCCGCCGTGCAGCCGCCACCGTCGACCCGGGTCCCCGTCGCGTCCCCGTCGCCGCCGAGGAGTCCCCGGAGCCCGCCTTGAGGTAACGGACCTCTCCCGCCCCTATCGCCCCTTGCTTTGCTCTCTGTTGCGCTTGATTGCTCGCCGGAGTAGAATAACCCCGCCGCCGAGCCGCCCCGCCGTGAACCGCCCCCCTCCGGTGCCTCTGCCCCGACCCAGACCCTACCGGAGAACTCCCCGCGCCCTCCCCGACCTCCCCGACCACTCAGGTCACCCCAGAGCCCCGCCAATCGCCCGCGCCCCTCGTCTCCGGCGAGCCCTCCGCCGCGGGGACGAGCGCCGCCGCCCCAACTAGCCGTAGGGAAGACCCAGGCCGCCCATCCGATCTCCGCCGTTCAACCCAGATCGGGCGGCCCTGATTCAACCCGCCCGGACCTAATCCTGACCGTCCGCCAGCGATCCAGCGGCCCAGGCCCACTACCCCCTCACCCTGTCTCTCTGTCCGCTAGGCCCCGCCTGTCAGCCCGCCCCGCGCGCGCGCTGTCCGCCCGGCCCCGCCTGTCAGCCTGCCCGCGCCCCGCGCTGCCTGCCCGGCCCCGCCTGTCAGCCGCCCAGGCCGCCGCGCGCCCGCGCGCCCGCCCGCAGGATCTAATCCTGATCGTTCGCTTTAGATCTGACGGCTGTAGGCGCTCGATACCCCTTCGCCCGCGCTTTTCTTAAAGAGCCCCCCTGTTTTCTGGAAATTGCGCCCGCCGTCCCTGGTTTCTCGCAGTTAAGTCCCTGGCCCTTTTATTTAATTCAAAATAAGTCCTTAGGGTATAATTTTAACCCCTAAACTTGTAAAATTCATAACTTTGTCATATGAACTCCAAATTAGGTGCTTCAAATTGCAAAATGTTCATAATATTATTATCTATCTGTTTATGCAATGTTTCCCTGCTGTTTCCATGTATTAATTAATAGCTAATCACTAGGATAGGATTAAGACTATTGAAACCTTATTTAAGATAATTGGAAATGAGTAGACTTTAATAAAAGTTGGATTACTTAAGTTTGTGGACTTAAACACTTAAGTTTAGAAACTCAAACCAGATAATTATTTAATCCCACCACCAACTTAGACCTGATTAGTGAATAGTAAATCACTTTGTGTAGTCCTCTACCCCCAGACCTAGGGAACTTTAGAGTGCCTATCCCTTTTCTGTTATGAACTTGTGACCCCTCTCTGCTGCATATGTTTGGTATATTGTTTTTGTTTGTTATTTTCCCAAGTGCATAGTGTGAATGATTGCTTTGCGTAGACACCGAGCAGTCTGTGTTTCCCGAGGCAGTTGCAGAGGAAGTCCCTGATCAGCAGTTTGGTGAAGGCAAGTGTCCTCTGTCCCATTATGTCCTATTCATTTATAACTTACTACCCCGCATTACTTTCCTGAAACCTAAGGATTGACTAGCTTTGCACTTTACTTTATCCTTGATGACCTTATGGGCTATTATGGTTAGCACTTTGCTACTGCTTTAACATAATCAATGAACATGATGTGGCTATTTATGATACTGTTATCCTGATGATGTTGATGATCTTGTGATACTCTAGGGGGCTCAGGCTGTTTCCTGAGTACCTCTCCGTAAGGACTGGTTCGTTGAGAGACCACCCGGGATAACAGTGCAACCATGAGGGTGAAATGGGATGCCCTTAGCTGATTAATTGGATGAACTAGAGGTGTAGTTGCTTAGCCGTCGTGCCGTCAATGGGGTCCAGGCACAGTGCTTGCTCTGCCGAGGCTGAGTGCCGAGGTTCTTTCGTTTTGCTCTTTGTTAGTCACTCTCCTGCGGGGAGGGGTACTGTGTTTATCAAACTGGAGAAACCTAACGGGCAGCTACGATCTCTAGGGAATCTTTGTAAAAGCTACGTAGTGATGCCCTGCCGGACCACCTAGGTAGTGGTCAATGGGGATTAGCTCTCCCCGGGTAGAAAGGGAATCATGACTCATGGGTAAAGTGTGCAACCTCTGCAGAGGGTAGTGAAACTGATATATCAGTCGTGCTCACGGTTAAGAGCAGCCTTGGGATCCTCTTTGATTAGAGATACAGATGGTTCGAGATACAATGGTTATGATATGGTTTTGGTTCGACTATGATGATGATGTTCCTCGATGAGGAAATGGTTTACGGGTTGGTTAATGCTAAAATCTGGCTTCTACTAATGATAAATACCTGACCAACTAAAAGCAACTGCTTGAGCCTAACCCCACATAAAGCTAGTCCACTTCAGCCAAACGGGACATTTGCTGAGTACGTTGATGTGTACTCATCCTTGCTTTACCACAAAACACCAGGTTGTCCGCATTGTAACCACTGCTCAGGAGAAGGCGAAGCCGTGGAAGGAGACTTCCAGGAGTTCCAAGACTACGATGAATTCTAGGTGGGGGTTGGCGGCGAACCCTCAGTCAGCTGCCTGTGAAGGCCTTATTCTTACTGCGTTTCGTTTAGCACTTTGATTTACCTGTTAAGACAATGACTATGTGGATGTCTATGACTCTATGATGTAATAAGTACCCTTTTATATTATTATTCGAGCATTGTGTGATGATGTTCATTTATGTAATCGCTGTGTACGTGAGTTCTGATCCTGGCACGTACATAGTTCGCATTCGGTTTACCTTCTAAAACCGGGTGTGACACATATATATGATATGCAAATAGTTGTTATGTACTAATTTTATATATTTGTGCATTCCTTTTTTCAGATTTACTATCTTGATCACCTACATCACCCTGCATCTCCTGTTAACAAATATGGTACTCCACGCATTAAGTTTTTTGACAATGAGACCATAAAAGAGTTGGCTCGTGGTGACAGACGCCCCCCCCCCCCCCCGTAAAACTGGTGAACCATTCAGATATGCAGAGGTTAGACATAAACAACTTTTTGTCCTGTTATGCAGATGTTAAAATATTATTACTGCTAACTGTTCTATATGACTTTATACAGTTTCGTAGCCGTTCAGAAACGTGTTACGTCATTGCTCCAGAACGGCCTGTTTCTGCCGTTTTCAACATATATGTGCCACGTATCAAGAATTTGATTGGCAACAAGTTGCAATGTTTGCCCTCCCAGCAGCGTCCAATGTTTCAATCATTGTTTGATGCTCATGACAAAGAGGTGGATAAATACTGTGATTCCCTTCAGCTGAGCCATCAGATGATTGTTTCGAAGCAGATTGAACTCTCTGAAACATTTGGTGAAATGATCGATGAAGTTCTGAGAGCTGCAACGCAGCGCGATTCACAGCCAGAAGGTTTTAGTATTTATGTTTATTTTTTTAAACTAATCAAGTTCACGAATTATTTCCTGGAAAATAATATATACTTATACGATCTCAAATAATTTATTATATGCAGTTTTGTATATACAAATTATATATTAATTTATACTCGTACAAGCAGCAACATATTTTTTCAGTGTATTTCATTTTTTGAAAACTGTATTTTATTTATGCATCCTGATAGTATACTGATGTAGTTTGCAAATGTGTATGTTTAACCATTTTCTTATAACGATACATTTATATTGCAGTTATATTTCAGTAACAACTACTATATTATTATATGTTCCAAATGTAGATAACCCCCCCACTACCTCAATGCCTCCAACAAATGATCCAGTATCCACACCAACTGTTCCAACACCTGATAAACAGCAACATGATCAGGAAAGCCATGTTCCTACTGATCATATCAAAGTATCAGATGATGTAAGTTTTCTCATACAAACTATATATACAATGCATATATTCTATTATGCATACAAGTTACTGTTTACTCAAATCTCAGTTGTTTCCATTATAGATTGTCAGTGGGAACGTCTGCAAAAAAGATAAAGTTATGGATGCCCCTATTTTTTGACAAGACTCCAAAATCTAATGTTTGACTTCCTTATATCACAATTATTATTATTTCATTTACAATGTATGCAAGTAACATTAATATATGTGCATGCTTTATTTTTTTTAAATCCCCAGGCTCCCACAACAGACAAGCCTGCTGCTCCTAAGTTAACACCAGATATAAATAGTGTAAGTATTTATAACTTCATCATATTATGCTAATATTAATTATACCCTATGTTTCATTACGTTTATATTAATAAATTTATTGGTTACAGGAAGGACAAAAATCGGTTACACATGATACTCATGTATCTGGTGCACCTCTGTTCGATAAAACCCCACTGACAGATGTAAGACATGTTGTCATTTTCATATTTTTCCTATTTATACACTAAGACATACATATTTATGCAACTGTTTACTAACATATATTCATATATTAGGCAACTACTGACCTGGTTGCAAAGGATAGTTCCTGTAAAGCTGCAGTCGCTGAACATCCCCACGTGTCACGTGAAGACTGTGCTCGAAACCTACTTAAGTTCATTTTGTCAGGAAAACTAGATCCGAGCATGTATGTATTAGTTATTCAAATTCCAATTAAGTATAATTAGAAGAATTGTAATCAAAGTTTTTTCTCCAGGTCTATCATTAATTTTGGAGGATTTGGAGGGTCTGTCCTTGATGTTGTCCAGTCGTTTGGTCCCAACAAATGTCTTGAGAATACTTTCATGCAGGGATTTATCGACTGTATTCGTCAGGATGATGTATTATACAATCCAGATTCTGTAATCAACACTCTAATACTGAATGTCAACGTTGGGGTAATTTTTTCTCCACAACTTTGTATCTTATTGCAACACTTACTGTATAAATATATAATACTAATCAATTTATTTTCTTTGTCCAGACCGTTTTGAATATCGAGGAGTTTGAACAGCACAGTTCAAATCCACAGCCCTTCACAACATCACTTCTTAAAGAACAACTTGAACCGACCCTTCCTTCAGATGATGTTCTGAACCAGATTAAATTGGTGAGCTCTAATCAGTTTCATTTGTACAAATGTTATAATGTTCTTTTGGTCACTAGTTTTATGTTCTATTAGTTTTAATTTTTCATATGCATAGTATAAATCATTCATAAATTTACATATATATTTAACAGATCTTGGTTCCTATGCTACGCCGAAGCCACTGGACCCTTTATGCAATCAATTTTGAACGTCGTCGAATAGACATCTTAGATTCAAATCCTTATGGTACATTGCTTGGAGGCACTACATGGAAACAAATCCATAATGATCAAATGATGATAAATGGAACGAAGATACCTTGGTCCAGATTAATAATGAGAAGACTTAGCATTGCCTTACATGAAGCTCGACCTGAGTCAACTGTACCAAAGTTTGGCAACTACAAGATTGGGCTCCTTCCCAATTGTCCAACCATGACACCAGGGTCAAATGATTGTGGTTTTTTTGTCGCAAACTTCCTCCGCTACTACGATTTTGATGATGGCGACTTATCAGAATTTTATACTCTGGTATGTCACTAAATTAGTCTTCTAATCTTGCATATATTACTCCTTCAGATTTTATTCTACCATTAATTTGATATTATGGCTATTTCAGGATGAACCATTGGACCAACGTGCCTTTGTTCTGCATTACCTTACCTTTCATCGCAACAACATGGTTGCCCCCCTTCCTGCAGAACTGCTGCCTTTCAAGTATGCTCCAAGGAGACGCCGTTGTTTGAAAGCCAAGACTTAGATAGCATAGCTGAACATGATTCCCTGTGGGATCCACAAAACTGTTTATGTTACTTGTTAAGTCACTTATGTCAGGCCTCTGATCATGTGTTTGGTACTCCGTGTGCCACTTATGTTCAATGTGTCTAATGTCTATGTTACTTCGCATCAGTTTTTATTTGAAGTGTGTCAAACATAATTGTTACCAGAATGTCTATTTATGTTATATGTTAACAAATTCTATGTTGTTTTCATCTCCAGTTTGTGAGTTGGTTAATCGTTTTGCTTCCAATGTTTGGCTTATTTGTATTATCATATTGTTTCAATATTCAAGTTTTATGCATAATATATACTTCCTTATTTTATACACACTAGGTTCATCTTTTATACATTTTTTACGCTAATTATGCTAATTGTAACAAGTGTTTATGTTATATCCTGTTTGTTGTATTTGAAGTGTGAAACCGACGTATGCACTCCCATTTGATTAGTATTGTTAAGTGTATACAGTTTTATATACCATTAATGTCCAGACCTTCCGATTGCTAAACGTTCAATGCCAATTTGTTGTACATATTTAGTTACATAATTTGTGTAATTGTCTATATTTACACAACATTTTATAGTTTTATATCAACGCATTATATAACCCTTTCATGCAAACTATTGAATTTCCAACAAAATAAAGCATAAGTCATTGTGATATTACAAGTTTCTACTAAATCGATCACTCTTTAGTCACACTTCAAATTATTCGCCCAAATCCATATGCTCATCGGCTTCTTCATTTTCCACTTCTTCATCAATACGATGTTTTTTGCAGTCGATGTTTCATTCCACTGTGGAGCAGTTGTTTTATTGTTTAGTCTTGATCCGGCTGGCCGTCCTCTCTTTCGATTAGACAGTTTTGCTAGCCTTGCCCTGTTCTCTTCCACAGACAGACATGTTCTGCTGTTATGCCCATTTGCTATTCCACACAAATGGCATCTCCTATTCTTCTTTTTCTCTCCTTTCGCACCTTTTTAGCTTCTGAGGATGCAGCAATATGTTCCATTTGTTCATGTGCTACGTGACACGGAGAACTTGTATCACCAACCTCATGTGAAATTCTCATGTTGTCCTCCTTTAGAGCCCAACCCAAATACATCAACATTTACATGCAGCATAAATATATATTTTCATTTTAGACAAATAAATATGTACCTGGTTACCAGTTGTTATTATTGTTAACGCATGTTCACATCCAGTCCTGGTGTTATGCGAATCCTACAAAATATTATTTGCTTATTACATTGATTTTATATATTCATTATGTACAATACTTCATGCAAGCTTATATATATATCTTTTACATACCTTATTATGACATGTAATTGTATTGTCATCTTCCATCCCATCGCCAGCATTATTTTTATTCAACTCTTCTTCCTGGTACAAAATAACATGTTACTATGCATAATTTATGTTACAAATAGTATAACACTAAAACATCTGCAATATTATTACCTTGTCTTCCTCATTATCACTAACATCTGTTGACTCATTACATCCAATATCTGGCTCCAATCGGCTTAGAACGACATCGAGCTCATCCAACACATCCATCGCCTTATCGTACCCTGCTTTTGACATACACGCCTGGCGAACTACTTTCATTGTTTTCGTTAACAACATTTTCTGTCTGTATGATTTAGTAACTCCATCCTTCCCCCTGAAGCTCTTATCAATTCTTTCAAACGGAACATCTTTTCTTGATGAGACAATGTACCTTTGCAATATATACTTTGAAGGTATCTTTTCAACTTGAAGATGCATGAAGGCTCTTAAAAGATGAACACATAATAGACCTGAAAACATGAAAACAAACCATTATTTCAAAGATATACATTAATTTGTACTACAATCATCAAATTCTCTAGTATGCAAATTTTTTATGCTAACCAACATAATACGTACAAACCTGTATGTTCCCACTGTTTGCACTCGCATGTATACTCCCCAGCTTCTATTTCTGCTGTTATCTTGAATTGATGTTGTCCCCACACAATTTTATTAGACCGTTTTGTATGTTGTACGATCCATTCATTATCACATCCGTCTGGGTCCTTTAATATTTTGTATGCAGTGGCGTATTTCATTGATTCCTCAAATCTATTCATAACAACTCTGGTGTATGCTCTAGAGACTCTCACTTCGAACCTATATAATGTATCTGTTGTCCTTGGTGCCTATAACACATTATTATCATAATTAAACAAATTATTTACATAAATGTATGCAAACCGTTATTGCTAACAAGCACGACATACCTTGCTCACCAATGCCTCCTTTGATTCTTTCATTTTCCTGCTGTGAAACATTTTCATCATTTATTTAGTGAACTCATGCAGTGGGGTGTTTGCATCTACATGTGATTGCTTCACTAATCTGTTCATGCTCTCACTTCGTTGTGTAGATACCATTACCCCACAGAAGTCATTTTTAAAAAATGCAGGTATCCATTCTTTTCTTATTTCATATAATTTGCGTAGAGTCATATCTTCATGAAGATTGAACTCCTCTAGCATCATTTCCCAGGCACATTCAAACTCATGAGGAGTTAATGGATGATGTATAATAGACTGGAATGTTGTTTTAAAATCCTTAACAACAAACCTGGCATATATCTCATTTAGGAATGGCATAAATCTGTTATGTACATGCCATAAGCACAGTCTGTGAACTGTTTTTGGAAATACAGTTCTCAGAGCAATTGGCATTGCAGGATCTTGATCTGCAATTGCTCACAGATTATTCAGTTATTTTCACAATAAATTAATTCACTGTTTTGCATAACAAATTTATATATCACATACCTGTAAGCATAACTCTTGGACCCTCGCATCCCATACATGTTTTGAATGAATTGAAAGCCCATTCAAAAGTATGTACAGTTTCATCTCCCAACAAAACAAATCCAAACACTGTACACTGCAGATGGTTGTTAGCTCCAACAAACATGCCCAGTGGTTTATCATATATATTTGTCTTGTGTGTTGTATCAAATGTCACAGCATCACCATAATCTGCGTATTCCCCCTGCATACTTGCGTGTGACCAAAAAATACTAACTATTTTCCCATCATCGTCTAGCTGGAAATCACAAAAAAATTGTGGATTCTGTTTCTTGCATTCTCTAAAGAAAGCCAAAAGTTTGGCTACATCATTTGAGCAATTTTCTCTTCTCCTGGCTGCCCTCCTACATTTGTTTGCACAAAAAATTATTACACACACATTTACTATAGTAATATTCATGGCTATTGATATATACACATGTAACAAAAAAGTATTGCTTACATGTTTTTCAGATCTTGAGCAGTTACCGGTACGTTCTCCGGCCCATCATGCATTTCTGATATAAAATCAACTATGCAATGCTGCGGCACTCGGCTATCATGCATTGCATCTACAAAATTTATGAATTCAGCATCCCTAATTTTGTTGCACGTAAATGTTGTTTCTCTGCTTCGTCAGTTATGAACTCATGGTTATGCTCCAAGTTTACCAGTTCAATTTTTGTAGCTACAACCATTTTGTTTTCATCATCATATATTTTTTTTAATTTTATTCCAGCTTTGCATTGCGTACGCCCCGATGATCTATTCCTCATCCTAGGTGTATCATTTGATTTTGCTGCACTTTTACCTTCACGTGAACAATTTATCCACTTACTGAATGTCTTCTCTCTGTATTTCTTCAGTGGAAATCCAACTTCATATGCATACCTTTTATAGAATTTATATGCATCATCAACACTCTTGAAAGTCATCCCTACCGTTGGCACTATAGTTGGATCAATGTTTTTTGCCTGCTATTTCATTGTCATTGTTGTTTGTACCATGGAATATATTCACAACAATATAATCAATCAATAATCAAATACAGCGATTGGACTTACATGTGAACGCAGTATCTGTGGCGTATCCATCTCCCTGGAGCTAATATTGGACATAGGAGGTCGAACCCTTTGTTCTCCTTCTCCTATGCTCATCTCGGCGATCTCAGGACCCATTAGAGCAGGAGGTGGTGTCACCAGTGAGTTACCACCAACTCCTCCCTCTGTCTCTGGATCAAGACGAACGCCATCTCCTTCCATCACCGGCGACCCTCCAGAGCCGGCCATCTCCAACTCCGATTAGTTATGCAGGCTTAGTGGTCTTTTTTCGAATGAAAGTAAATCTCGGATACTATAAAAGTAACCGCATCCACGTTTACAGGGTCTCCCCATTATTTTCGAAACCGTCCCGATATTATGGCGACGTCTTTGTCAAACTAAAATTCATAATATAAAATTTACGCACAATGACACAACGTTTTACGCCAATCGGTATATACTGTTTATGCATCTATTATGCCGTTTCGGTTTTATGCCATATCTTTCAACATCTTATGCTTCATTTTTTTTACCTTCCGCACATTACTTATCATGCAAGATCCATAATTTACGCGCCCACGTATCACAGTAATCACGTTTGCATGTGGAATCTATTCCCTTTAATTCCGCGCAATTCCCTTACCATTCAAACAACCGCGTCACGGCGCCGTCTGTCCTGCATGCCGCCTCTCAGCCCCACGTTAAAACACAGGCGCGCATGTTCCATCGACCAGACCTCGGGAACCGACCTGGGCTTCCTTTAATATCCGAAGCCTAGGGCTCTCGTTATACTTGCCCTATATATATATATATATATATATATATATATATATATATATATATATATATATATATATATATATATATATATATATATATATATATATATATATATATATATATATATATATATATATATATATATATATATATATATATATATATATATATATATATATACACGGCGGCACTAAAATGCACCTGGGTGCATTCTCTATATTGAATGCACCCAGGGTGCAATAACACTCCGAGCACGCCTCCCCATAAGAGCACGCCCTTGGCCCTTCTGTACGCGCGCCTTCCTGCCTCCCGCCGTGAGTATCCTCTAATTGAAAACTTGAGTCTCTGTTTTTACTCCTTGATTACCATTGCATGCTGTGTTGTTACTCCAGTTGCAACGTTTGTTGCCTGTTGATTGCAACTATGGGTATCCACTAATTGCAAACTCATGATTGCGTGTTATTCTGTAGGATGCAAACATACTTGATGTGTTTGTCCCCAGGGTGCGGCAAACATTTGATACAAGGGAAGAAGCCTACCTCTTTTACCTTGACTATGCAAAGTTGGCTGGTTTTAGTGTCAGGACAAAGAGGTGTAATTGCAACTGCTGGTGTGGTGTGATTGCAACCCCGCATTAGGTGTGATTGCAACTGCTGTATAATTCTACCCAAATATCCGTTAAAAATGTAAACAAAATGATTGCAACTGCTGGTGTGTTGTAATTGCAACTACTTGTGTGGTGTGATTGCAACTGCTGAGTTGCTCTGATGTGATTGCAAGTACTGAATAACTCTGGGAAATTTTGTTAAAAAATATGATTGCAACTGTTGGTCTAGTATAATTGCAACTGTTGGTCTGGTGTGATTGCAACTTCTATATAACTAGATGCAACTGCTGGTCTGGTTCGAAAATTGTAGCATTCTGTCGGGAGCGTGCGGGAGGGACGAAGACGAAGCGTCGGTTCGGCCTGGGTGGGGCGGTTGGCTCGGACCAGGTGCTCCTGGCGCGTAGGTTCGGCCTGGGTGCATTCTCTATATTGAATGCACCCAGGTGTAATATATAAATACAGTGTATATATATATATATATAAGTTTTATATTTTTATTGAATATAGATCTGAAACCCGATAAAAACTGAAAACGAATTTAAATACATTTATTTAGTACATACTCTCTCCGTTTCGTTTTAGTTGTCGCTGAATAGTGCAAAATTAAATTATTCAGCGACAACTAAAAAGAAACGGTGCGAGTACATTAGAAATAAATATGAATATAGATATCTATATTACAAGTTTTTACAAATTCTGCCTCGCTGGCCACGCTGCGGAAGGAAAAAAAACGCGAACCCGGGCGAGCCGTGGTCGGCGGCGAGTTCCCTTTCCCGGGGGCCCGCAGCGAGGTGTCTTGGATAGCCCAACCTCTCCCCAGGTCACCGACCAGGCAGGGAGGTGTCGTTGCGATTGCGAGGACGCACGCAAAATGGAAGAAGCTTTTGCATCGACCCAGGCCGTGAAAAGGTGCCAGTGAGGACGAATCCAACCACACGCCCCCACTCGCTTGAAACTGCCGCAGAGCCCCGCAAAGGCAACGACTGAAACTGCTCCGGCGACTACGAGCGCACCTAAACCCCGCCTGCGTCTCGTCGCCGAGAAGAATCTTCGCCTTCGCGAAGCCTCTCCATCTCCCCTCTCCGCCGCCGCCGCCGCTTCCTCGCCGGGACTCGGGAGGTACGCTCTTCAGGTCCTGTATCCGGTTGTGTGTGGCGTTGCGCGATTGCGGTAGTTCGGTTGTCCTGTAGCTGTAGTGCTATAAGACCAATTGCGAGATCAGAGAAGTGCGGTTTTCTTCCCCTTTTCACCTCTCCTTGTAGCCAGTACACAGAGGGATTGTTCCCCCCTTGATTCTCATAATAATTCATGGCTGTTATAGTAGGGCTCGCCAGCTTTGCAATCTAAAGCCGGTGCCAATTAACGATTGCTACTATTTTTTTTCATTAGGACTGACACAAACAGATGTACTTGTGCCTGGGTACCCATCTTACCATTCCACAAATAAACTGTGGATAAAAATATACAGAGCAAACGAACAAACTTCCTGTTTATTTTGTTGTTATTTTTATTGCAATATATATTTCGATCCCAGACAGTAATTGACTCTGATGAGTTGCAAGTTTCTCCATAATATTCGAGGATCTGGACAGGAAAAGTATGATTGTCACGAGGAATTGATACTAAGTTACTAACCGCATCTTTATTTTGCTGCTAATACAGCAATGCAGCTGTACCACCACCCCTATTCGCTGGACAGCCAGAAGGTACGGATGGCGCTGGAAGAGAAGGGCATTGACTACACATCTTATCACGTCAATCCACTCACCGGCAAAAACATGAATGTGGACTTCTTTCGCATGAACCCTTCCGCGAAGCTCCCTGTCTTCCAGAATGGAGCGCATGTCATCTATCGCGCTATCGATATTATTCAGTACGCCCCTTCTTTTTTATGTATTGGAAATATCTGAAACTTGGCATTCTTCTATTGTTGTTGCTAATGTTTATATGCACTTTGCATTGTCATAGGTACATAGACAGACTTGCAGTGCATTTAAGTGGTGAAATCCCCCCTGTGAACACTGAGGTCCACCAATGGATGCAGAAAGTTGATGCTTGGAACCCTGAGATGTTCACCCTCACGCACACCCCGGCCAAGCACCGTGCGTTTGTCTCCAAGTTCATAAGGCGGGTGCTGATTGCTCGCATGGCTCAAGCCCCTGATTTAGCCAGCATGTATCATGTCAAGCTCCGTGAGGCTTACGAGACGGATGATAAAGTGAAGGACCCTGACATCATGAAGCAAAGCGAGGAAGAACTAAGCAAACTCCTTGATGATGTCGAAGCTCAGCTCGGCAAGACCAAATATCTCGCTGGCGATGAATTCTCACCTGCTGATTCGATGTTTGTCCCTGTTCTTGCGCGCATAACTATTCTGGACCTTGATGATGAGTACATCAACTGCAGACCCAAGATACTTGAGTACTACAATTTGGTGAAGCTACGGCCAAGCTACAAGATTACCATTGGCAGATACTTTAGTGGGTGGAAGAAGTACCGGACTCTCTTCAAGACATCTTTCTTCCTTTGTGTTCGAACCCTGTTCAGGAAGTACTAGATAGTTCGGCGGATGAAATATCTGAATCAGTACCTTGTGAACTGACATGTATAGTGAGTTTCGGTTAAAAAATAAACTGTATATCTTCCATGTGCCTTTTTGTGGTCTTGAGTTCATTTTTACCTGTAAAATCAATATGTTTGTTTGATTATATATTTCTGCTTCATGTTGGATGCAAAAATGAAGGTTATAGAACTGTATACAGAATAGGACTAAGTATATATTTTGGATTTATCACTTGTTCTAGTCCAATTCATGTCTAAAATAAATTGTTGTTAGCTTGTGATTTTGGCATTGTCTAATTGTTTCCCTAATTTATAACTTCACCAAGTTATTATGTCTTTTTTCCTTCTATCTTCTAATTGCTTTTAAGGGAGGTTATCCCTGATACTCTAATGCACAAGGTATGTTCTATCTATCCTTTCAGCCCACTCCTATCATACTTAAGTGCAAGTTCTATGACACTCTGATATTTTCTTTTCCATTCTAAATGCAGGCTTTGATACTGATTGGCATTTTAGATATGACCATATAGGAAGCCAGTGGCAAATCTAGCCAAACATATCGTCGAGGTCATCAGGATTAGCTTCACTATATAATACATTTTTTTTGAATTTTAATAGTGCTTTGCTAAATGATTTATAAATTTTATCAGGGTCGCTGACCTCGATAAACACTCCTAAATTCGCCCCTGAGGTAAGCATAAGATCTGCATGTGCTCTACATTTAAAATGCAGTACAGTGGCCTGACTATCACATGCTCCTTTTGCTCCAATGATGTACCATGGCCCAGGTCTGTACTTTGTTTTCTCTGCATAATGTTTTCTCCAGAGTACACTACAGGTCTATATATACCTCAGAGAGAAGGTTTTCTGTTCAACAATCCAAGTTTCTTTGCTGTGGAGCATATGGAAAGCTGTAGCTATAGGACTTGAGAGTGAGCTGGGAAAGGGAAGAGAGGGCCTAAGAGCAGTGGGAATGGGAACATGGAGGAAAGCCCATCCTGTTGGTTTCCTCCTCCAGAAACCGAGGTGGAAGCTTGGTTCGGTGTTTCCCGATGCCTCCCATTCCTATTGTTCTTAAGCACTTCATCCTTTTCCTTTTGGCTTACTGTGCATCCAAATTATGCTCCTATTTGGATGGGTTGAATTTGAGAGTGAGCATGGAAGAGGAAGAGAGGGTCTAAGAGCAGTGGGCATGGGAACACGGAGGAAGGCCTATGAGTGGAAAGCTCATTTTGGGTCTTCCTGATGCCTCCCATGCCTATCGTTGTTAGGTGCTCCTTCCTCTTGCTTTTGGCTCACATGACATACACGATGAGTGTTGTGCCTCCATTCCTGATTTGACATTTTTTTTTCTTTTATGTTTGTTTTGGCATGCCTTAGTAGATGCATAGTTTACGGTGTTGGCTTTGTTTCCTGGAATGTTTTAAGTTCAAAATTTTGGCATGTTTGGTCACAGATAAATTAAAGGTAGCTTAGTTAGATTGCCAACAGTTCAAGTTTCAGATTCCACTAGCACAATCATACAATTGCTTAACTATTGACTGTTCTGAATATGAACACATATCATGCCTACAGGGCTACATCTATCAGCTAGCATATATGGAGTAAGAAACTAACTAGCACTTCCTCGAACTTAACAGCATGAGACACAGAAATGCTGTTTGACAGAACATAAAAAGGGCATGCATTTTCAGCCAACTTATCTTTGACGAAGTACTGCAAAAGGAAGTACAGAGACAAGGATGATGAAACATATATAAGAATATAAGATATGAACATTGTACATCTGACTCCATAGCAGGAACAAACTCAGCAACTTCCCTACAAGATTTGAACCAAATGAGCTACACTGAAATCACACAAGCATGGGGCATAGCAATTCAGAAGGGCAGGCGGTCAATAAGTTTGCAAGAAGAAAATATGGGAGCTAGAACATTTATGACTAATTGCATCCTGTTTGCACTGCCTAAACATATGCAATTACGTCTGTGGCAAATGATTTCTCATCGCGTGAGTTCGTGGTGATATGGCTATACTCTGGGTCTAAGCAGGTGTGCGCAATCTCATAGGGCTCCAGCAAAGTGAGTGGCGGATTCAGAAACAATGCAAGAGGAGGGCTAAATAGCAGAAGGCTAAAATTTCTATGGTAAATCAGTGTCGGATACTCGGATGAGACTGAACGTCTAGATGGCATGCATTTGGCACTAGATTTTTTTTCCTGCTATTACCAATGACTGCACAAAGAAAATGTAGATGTATACACAACAAGAACATTCCATCTGACTTGGTAGACCATCAATGGCACACATAATAATAATTTGCAATACCGTCCGTCCAAAAAAATAATTTGCAATACTGCAAAATTTGAATATAACAATCTATAAAGATTGTACGTGCCAGTGCCGGTCCTGACATTTTAGAGGCCCAGGACAAGACTTATAATAGAGGCCCTTTAATAATATTAATTATTACACATAATTATAGTGCATATATATATTGTTAATAAATATTTATGTATATTTGAAAACGTTGTTTATATCTCTACTACTTATTAAGGCTCTAAGGGTAGCCTGCCGTTCTGCCGTTCTGCGATCTCAGCCGTCCATTCTATCGTGTAATCTCACTCGTCTGATCTCGCCATCCGATCCCACGCACCGCAGCCCATGACATACGGCAAATGGAAAACCCTAATCTTTAGCACCTCGCGGTCTCCAGCGCCCCCGCCGCTTGCCAACCGCCACCCGACCCGCGGTCTCCATCGTCCCGGCTGCCGCTTGCCAGCTTCCACCCGCAACCGCCGCGCTGCCTCCCGTCCCCTCCCCTCCCAATTGCACATCCGATTCCTGCAGACGGAGCAGTCTCTCTCTTCCCATCGCAGCCCTGGCTATGGCGAAGACGGGGCGGTCTGCTCCGCCTCCAGCCACTCCGCGACACCTGGTGGCGACTCCGTCGCCTGCTGAGCACATGGTGGACGCGATGGGAGATGGCGGTGGAGGAGGGCCGACGAGGGCGGCGGCGCCACGGAGCACCCGGTCGAGGTGATCGGCCGCATCCGGAACCTCGCCTCGGGTGTCTCGTCCGCGCTGGAGTTCGCGTGGGGCGGGACGGCCGTGCGCGTGCGCGGCGATGCCGGCGGGTGTCGTGACTTCACCCTCGACGGCGTCTCCGTGTTGGAGGAGGAGGACCTCGAGGGGTTCTACCACCGGTTCGTGCGCTCCAGGATCTACGGCGTCCCCGATGCGCTCGGCAACCTCCACCCTCCTCGTCGTGACGATCTCGGTCGGCCGAGCTCCGCACCAACCAGGCAACCACCAGCTCGATCTCCTCGTTGTAAGCCTTGCCAACCTACAGCCCGCTCTCCTCGCCGACATGCGAGGATCTCGGCCGACCGAGCTCTGCGAACCCGCCCCTCTCGCGTCGAGCTCCGCGTTTCCCCACCCGCCATCCCGCCCTTCGTGTTTCCCTGCCCACTCTACCTCTCGCCTATCGTGCCGCCCACCATCCGCTTCCGTCGCAAGGGAACCGAGGATCTCGACAGATCCACCCGCCATCCTGCCCGCGCTTCCTCGCAAAACAAATACCCCTAGCACCCCTCCACACTGGTGGCCTTGCTGGGTCCTACTCCTCCTCGGCTGTGCCTGCTGGGGTGGCGGCGGCAGGAACTAGGTAAGAAAAGGAAGGGAAGGGGATGTATGAGGTAGAGCAGAACCGTAGCGGTGACGCTGTCACACATGGATCTGGACCACCAGATCTCGCAGCTGCGGGATTGCAAGTTCATGCCGGCGGTGGAGGTCAAGGCGCTATGCGAGCAAGCAAAGGCGATCCTCATCGAGGAGTGGAACGTACAGCCCGTGCGTTGCCCCGTCACTATGTGTGGTGACATCCACGGCCAGTTCTACAACCTCATCGAGCTCTTCCGCATCGGCAGGGAAGCGTCTAACACCAACTACCACTTTTATATAGATAGAAACTAAGTATCCAGTGTGATCTCTGATTCTTTGAATTATACCTTGAGATCTCTGATTCTCTGATGCATATATAGAAGATTGGTTATGATGATTCAACAGCTGAATTTTTTCTGGTGGGGATATAGCTGAGTAAAGAATTAGATTATAGAATAGTTGAGCATTGAGGCAAGTTTACTATCTCTGTTTAGTTTGGGGGTGGCTTTGTTAACGGGAAACGTGCATATCTTTCTAGCGCACTTTCCCTTCATGTGATTGATCCGTGAATCTGTACATAACATGTGTGGCAATTTTAGTTCAATTTAACCAATAAACATAGATAGTAAACTTGGCTGAGACTGATCAAACCCGTGCAAAAGTTCTGTGATAGTCCCTTCTCGGTTTTCTTGTGTCCAGCTTGGTGTCTAATGAACCATGCCATGCTTAATAAATCCATTTATGTCTTACCAGTAGAACGAGCGACATTGAATATTTTGTAATTTTCCTGGTTTTCATATTACATCTGCGGTTCCACACACATGATTTTTTGTTCATTTGTATCTTATTTATCTTTTTATTTAAGATTTTTTTATCCTTCAAGTACCTTAGAAGGCTGCAATTATTTTGTAGATACTTTATGTACACAACAAAAGATTTGGAAGAGTGGTCAGAAAATCATGATTCCTTTCGCCACGAGCAGAATTTGGTTCAGTGGACCGAGAAAAAACGGCCATGTGTTGAAGCCCTTTTCATCGTTGTTGTGAGTCTATTGAATGCTTTAATGCTCAAATTATCATGTGTCACTTCAGCTTTTAGCTCCAATTGTTTTTGTTCTTCGTGAAGCTATGTCTGTTTCTCCACCATAAGAAACATATGTTACTGCTGGAATGCTTTTAAAGGATGTTGTCTATACAGCTGTCAATCATGTTTATTATGAACTTTTGAACTACCTCAGTTTTAATGAATGGTAATTTACTAAGTTTGTGACTTCATGAGTTCTTAATGAAAACGGTATCTGTCTTTGTAGAGCTGTCTATAGATGTTCTTACATGTTTGCAATTTGCGTGCTAGCATCCTGTGTTGAGCATATTGATTAAGCTTTATTGGAAAGTCGATGGTCATAGTGGGTTCTAAATGATTGCATTCCTTTATATTTTTCTCTATTTTCAACAGGTTCAATGTATCTCTATCTATTGAAATTTCAAATCATCACCCCAATATGCCTTAGTTGATGTTCTGTATGCAAGCAACAATGGATTTATGAGGTATGTTTTCTCTAATCTCTACTACTATGAAGAATGTAAGGGGGTAGGGTGCCTCTCTCTGGTTCTGCCGTTCTGCCACCCATCGATCTAGACGGTCCATATCGCACCCACGCTTCCGCCCACCTCCCCCCGCACCCAATCCCTAACCTCCCTTGCCTCCCCCGACTTCGCTCCCGAATGGCTCGCCCCGCATCCACCGCGCGCAAACCGTCCTCGCTCTCGTTCAGTCCGTCTCCCCCTCTCTCCATCCAAAGCATGTGCGACGCCGCCGCCACTCTCCTTCATGGCCTTCGTGTGTCCCTCCTTCCCTGCCCGCTGCCCCTGCCTACGGCCGCGTCCTGCCCGGCGCTTGTCCACGCCAGACGCCCACACCAGAGACCACCGCCGGTCAGCCACACGCTCGAGAATAGGCGGCGGCGCAGGTCCTCCTCCATCTCTATCATGGTGAGTTCCCCTCCCCTCTACCGTACCTTGGACGATCCTTACTTCCTTTACCGATGCGTCATCCTACAAAACTACGAACCTACTCGAGTTTTGAAGAATTTAACCCTTTCGGTTTCCTTGGCTGTCCAGACCTGGCTTCCCCCTCGGCGCTGGCGTGCAGAGTTTGCACTGCAGATCCGTTTCGGTGTGGGCGTCGAGGGTGTGTAAGGTGAGGGGGTTAGCTCCTCGTGTAGATAGCTTGACGAGAGAAGGGTGGGATGTGACTGTTGTCTCTACTTCTGGTTCCCATGAATTGTAGTTGTTACTGATGTTAATAAACTAGATTGGGGATCCGGCTGCATTTGTTGTTGTCTCCAGATGGCGCAGATGCATAACCTACATCTTTGTGATATTTTCTGGTCTACCTTGTTTTCATGTTGACAATGGTCTGCATTGTTCATATTTGTGATTTGATTGCCCTAACTCTGTAAATTTGGGACCAGTGTGTCTCTAACCTAGCACAAATTTGTCTTCTTTGCATAGTAAAACAGCTACTAGGGCATGTTTATGTTTTAGTACTTGCTGGCTGCATTTAATGCTTTCTCCAAATGATGCATACTCTTAACGCTACCAGTAGAATTGTTGTGTGTTCAAGGCTTTTTTGAAAGATATGAGGTTTTCATCATGCAACAGCAACCCTGACTTTGATTTTATATGGCAGATACCAAATATCATTTATCTCCATGATGTAACGAATATTTGGCACATCCCTTTGTTGCTTAGAGTATGTCATATGAAATTACTTGTATGCATGATTGCCAAATTCTCATTTGGCATTTTAACATGAGATCTTTTCTCTCTTTATAGGATCAGAAGGCCAATGAAGCTATTTTGGAAGTGTTAGACCTTCGATGGTATGCCATTGGACCAAAGTATTAATTATATATGCAACGTTTGTGTCATCTGTTCCACTAATACCAGCAGTGTGCTATTGTTGTTTGTTCTGGCCTGCTACTTGCAACTGTTAGCCGATTAACATAAGAATTTAACAACTTTTTAAACCTAAGGTGTCTATGTTGGTGATCCTTCTAAGCTCAGTATGAAGGCTGCATTTAGGAAGGTTTGGTGGTTGAAAGAAGCTGGTGGTAGTATTATTGGTGGAACCATCAAGAGAAATTCAGGAGATGAGCAAGAATCCAAAACCACCCAAGGATGCGTAAGAGACAGATGCATTTTCTTTTTGTTCCACTAATTGGCTGTTCCCGGATATATATGCAACGCTCGTGTCATCTGTTCCAATACTTGAAGAAGCAGCACGCTACGAGTTGAGATATGGGCACAGAAATAGAGCTACAAGAAGTCTATTTTCTTCTTATCCTTTTGATTAATCATGTGTTTATATGATTCAATCATGGAAACAACTGTCAGTTTTGATAGTGTGCAGGATGTGGATATTTTGGCATATTACACGTTGAGTGGTGAATTCAAGTATCAGTTTGGGTCTAGAAGGTGAAGCTGATCAGTTGCTGCTGGATGAGGTTAGTAAATATTACATTGTCACAAATACGCCCTTTTCATGCTCTGTTCAGTTCAAGCCCGTCTGTTTGTATGGGTACTTCTATGTAGAGCACCAAAGTTGTTGTTTACTTAATAGTTTTTGCCATCATTTTTTAGAAACGGACCAGTCATTGATTATGGTGGTTAACATATATATGAATTGCTTGTGAGACTCTTTACTTGTGATCATATCCAGTGTTTCTTTCCATTTGTTTATGGTGGTGATCCACTGACAGACCTATCACTTCATGCTCCCCTTGACAAATTCATGGAAAATAAACCAAAAGGGAGCCACATAGCTAAAGGAAGATGGCACGATGGATCACAAATGCCCCAGCTAAAAAGGTTGGCCTTTTTTACTTGGATTCTCTTGACTTTGAGAGTTGTTTTTCTATATCTGGATTTGTAGATGACCTGTTTACTCTTCCCTCCAATAACACTAGATGCTCTTGAGAAGATATGCTCAAAACTTCGACTTAAAATATTTTAGTGTCAAAATTTGAATAAATGTATTTAGATTGTCTTAAATATTGAATACTATCAAACACATTTTTATACCTTTTTGACCCATGCCTTTGTCTTCAGCTTAACCTGAATCATCATATTATTGGAGGAGAGCTTCTAGAATTGTCAAAAAATGAAGTGCCTCCTGAAGATATTGTTTTCCACCGTTTATATTTGAACAAGACTGGCCCAGTTAATCGTAAGGCAAAGCGGAAGGACTCAGTTCTTGATGAAGGAAAAGTGTGAGGAGCTTGGTTAGTTAAACACTCTCCTTCCTCTTTTGTTGGCACAACTGATATGCCATAGAGAGTCAGCATATATATTATCCCCTGGGACACCATTTAATTGTTAACATTGTGATGGTATTATGTACTGTTAATTGTTGACTGAGACACTGAACATTATTATTGCAGAGTATTTTTGTAGGTTGCAGATTCCTAAGGAATCAAATGTCATGAATCAGATACTTAAATCCAACTACATTGTCAGAATGAGGTCCTATAATGAAGCTGAATGTAGGCTTCATTACCAAAACATCTCAAACATAAATTAGCATGAGTTGTATATCTTTGTCAATGAACAACCTTTTTGTTATTCTTACATGCTAACGGTTGATACGACTCGCTAATCTGCTGATTTTCTTTGTTGTTTGCAGTTGTTAATATATTGACAATTAAGTCGTAATTGTCTCTACATAAATATAGAAATTAGGTAATTATCTGTTGATACTACATTCTTCTCACAAGGAAATTGTGTTCGTTGTCCTGATTCAGTTACCACTCAATAGGAAAATTGTTTTAGAGGAGGACTAGACCAGGCGAATGGCTTGCCATGGAAACAGTAGCAGGTCTGCCCTTTCTCCATTCCAGTGAGGCTCATATTTCTGAATTTAAAAGAAGTCCACGCATTAATACCCCCACTTTGTATGGCATATCAGTTGCAGATGAGGATATACTATCAAGGCTATGAAAATGGCTACTGCTAGGAATCTAGATGGACAGATTGACATGGTGAAGGTGCTTGTCTTAAAGAACAAGACAAACTTGCCCTCACCAACTCTTCAGTAAACCTTTGGTACACCAAATTCAAATGCCCTCCCTAACATAAATTCTCTACCTGATGCTGTATTTTCAGATAGGCTCGGCAACATATGTTTTAAGTTGGGATACGATAGCTCTATAGTTAATTTTTCTATTAATGCTCTCAAACAAATAGAAGTGGACAAGTCTAATGTACCAAAAAATAAATCTAAATATCTTACTTCCAAAACATTAGCATTAGAGCTTTCCAATGATCCTTATTTGAAGCATATTGAAACAATTTTATTTTTACCTTTGTAATCTTTACACTGAAATTTGTAGCTAGGGTAAATAGATTTCTGACAAACTGGCTAATAGTTTTATTTAAATTCTAGGTGGTAGAGCCACAACAGGCAATGGTTATGGGTTCACCTTTAGAGGATGCAAGACATTTGGCCCAGAGGTATGACAGAATCTCCATTACTATTTGGTAGCATATGACCTAGAGGTAACTCTTATTTATATGTAATCGACTTTTTGATGTGCCATCAGCTACAATGGGACGTGCTGCGATCAAGATGTAGGTATCAAAGTACTTGAGCCTGAGCGGGTTAGTGTTGATATGCTACGTGAGTTTGCACAGGAAGTTTATATAATGAAGTGAGTGATGAGCTTTACTTATGCTTGGACTAAGAAAATTGTGTAACAGTCACTTCATGATACAACATTTTAGAATGATGTTCCATCATTTATTTATGACTGCCCAAGCAAATTGGATTCGTTGTAATGACTTCTCATGTGGGAAGTTACATGATGCTAATTTACGATTTTTGTGTTTCATATTTCTGCAATTTGAGTTTACTAACCATGGGTTTAAGGAATGATTTATTGTCACTTTCTCCAACCATGTTTACTCCTAATTCTATAGAAAGATTTGTCACAAAAATGATGTGCAATTTTTCGGTGCATGCACGAGACCTCCTGTTTTGTGTATTGTTACAGGTATATAGTCGTTTTCTATTTACACAGTGCCGCTTAGATTCTCTTGCATTTGTACTTTGGAGCATCACTTGTATTAGCTCTTTATTTCTTTTCCATTTATTATTATCAGAATTCTTGCATGGAGGCAGTATTTAAGACTTCCTTTACAATAGCCGAGGAATTTTTCAGCTCCTGGATGTGATTAGAGTTGCATCTTATGTGTCCAAGGGAGTGAATTACTTCCATCAGATTAATATTGTTCATATGGACTTGAAGACTACAAACTTTCTTATGGATGATTAGGTACTTAACTGCACATTGTAGTATTAACCTTTGTTACATCATCTATCTCATGAAATAGAAGTCTACTGCCACACTCACTTCTCAGGAAAGTGGACTCTTAGCTTTGGAAGCAAGTATTATGAGTTGTACATAACTAATGATAAAGTTTGATTTTTGATAACTACCATGAGGTTGGTTGTGTAGAATTTTGAACTTAATGTTCATCACTGGAAGTTGATCGCCTAGCACAAAGGTGGCAACGTTTTCTGTTAGGTACTTATCAGCATAGACATACATGACTCTTGCATATTTTCTGCTCTAATGGGTTTTAGCATGATTTTTTAAAAAAAATAAGTATGTTGAGCAATTACTTTTAGGAGGGAACTACATCAAGCACATTTTTAAATATTTTTTTTGCTCTATTTAACAATCTGAACTTGGGAATATTATGCTTCTTTAGGAGCTAATGGAACTACATTATGTACAATGTAATGCTCGAGTGGAGTGCCTTTCTGACTAGAGGTTTCTTTGCTAACAAATCAAACATGATCAGTCAAAGGTTGTTGAGATCTTGGTCAAGGACCTTAAGGTCTTTGCATCCTTCAATGAGTTGTTGTTTAAGGAGATCACACAGTTTCTGACCTTGGACAACTTTAGGTAAAGAACTGACTGGTCAGCCTTGTTTTTTTGTATGCCTCGTCTGATGTTATTATTACCATGGCTTTTAGTTGTTTCTGGATTGTTCAATGAGTGATTTCTGGGTTTGCCTTGTTATTAGGGAAAATAAGCAGCTTTCTAAGTATGGTGATACAAAATATGCACGAGTAATAATGCTTGTTGAGGTGCAGAAGCTGATTGAAGCTTACCTCTGTACTGTGACAAGCTACAATTTCCCAGACTGAAGAATTCTAGGTCCTAGACACTTATTAACCAGAGGTAGTCCTGTGTAAAATAATCAATTATCTATGTGCTCTTGAGTCTCAGACATTTTAGCGTTTTGTTTTTTATTCTGTAAGTTTACACTTATGCAAGTAAGCTTCATCCTTAGCAACTGAAATGTTTTAGATTAGGATGCCTGGAACTGTGGAAGGTGGAACCAGTATGTGATTCGTTATATGTATATATACTGCCTCAGGTTGCCATTTATTTAATACAATAGTACTTGTGTGGATAATAAAGATAAAAGAATATGTTGTTGCCTCTTCCCTTAACAAACTCTTCAACTTATATTTTTATTTTTCAAAAAGGTAGTTGTAATCGACTATTAACCTTTTAAGTGCAAGTTAAGGTTTTTTTTGGGGCATTTCTTTTTTTATCATCGCTATCTTTTTTACACACTCTACTGGAGACAATCTTAGGGTTTTGAATCTTCGATTCGGTTGCTGTTGTGTTGTCTCACTCTGACGTGTGATGATGGTGGATATCGACGTGGATGCTTTTCGTAGAGTCGATGTTGAGGCTGGAGCTCGGTGGGGACACGGACAGGTCTGCGAAGCTGACGGAGCGGCCATGCGAGGTGGACTGTGCTTACTACATCCACACAGGCTCCTGCGACCGTGATCGTGCTGCACCGGTGAGCGCTCCCTTCATGTCGTTTCATCCCTCTGTTCTGTGCTGCTCTGTTTTGTTCTGTGCTAAGCACTCCTGTTGTCCTGGCACCTAACAATGACTGACGAGTTGGATTATAGCTTGTTGGTGAATGACGAGTGTGTTGTTGCTTAAAGTAGAAGATTTTTAGCGAGTGATGATTGTTGTTAAGGGCATGGAAGTGAAAGTTATGAAATATTGGTGAGTGATGATTGTTGTTAAGGGCATGGAAGTGAAAGTTATGAAATATTGGTGTCTTTTGGCTCATGCGGGAAATTCTGAGTTCCCAACTTTAGCTCTGAATCTATACTACATAGCTCTTACTAGCTTGCACTGTAGGCCTCGTATGTAAAAAAGTCTTAACTTTTAAAAAAAAGCTAACAAGAATATAAAATGATAATTAGTATTTTTGAAATTTAATGTACCTTATCATAACATGTTCACTCCGTAGCAACGCACGGGCGTTCATCTAGTTAAATACAAAGTAAGTAAAATATAACATGGGGTATATATGTGTCCAGATGACTTAAAAGAAGGTTACCTCGAACAATGATCAAGTAGATGTAATACGTTGTGAGATCAATCGATTATGTCATGTTAGTTTCGTGTTCGCTATGTAGGGAAAGACAAAAGCGCTGTCGTACCCAATGTCGTGTGTTGGCTACCGAGAGGAGAGGGCACGACCGTCTGTTTGTTTGCGACTGAGAGCCTAGGCAGATGGGCCTGAGACTAAGAAGTACTACTACTAAAATATAGAAATCAAGATTAATGGATTATGTCTAATTCTTCTTGCTTGTTGTTGCCGTGTTGTTGACTTATAATTAGGTCTTTAAAAGTTTTGTAGAGCTAACAGACATATATATACAATATACGCTATATGGCTGTATATATATACTGTTATTTAGTAACTAAAGTGAAGCCCCATTAATTTGGGGGCCCTAGTCGGGGGCACTGCTCGACCCCCGCTAGGGCCGGCACTGGTACGTGCACGAGGCATACATCTGAATGGACTAGCAGTCTAGGTATATTCGCAGAAAAAGAACATCACGAACTCGAAAGTATAAGATGGATTCGAATTCGAGATCTCTAGCTCTGGTAGATACCATGTTAGAATAGACACACTAATCAGCTCAACCAAAAAACTTAATCTACTAGATGAAGATAGACAATCCACCTGTACAAGTTCAACACAGACATTCTAACCCTTTCAATAAATGTGAGCTTGTCTGAGCCAGAAATGCTTTATCAAGGATCTCCAAAATCTAAGTGGCTTCATGCCTTCATGCTGAACCTTTAGATGCATGACTATTAGAAAACATCGAATATAAAAAATAAAAAATACATATAATAAAACAATCTTCCCATACACGTTACTTTGCATTACAGCAGTGTGCGGCCTATAGTTTATACAAAAGCAGCATACTCCCTGCAACATTAAACAATCGTTAATCGATTGCACATGCGATCCTCTGGGCTGAGAATTAAATAGTATCTTTACCTGGTACTATTTAAGTGCTGCCTGGATCACAAAGTTCTTGTACCGATCAAGAATGATATGCAGCAACTTATGATCATGCCTAAGTTCGTTGATGATCCTATCATAGACCAGCCGTGGTGCTAGCCTCAGGCATTGCTCCACAACATAGGAACCACACTTCTGCATGGATAGATTTCCAAAGTGACCTGCCAGCGCGTCCACTACTCTGGTTGTTGCCCATTCAATATTGAGGTCTAGAACACATTGAATAACATAGTTCCTGCAAAAGTATTATGCAAAGACATCATAACAGCAATGCCATTCATATTAGACGAGGATCCCTACTAAAGATTGTATAGTGTATTATGCAAAGGCATGACAGTAGTATCACTCATATTAGATCAGGATATCTGCTTTTTTTAGATAAAGGAAGCTTATATTGAAAATACCAAGTCATTACATCAAGAGGATACAAATCCTTGGTACAGAACTTCCGGCCTCTGCCTAATGCACATAGCCAACTAAAAAACCAAAAAAGACATTGATCTAATGATAACCAATCCGAAGTCTAGATCGCCACCCGTGCCTCCGGGAGAAAAATGCCATGGCCACCCTCACCAAGGTTCGTGATCCTATTACAACCATAGGTCGAACCTCCTTCCTCTGTAGAATAGCCCACCATGAAAGGCAATGTGACGCCGACAAGATAACCTGCAAAGGAGAGCAATAGAGTTTTTTCTCAAACACTAAATCGTTTCTACCGGTCCAAAGAGCCCAGCACAAGACCGCCGCTCCAAGTAGAAACACAGATTTCAGTATTTTATTCAGGCCCAGAAGCCATCCCCCGATTGAAGCCGGTAGCCATTTGTACAATATATTCCAAACAGACCGAGCTAAACGGCACTCAAAGAAAAGGTGGTTGATGGTCTCTTCCTTATGGCAGAAAACACAAGTTAAACTTCCATGCCAGTTTCGTTTGGCCAGATTATCTTTTGTGAGAATTACTCCCTTTCGTAAATACCATAAAAAAGTTTAATTTTCAAAGGGGCCTTCATCTTCCACATGTCTCTCTTTACATTAGGGGTAGTACTAAACTTTAAGGCTGTGTAAAACGATTTTACCGAGAACTTCCCATTTGGGGTAAGGTTCCAATAAAATGTATCACGGTCATGGGACAACTCCAAACCCTCTATGCGTGACAACAAGGAAATCCAATCCACCAAGTTGGATCCATAAAGTTGTCGTCGCCAGGAAAAGTTAGGAGGGAAGGAGCTCATAGCTTCCGCTATAGTTATTGATTTGGGTCTTGTAATGTTATACATGGAGTGATATTGATCTTTCAGCGGGGACCCGTCCAGCCAGCTATCCTCCCAGAACCTTACTTGAGATCCGTCATTGACCA